>NC_053036.3:646106027-646414780 GCF_002575655.3 Aegilops tauschii subsp. strangulata | reverse complement strand
GGAGGAATCATTATTTTGCGCGTAATGAGGCATTTCCATGCATGCGGCCGTGGACCCAGCTGTCGGCCTCTCCACGTACAGTACACTTCAGATGCATGTCGGTCGTTGACCACGTTGACCAGGCCGCGCCGAGAGCACCAGGGCAGTGGACGACGGCGAGGCCTAGGAAGGGAACGACACGGAGGCAGGGAAGACTCGGCAGTTGTTTCCCACGCGGAGGGAAGTACGACTGTATGAGGGTTTACTGGTTCATCTGCCGTCACCGGAGAATAACAGCAGGTGTGGGTGAGTAGAGGGATGGCTAGACCAGCGATGGGAGTACGGTGGGGCGGTGAGGCCTGCGCGGCAGCAGAGCCGGCCGCGGGGAGGAGGGAGCAGGCAGTCCCGCCGGCGCTTGTTTGAGCGGCTGGAGCAGGAAGAGCAGAGATTGAAGAAGCACGATGGCCGTTGGATGGCCATCCAACAGTCACTGCTTGTGCGTCAACCTTTTTTTAGGAAAGCCTCAAATATGTGGAAAATAGCATACAACCCATCTGCCATTATTTCTAATCATTTACAGCCCATTTGCTAATTCTGAAGGTTTCTTTTGGAGCCCATATTCTTTTTGTTAGCATAACAGCCCATATTGTGGCCACGGTTAAAAAATTATACGAAATGTTGCATATTTCGGTGCAGTCCGAATTGTTTTTAATCCCGAATTTCGAGTCACAATCAAACTGATTTTAAAAATAAATGTATATCAATATAAAATCCAACAAATTGTCAACGCATAAAAATTAATGCAATTTAAAATCTTGAAATGAAAAAAAAGAAATTTGAAAGTAATTGCCGGTTTGATGTGTTTTAAAAATGTACATCCCATTTCTCATTATTGATAGGCCATTTTCTCATCCAGCCGAATGAAGCTCTCCTCGTCTTGAAAGATTTGCAGCCCAATAGGCCTGACAAAGCGACTTACTTGGCAAATCACAAAAAAACTGGGCTGGCCATTTTTAGAAAGAAAAAAACACTACTGGGCTGGTCTGTGGGAAACATAAAAGAGAAGGCTGTCTAGACATGCCAGAGTGCCCCGCACAGCCCAGTTGACACCCTGCTTCCGTCTCAAAAACAAATTAGATAAATGCCACAACAAATATGGCGATTCATAAAAATGCCACTGCAATTTCCAAACTTTGAAAAATGCCACTTCAATTTTTGCAAACTTTGGAAAACGCCACTGCAATTTGCAAACTTTAAAAAACGCCACTCCAGACTTCGAAAAATGCCACTGGGGATGGCATGAAATGGCATTTTTGAAAGTTTGGAAATTGCAATGGCATTTCTTAGAAACACCAGATTTGGAGTGGTATTTATCAAATTGACCCAAAACAAAAATAACTGGGCGAGCTGCTGGGTCCCTGATGTCAGCCGCTCGTTTTGCAACTCTCTCGTTTATTGACTACGTTGACAATGGCATGGGACCCAGATGTCAGAAATCCATTACGAGGAGCCATTTTTTTATTGGATTGAAATAAGGAGGCACTTTGCTTGCGTACTGCCATGACCTTGGCGGGTCCCTGCTGTCATCCTCTCCACGAACAATCATCTCCTGGTTGTGTACGCGTCAACTTGGTAGGCCCACAAGTCAGCCTCTAAACCCGTGGAGGACAAATACAACCCATTTAAAAAAATAACAGCCCATTCCTTATGTTCAAACGGAAAGTTCAATATTCAGAGCAAAGTAACAGGTCTGATCCACATATAGAGTACTGACTTCCACGTTGACAACCATCATAGCCAAGTTAACTATCTACTTCCACTAATACTCTAGTAGCGTACAAGTACTAACTTACTCTTAGCTAACTAGACGATGCCGGCCGCCATCTGCGGTACACGCTAAACGCCGGCACCGGCGTCCTCCGCCTCGCCTTGGACTTGCCAGAGGTGCAATAGGGCGCGTTGCTCGCGCGCGTTGGCCCTTTCCATGCCGGCGTGGTCCACCGAAGCTTCGGCTTCTAAGCGGGAAACCCACTTGACGAGCTGGTAGTAAAAATCGGCGTCGCGAACGCGTGCGTGCCCGACAACCTCCAGGGCCATTTGCCAGGCACCGGCCTCCATGTAGTCGGCCCACGTGCGGGCGCTCTGCTCGCGACTCAGAGTGTCGGTGCGCTGCTGCTCCATGTCCTGCTGGCGGCACAAATCGGCGATACGCTGCTCATCCGCCAAGCGGTCGCGCTCCAACAACTCCAGCTCCTCCGCCAGGCGGTCGCGCTCCAACAAGTCCTCGATCTCCGCATTGCCATCTAAAGACCGATAGAATGCCTCCTCCCTCCGTCTGCCTTCCGGTGAAAAACCGAACACTAGTTCCGGCGGTGACCGCCTCCGGCCACGCCTATCGCGGACGGGCGGGGCCATGGCGGACGTGGCGAGAGCGAGGATAAGTGGCGAGCAACATCGGGCCGGTGGGGGCTTATGAGGATAGGGCAAGTTGGGTCACGGTGCCACCATAGAAGGCCGAGAAACTGTACTTATAAGCGGAAGGTAGCGCGACGGTCATCGGAATTCAATGCATAATGAAGCAGGCATAGCTTAGCGCGCCAGCTTGGCGTGGAAAACTAGAGAAACTGAAATTCTGACTGTGCCGTCCCGTCCCGTCCGTGCTGGGTCGCACGGCGGCCTTACGGTCAAACGAGTGCACTCGAATCATCTCCCTCCTTGTCCACGGACTTAAAAGGCCCGCAACAATTAAAGTGCATCTTTTTCGCATCAGTTAGTTGCCTTAATTACGACTGGCTGCATGCGGGCACTCAATATCGCTCGCAGCCAGTACGCGGAGCAGCATGCACCGAGTCGCAGCCGAGGGCATTAATTGATGAACTTTAGCTGGAGATAAGACATTTGCGAACGTTTTTGCTAGCAGTTTCTTCAGATTCGCATGGCATTTTCTTCAAAGCAGCTTGTCAATTTCTTCAGAGGTAGGCATTTCTATTCAAAAAACCGCCACTTCGAATCTTGCGTCGCAACTAAAACAGCCAGGAGCGCATTAGTAGGCTAGCTAGTGATCGATCGGTAACTTGTAAACACTGAGCGAACAGATATAAGGAACTGTTAATGCATCTCAATGATTCACAGATCATATACAAATATGTAGCTCCAAAAGCAAAGATCGGCCACAACTAAAACCAACTAGTACGATTCCCATACATAAGATCAACATGTTAATGCATCTCAATGATTCACAGATCATATACAAATATGTAGCTCCAAAAGCAAAGATCTAGAAAAAACATATGTTCTTCCTACTAACATGGATGCTTCTCTTGGCCAACATTCAGTACAAACTGAATGACAAATTTGTTTGTGAACTCTACAATTCCTCTTGCAAACGTAAGTGGTTTCACCAATAGCTGGAACCATGGGAATGAACCACACATGATGGAGGAACATCCACTGCAATATGATTTGGTCTTCTCTTAAACACACGGCGAGACTATTTTCGAAATACAAACTTTAACTTAGGCAAAATGATGCCCATTGTATAATTATACCAAAGCAATGAAGCACCTAGTGTTGGCCAATAAATAGTACAGTACTACTTTTCTGCAGTCCATGAAGTGACTATCCAATCTTTCTGTGTCTATTTTCAAATGGCACTGCATGCAGTGACTACACTATTCTCTTGTGCAGTTCAACCAAAATTGCGGTCACTTTGTGTGTTTGCTAAATAGCAACGGGCAGACATCTCTGTCTGCACAAATATCATGCAGCTAGTAAACATATACTCCACCTTGTATTTTCGGTTTAAACATGTCTCTTCCGCTTAGATCTGTCATGTTTTGCACTGGACAATTTGATACAGTCATGTTTTGCCCTGGACAATTTCATACTGAATTGATTTGCTTGTTCAGAGTAGAAATATAGCGCCTATTCTTCATCAGACCAAGGATATCCATGTTCGCAGTGATGGAAGAGGTGAAATCGATACAACCAAAATTGAGCATCCAGTCATTGAATCATGTCCTGCACCTCCAATGTAGGTCCACCCTGCCAATAAATTCACATGCAAACCACTAGTATACTATCTAATGACAGTACAAAAAGAGTAGCAAGATAGTAGCAAAGCATGTACCTTCTTAATGAACAGCTCATAGTGCCACCAATTGGATATAAAGGTTTGGGAGAAAACATGCTCCTAATGTTGAACCAGTTGGACTTTTTGTGCAGTTCCACTAAACTCGAGCATCCCTGTTTGCATAGATATTGAAAGTGTGATTACTATAAAAGTGGCACTAGTTGAAGCATAGACTCACAAATATAAGCATTCCAATTTCTTAATGGGAAAAGGTAGCAAGACTGTTTCTAACCACCTTTTTGAAGGAATAAATAAGGCAACAGAGGCTGATGAAGGTAGTAACAAGTTTCATCGTTGGTATACTGGCTGTGCAACATCATTAGAATGCCTTAGTTGAAAATCTTTAATACATCCACAATCAACAGCTAACCCTGAAATAATCCAGTGACATTAAATGGCATTGCTTAAATTTATCGGTGGCATTAGACTGAGTGCGGCATTAGTTAAATGTGGCATCACTTTAGCAGTAGCATTGCTTGACTTGACTGCTGGCGTTATACTAACAGCAAAAAAGTTAGACTAAGAGCATCCGAGGCCCATTCGGACAGTGGGTGCACCAGTACGATGTACCTCCACGGACGCATAGAGTGGTGAGGGAGGTATGGTTGCCCAGAGCAACAAATATCCAGGCAGCATATGTGGATTACGTCCCATTTTTGTTATGTTTAGCCACCTTTTTCCTATGTGAGGACAACAAACCGATCGACCTGGTCATTCTCTATTGCGTTGTCTTGCCTTTCTACCCTTCTTCAACCAAGAGACACGATACTCGTTCCTTAGCTACTGATTTTCCCCTTCTCAACCTAGATGCGGGTTCGATGCCTACTCTCTTGGACAGTACAGTCTCTCTTACTTTCCTTATTCAACCCAGACATGGATTAGTCTGCATGAAGTAGGGTTTCCTCTAATAGTGAAATTAAGGTTTTCGTCTGCGTGACCAGCAGAGCAGAGGATAGCAAATTGGGAAGATGGTGGAGTGGAAAAAGATCCACATGCAGCGACATGGCAGATGGGGCAATAGAACAAGGGTATGGTTCGAAAAGAGGTAGCATACCTGAGGGTCGGCGGGAAGTGGCTTCGCTCGTGGTCATCGTCCTCCACACGCACTACGACAACGAGCTTGGGGACGGAGGCCATCCCACACGGGCGCTAGGTCTGAGAGGACGGCCTTGTCGTCAGTGCGTGACCTCGCTCGCCGACGACGAGTGCGTCAACACTGCACGTCCTTTTCTTCCCCGGCGGATCTGTAACCACCGGTGGGGAGGGAGAGAGGGCCGTCTTTTTTAGATCTGGAGAGAGGGTGATAGTGTGAGAAGCAAGTGGCAGCCCTTAGCAAGAAAGCTCTGAAGCTCCAGCCTATATATCTTTTTTATACTACTAGTACTAGAGGTGGAGTAGTGGTAGAGTAGTTTATATTTTCTCTGCAAACAGTACCAGTTAGTCGTGCTTCAAAACTGAACGGCACGCCATTAAAAAAATAAAGTCGAGAAATAATGCGGCACCTCGGGCCAACGCGGCCAGATCGCATGTTGCACGAGAAATTACACACGATGTTTCGTTGACATGTGGTCCCGTTCCAACATGTCAGTGAGACGACGGCGAGTCCTTTTGTACAATTTCCGAAAGGACGTGTAGGCCGGGGCGCCTCTTCATGTACCTTGGCAAACTGGCAACCGTCCGCCGACTCTTCGCCTTTCCCTCTCGATTTGGAACTGTTGTCGCACGCTCTTCGTCCCTCCTCCATTTGCCTTCACCCTTCCTTCTGCCATTGTTCGATCATCTTCTCCATGGAGGGAACAAGCCGGAAACGACCCCTTTATTCTTGCCCCGATCTGAAAGATGACGTGGTGGGGGAACTCATTGATCGGTGCGACGTCATCACCTCGGCTAGCATGGCAGGTTCGTTCAAGCCCATTCTCGACTCAACTAATAACATCATTACAAGGAACCCAAGGGTCCAGGAGCGGTTTGATCTCCCTTATCTTCTTCGCTATAAGCCTGTTCGCATGGGCGCGGACGACGGAGGCCTCGCCTTGTACAAGTTGATGCCACTTGATAATGATACGTGTGATGTCAAGATGCCATCGCTTAAGGGTAAGTCCTGGGCTGGCACAAATGGAGATTGGGTTGTTTATATTGGGTACAATTGCGACTGGGAACTTGTGAATGTGTACACTCGTCAACGGATTCCACCTCCAAAAATCTCCGAGTGCCCTGAGGTTGAGCACACAGATGATCTACGTACGTTCAAATACGATCATGGTGACTGTCCTCTACTGAAGATAGTAATTTGTCGAGTTCCCAACCGCTCTTGGAATTACAAGAACTATCAAGTTGTTGCTATCTTCGACAAGCTTGTTGCCGTCCTTCGTGGTTGACTGGATGGATATTGCTCAAAAATCAGTTTCTATACACGGATGTGTACTGTGATGCAATTGAATAGGAGGATCTTGTGTTTGCTGCCACCACTCGTGGCACTGTTTTTGCATGGGATCCTCGTAGTTTCGGTACATTTGTCTTCCACCGTAATTATAATTGTTTCATCCACATGCATGCGGGTTAGCAAGTTTCCCTTTACTAATTAACCTTCTTCTTGTGTTTCCAAGGTCCTGTGAACATTCCACCACCTATACTTGAAAAAATTTATAAGCAAGGGGGAGATGACGATGGTGATGATCACGAGCATGAGGAGGAGCAGAACTTATATACTCAGTGGCGCCTGGCAACTAATTCCGATGGATCACCTCTTCTTGTCTGTATACAGTTCACTCAGACTGTTACTACTAAGGAAGCAGGTGTTGTCTCCCATGGTCGCCCTCTCCTGACCTATTCCATCACCCATTGCATGGTATTCAGGACGGATACTAGTGTGCTAGCGCAAACACCTTCTCCCTGGTTCAGTATTGATAGTCTTGGAACAAACTCGCTCTTCCTTGGACCAAACTATCCAATGATGGTGAAAGGCGATCCAGCTGCTGTTGACACAACGTTACTACAATTTATGAGAAGCAACTATATCTATACCTCGGACATCTCGGTGGTTCCCTACCCTGGTCCTGATATATGCCGCTTCAGCCTGGATGATCAGTCATGCGTTGCTCTCGATATTGACAATAGCTGGCCCTTCCCAGAGCACCTATGGTTCAAAGCAAGCGTTTCCAACGCCGAGGATTGGTTGAGTTGAAGTTCATTTCATAGCTTGTTATTTGTTGTGTGATGAAAACTTTAGTATTTGCTAGAATGTTTTGTTGGAAATAATCTATAATCCAACATGTATCCTCGTTGTCGTTGTGTGTTGATGACTTGTTGTATTTAATGAATGGTACATTTTAGTTGCGAATGCATGTCATAGACTCAATTTATGAATGGTTTTCGAGTCACTTCTTGGAGTGTGAGTACCGTAGTAGTATAGCCAGCATCCGGTTAGTATATGAAGTAGCCACATCACATAGAGCCAACCTAATATTGGAGTATGCTAGCCCTCCACCGGCGTGCCGTGTGACACCCAAAAATTTTGGCCTTGTTTTGTTTATTAAAATATTGCCAGGAAATAAAACTTTTCCAATTGTCAAGTTTTACCTTTTGTGATATGGGTTTTTGCCTCTAGTGGGAGAAACCTTCAAAGGTATTGTTGGAACTGATTTCTCTCTAAAATAAAACAATTATTTATTCAGTAGGATTCAAATGTTGCAAGATTTATTTATTCAAAAAGCTTTCTTTCTTTAAAATGATTCCTTTTGCATTTGGGGCCTATTTGCACTGCAACCTCTTGACAAATGCTTTTAAAAATTCAACCAAAATTTGGGGATGTCATGTGATGGTCCCACATCACTTTTATGCAAAGATACCTCTTGGCCATTGGAGATTTTGAGCTCTACACCAACTTTTCCAATCTGGTCCAGTAGGCACTTTTGCACTGCAACCCATTTAATTATTCTTCTGAAAATTCTTCCATGTGTTTGGAGATATCAGTGGATGCATAAAATTCATCTTCAAGCAAAAACCCAATGATGTTCTTTGGAAAATTTGAGTGGATCAACCTCTTTTGCATTCTGGTCCAATTTGATGATTTGTACTGCAACCATATTTTTTCCTTGCTCTAGTGACCCTGAGCTTTCTCCTACTTGTAGCCCTCCCTACCAAACTCTTAAGTCCAGGAGATTGGGCTTATTGGAGGTTTTGAAGTGCATGCCCTAAACCCTTCTGTTTTCTGTCCAGAACTGGTGTTTTGCAAATCTTGCACTATCAACTTTCTGTCTTTGCCAAACTAACCTTGCCATCATCTCCTGCACCTAGAGAGACACTGATCTGGAGTTTTTGGCCACTCCAAGAATTGCCTATGTGCATCTGGCATTCTGTCGAACACCTGGAGTGCACAACCACTTTTGGCAAGCTTTCTGGTTTGCACTGTGGACTTGATCCCCTGGCCTTTCAACCTTGTCCACAGAGTGCCTAGCCACCCCTACCCTCGATCTGTGCTTTGCCAGCTCCACCCTCGCGCTCTAGACCACGCTGGCATTTCGTCGAGCACCTGTCGTGCGTGCTCTGGGCGCGCCCAGAGCGCACGTTTTGCACGCGCGCGCACTACGCCGCACTGCCGCACGCGACGCGACCCGACCCTGGCTCCTTCTGCATCGCTGAGCCGCGCACTAGCCGCCCCCTGCTCCACGGCATCCCTGGCACCCTGCTGCGCCGCTGGCCACGCCCTTGGCGGCACGCCGGCGTCGGCAGCGGCCTCTGCCATGTTCGGCACCGCCCAAGCCACCAGCGCACGACAGCTGCCCCGGAGCACAGGCCGTGCTTATCCTCCCGCTCGTCAGAACGCGTTCGTCGCCGCCACGATGCCCTGCAACTACAGGAAAGCGGTCGCCGGCGATCTTATCTGCTGCCACCGCGGAGCCAGCCTCGTCACGCTATATAAAGGGTCCCCGAGCCCCTCCGAGCACTCACGCGTCCTCAGAACCACCCCGTGGAGCTCCCCTAGCAGTAGATTGACCGGAGAGGGCCGTCCTCCCCAACTCCGGCCAGCTCGGCCGCCGCCCAACTCCGGTGCGATTCGTCGCAACCAGCCACCCTTTCGCCATTCCAGCGCCACCAAGACCCCCCCCCCCCCCGTGGTCTTGCGGAGCTGCCCAGCTGCTCAAGCTCGATCGGAGACCACCGGAGCACCAAAGTCACTTCATCACCGTAGCTTCTCTCCGCCGCGGAGCTCGCCGCCGGCGATTCCTGCCACCTCCGTCGACCCATCCACCACCTAAAGGACCGCCTCGGTCTAGCCGTTCCATCCCCGCCCTTGGATGCCCGTGAGGTGCCGCCGTTCGTCGCCGGTGATCGCCGGAGCCCCGCCACCGTCGGGCAGCAGAAAGGAGATGGAAGGAAGACCAGTCAAACCTGACCAGTGGGCCCTCTGGACCAACTGTCAGCGACCCGCGCAGCGCCCTCTCTCTGTTTAAGTGGAGGCGCAAAACCCCGAGTGCGTTTTCCCTACTGCGTAAGCGTATTTCTGCTGAAGCGTTTTCCTCTTTTCTGGTTTTATTTAAAAACAGATTTGACCAAACTTTGACTGGCTATAACTTTTAAAATAAAACTCCAAATGAGTTGATTCTTTTTCCTACCTCTCTCAAATTTCATCTAGTTTATTTTAAGATTTATTTCAAAAATATTTGAGACAGGTTTTGGTACTGTGTTTGAAATATTTGTATTTGTGTATTTTGCAAAATAGGATTTTTGGAGGAAAAGGAAAGCTTCCAATAAGTGCATCCTTTGCATACTCTTGAAGGCAAGCATTTCTGAACTCTGGCATAATATTTGTTGTGGTGTTTTGATGCGATCACAGCACCTTTAGACTTGGAGTATATGTGACAGTTTATGTATCGATGTAGTCTCGTGCATGAATGCACTTTGGAGTTGTTTGTGGCCAGCAATGGATACCCTAAGGATTTGGATCGCCCTCGTGAGCTTCTCTTGCACACCGGTAGGAAGCGGGAAAGTCGTGGTCTTGGGTAGACACGAGCTTGTCCCTAATCCCTCGTTGTGACGAGTATGCCCGGCATAGCATGGTGAGGCTCGAGGAGTGGTGATTTATTTCACTAGTGGTAATATTGTTGGTGGATACTTGGATCACATGAGTCGGTTGTAGACCGAGTCTTGTTCAGTAGCTTCCTTTTGTCGGTACCACCACTTGTCCCTGCAGGGGACAGGGTATGGTTCAGTAGGTTGTCAACCCCTTTCCAAAGCACACACCGTACAGAGAGGCCGTGATGAAGGTCCCGCGGCCGCGGATTAAAGCCTGTCATTCGGTCCGGGGCATGGGTGTTTCCGGTTGGGACCGAGAGGGGGGGGCACCCCCTTATAGCGCGCGTATAGAAATTTGATCCCATGCTACGTCGAGGTTGTAGCCTCCCCACTTAGAGTTTTGCTTGGCAGGTGTCGTGGGTGATTCCAGGCACTGGTGAGTTAAGCTGGTGTGTGCAGGTCAGGCGTGTTTTCAATCAAAAGACCGTAGACGGAATTAGTCCCGAGGGACTGAGTAATCCCGTTACTCGTGGATAATGGTACTCCCTCTGCAGAGGATATATCCTGTCGGATAGAAATGTTCTTGAGTATAGGACCACAGTCTGGGTTAAATCTTGATAACGGTATTCGGATGGAGAACGATTTAACTAGAACTCTGTAACGGTATTCGGATGGAGATACGACTTGGCTAATTTATCGGTTTTCGGATGGAGAAACGACTGTGCTAAATATTGTTTATGATTATGGCACTTATGTATTGTGATATCTATTGTTTTGGACTAACCATTTATATCATGCATTTTTATTGAGTATCCCTGGGATGGTTCTACCTCCTGGATATTCACTGTGATTTTTCTTTTATAAGCCCTTTATGTGGTGTCGCTCAGACGCCCGACTGCGGCATTATTATTTCTGCATTTTCCGCTCGAGGAGTCATTCAGACACTCGTTTGGCACCAGTATTATTATTTCTGCATTTTCCGCTCGAGGAATCATTCAGACACTCGTTTGGCACCAGTATTATTATTTCTGCATTTTCCGCTCGAGGAGTCATTCAGACACTCGTTTAGTACCAGTAATATTATTTCTGCATTTTCCGCTCGAGGAGTCATTCAGACACTCGTTTGGCACTTAGTATTTTATTTTGGTATATTTTTATCCATATGTGTGCATCATGGCTTCTCGTATATTTTCGTGACGGATGTATGTTCGACTATTAAATCTGGAATATGTTGGATATATTATACCCGTGTTCTTAATGTTTGCGAGTACATTCAAACGTACTCACTGGCTTGTCCCTGGCTATTGTCTTGGCCAGATTGCCTTGCGTGGAGGTATGCATCGCGGTGACACCCTCGGAGCCCGCGCTGTTGACGTTTGCAGCCTCGCGAAGATAGGAGTTACCCTGGTCAGCTGTTCTTGTGGGAAATGGAGTCCCATAGACGCAGATGTACCCAATCGCTTCCGCCCTCAACCATTAGAAACCAAATGTTGTACCCTAGGCCACAATGGTCTTGTACTACATATTTATGTACTTGCTTGGAATTCTTGTATCAAGTTGGTGCCTCATCAGCTAACAGTAATCCTGGGGCTGGTGAGCACAAAGGCCGTTTTTCTGGGAATTTGTATCCCAAAATCCGGTCGTGACAGACTTGGTATCAGAGCCAGGCTGACCATTGGCTAATCCTATCTTAGCCAGGTCAATAAACCTAGGTTAACCCAAACCATCAGACCTTAGCCTGACCCCGGTCGAGCTTCCCGCATAAGGTAGCTCCACAGTGACCCGACGCCCTTTCGGCGGACGGTGCCCAACCTATCAGCCTAGCCCGTCGATCACGCGCCAGTGACCGATACCCAACCCGTCTCTATCGCAAGCGTGCGGAGGAAGACTCCATCCCCTTTCCCCTATAAAAAGGGCACGCTAGCCTCAGCACAGCACAACCTCTTTCCAAGCCCAGCCACGATGCCTGGTCCCATTGTTCACAACGAGACCACAGCGACCAACCTTGGAGGTTTTGTGACCGTGCTCGCAAACCTCACCCGCCGTGCCTACGCGTTAGAAGAACCTCCGAGTATGTTGTGTACCAAGGACCCATGTACGGTGAAAGCCGTCAGTACTGGGCCACTGTACACATCTATGGTAGGGGTCTGTCGCCAGAACGCCCCTACAGGTTCACTGGAAGGACAACTTCCTTTGAGCCACAAGCCATCCAACTGGCAGCCCGCGAAGCGGTAGTTCAACTCCGGCACTTGTCACCCAGAGTTAACTGTCGCTCGTTCTACTACTACCCCAGTCGTGACGGGTATGGTAGGCCGCCCCAAGTTGCCAACGGAGACCACGAGACGGATCCTGCGTTGTTGCATCTGGTGCGCTATGTAAGCGCACTGGAGCAACTGTTCGATCAGGTCACTCTCGATCTGATCGCAGCTCGTGGAGAGCTGGTTCGCCGAGCCCCGGCGAGGAGAGAAGCGGAGCCCGACACCGACAACCCAGTCGTGCTGTTCAGACACCCGATCGATCCCTTGAGGTCTGCGCCAACCCTCAACCAGAGCACTTTGGTGACCCCAGAAGCGCTTCGTCGCCTTTTGGAAACCCATTCCAACGGGATTTGGGCCAATAGCCCTCGGGATGGTCATCACCATCTCCCCGACCCTGCAGCACCACAGCCTCAACCAGCAAATCCCGACGGTGAGAACCGTGGAGAAGCATCGGCGTCCGCAAGGCCAGCCCACTTGGACATTAACGAAGTAGACTAAGTCGTTCAAAGTTGTATCGAGCCTTAGTTTTCCTACGCTTTGTAATGTGTGGCCTTGTATCGCTTTTGTTGCATGCTGTCTGTTTGAGCACTCTTATTTTTGGGAGTAGTAGCTATGCATGTGTACGTTGGCGTACGATTGCTTTTTTTTTCTCGGGCGCAGCTACCTAGACCAACCCCGTCAGCGCCCATAGTAATGCGTCACATTTATGTGATGTGTATATCTGTGGCTTTGACCCGAGCACAGGATCGTCACCCAGTCACCTCTCCTCCAGTGTTTGATCCCAGCCCCGGTGCTATATAAGGGCCACTCCGTGACCTTGCCGAGCACCCCCTCACCTTTGTGCGCAGCACTCACCGCCTTTCCCTGCCATGTCGACCCCCAGCATTTATCTGAGAACCCCAGACGCAACCCCGGGCAGTTTTGTCAAATTATTGTGGGACTTTACCTGCAGTACTATGAGTGCCACCCGTCCACCCCAGTACGAGTTGCTCAAATCGAGGATCACTCCTTCCACCTCGAAATATTGGGCAGTGGTGCACATCCCTCCCGCCTACCCAAACCAAGATCCAACGGAAGTCTCCTTCGTGGGGAAATCCATGCCGACTCCGCAGATGGCCATAGAAGCTGCCGCGTACGAGGCGCTCACCCGCCTTCGATTCGCGGTACCCTACGCCAGTGAGCGAGGGTACTATTATTTTCCGAGCCGTGCAGCACCCGGAGAAGTTGCATCTTTTCCCGGTGGGCGCTTTGAGAGAGATCCAGTACTGGCCAACCTTGCCCAGTACGTCATCGCTCAGGAGCGTTTAACTCAGCGAGCAATGGGTTATCTCCAGAGCCTCGCTGATTTAAATCCTCGGATCGCTATTGGCAGACCACTGAGGCCTAACCAAGAAGGGCGCATTCATCGTCTGGTCAACCCGCTTCCCCCGATAGGAGAGGAGTGTGCCCCAGTGCCAGAGGCGTTTTCTCAGGACCCTGTCGCTTTACCGTTTTCTTTGTAAACGCCTCCGATGTATTTATTGTCCAGTACTTGTATTTATGTGTTGCAGCATGTTCGTAAAATCCTCGTGCGACGGATCCGATTTTTCTTTAGTTCCTGTTTTGTGAGCAGTGTCACTGCTGTTAGGGTTGTTTTAATTATTTTCTTCTCGCAACATGTTTTCGAGGGGATTTCTTTTCCCCGAGTTATTGCCGCGTATATATGCATTTTCTCAACGTGGATCTTTATTCGCGCAACACCGTTACTCTCAGCCACCACTCGACCTCGAGCACTGTTACAGATTCTTGAGCACGCAATATATTTTTGCGCCTATCTAACTACACTCGAGGACACCACCGTCCCAGTAAGAGAGATTTGCGAGTGTTCCTTCAAACGCGAGCCGCCCCAGCACTCCGACAGCAGTCAGCCCCGATGCCGCGCCTAATCCACGTGATCGCCGCCACCGCGACGAGCTAACACTCGAGCGGCAGCATCACGACGATCATCCAGGATCATCGCGCACAGGAGCACGGAGAACCCCAGCAGCACCGCCAGGCCTCCACACACCAGGACCACATACCAGTCCGGCATTGCCTCCGCCATTAGAGCCTCGGCTCGAGCTCCTGCCAGCAGCTATGGAGGAGAAGGAAGGAGAAGAAGGAGCGAGGCCGGGTGTGAGGGAGTAGAGAGGAGCACCGCGAGCGTCTTATAGCCCGAGATCGGTGTACGGTGGGCGAGGTCCACCAGCGACACTCGTCGCTCGACCGCCGATGTTCGGAGGCGAGCCCGCAAGCAGTGCCGACAGCGCCCTGGCCCGCGAGGTGAGTGCACGCTGCACCAGCAGCACGCACGCCGCGCACTACCATGGTACGGCCTCGATGCCCTACGAGCTAGGCATCGCCGGTGGAGGAAGCGCGGGAGAGCGTGTGAGAGAGAAGAGAGAGCCAGAGGAAGGAGAAGAGGCCGACAGTGGGCCCTGGGCCCACCTGTCAGCCAGAGAGAGCACTGTGCTCCCGGGTGCGACCAGCGTATCTTAGTAATTTAGAATTTATTCTAAATTACTGTATCCCGTGGAAATATCTCGTTTTCCCTAACCGTGGATTTTTTTCCACACTGCACCAGTGTAGCACACTGTGGTTTTACACCACTTATTGCCCTCTCACTGCAGCCTTTTGGTTTTTGTGCAACTAAAGGAGTTCATTGATAAAAGCGATTTTATTTCAAAAACAATTCTTGTCCAAACAACTTTTAACAAATCTCGAGGACGAGATTTTTTCTTAAGGGAGGTAGTGTTGTGACACCCATAATTTTTGGCCTTGTTTTGTTTATTAAAATATTGCCAGGAAATAAAACTTTTCCAATTGTCAAGTTTTACCTTTTGTGATATGGGTTTTTGCCTCTAGTGGGAGAAACCTTCAAAGGTATTGTTGGAACTGATTTCTCTCTAAAATAAAACAATTATTTATTCAGTAGGATTCAAATGTTGCAAGATTTATTTATTCAAAAAGCTTTCTTTCTTTAAAATGATTCCTTTTGCATTTGGGGCCTATTTGCACTGCAACCTCTTGACAAATGCTTTTAAAAATTCCACCAAAATTTGGGGATGTCATGTGATGGTCCCACATCACTTTTATGCAAAGATACCTCTTGGCCATTGGAGATTTTGAGCTCTACACCAACTTTTCCAATCTGGTCCAGTAGGCACTTTTGCACTGCAACCCATTTAATTATTCTTCTGAAAATTCTTCCATGTGTTTGGAGATATCAGTGGATGCATAAAATTCATCTTCAAGCAAAAACCCAATGATGTTCTTTGGAAAATTTGAGTGGATCAACCTCTTTTGCATTCTGGTCCAATTTGATGATTTGTACTGCAACCATATTTTTTCCTTGCTCTAGTGACCCTGAGCTTTCTCCTACTTGTAGCCCTCCCTACCAAACTCTTAAGTCCAGGAGATTGGGCTTATTGGAGGTTTTGAAGTGCATGCCCTAAACCCTTCTGTTTTCTGTCCAGAACTGGTGTTTTGCAAATCTTGCACTGTCAACTTTCTGTCTTTGCCAAACTAACCTTGCCATCATCTCCTGCACCTAGAGAGACACTGATCTGGAGTTTTTGGCCACTCCAAGAATTGCCTATGTGCATCTGGCATTCTGTCGAACACCTGGAGTGCACAACCACTTTTGGCAAGCTTTCTGGTTTGCACTGTGGACTTGATCCCCTGACCTTTCAACCTTGTCCACAGAGTGCCTAGCCACCCCTACCCTCGATCTGTGCTTTGCCAGCTCCACCCTCGCGCTCTAGACCACGCTGGCATTTCGTCGAGCACCTGCCGTGCGTGCTCTGGGCGCGCCCAGAGCCCACGTTTTGCACGCGCGCGCACTACGCCGACACGCCGCACTGCCGCACGCGACGCGACCCGACCTTGGCTCCTTCTGCATCGCTGAGCCGCGCACTAGCCGCCCCCTGCTCCACGGCATCCCTGGCACCCTGCTGCGCCGCTGGCCACGCCCTTGGCGGCACGCCAGCGTCGGCAGCGGCCTCTGCCATGTTCGGCACCGCCCAAGCCACCAGCGCACGACAGCTGCCCCGGAGCACAGGCCGTGCTTATCCTCCCGCTCGTCAGAACGCGTTCGTCGCCGCCACGATGCCCTGCAACTACAGGAAAGCGGTCGCCGGCGATCTTATCTGCTGCCACCGCGGAGCCAGCCTCGTCACGCTATATAAAGGGTCCCCGAGCCCCTCCGAGCACTCACGCGTCCTCAGAACCACCCCGTGGAGCTCCCCTAGCAGTAGATTGACCGGAGAGGGCCGTCCTCCCCAACTCCGGCCAGCTCGGCCGCCGCCCAACTCCGGTGCGATTCGTCGCAACCAGCCACCCTTTCGCCATTCCAGCGCCACCAAGAACCCCCCCCCCCCCCGTGGTCTTGCGGAGCTGCCCAGCTGCTCAAGCTCGATCGGAGACCACCGGAGCACCAAAGTCACTTCATCACCGTAGCTTCTCTCCGCCGCGGAGCTCGCCGCCGGCGATTCCTGCCACCTCCGTCGACCCATCCACCACCTAAAGGACCACCTCGGTCTAGCCGTTCCATCCCCGCCCTTGGATGCCCGTGAGGTGCCGCCGTTCGTCGCCGGTGATCGCCGGAGCCCCGCCACCGTCGGGCAGAAGAAAGGAGATGGAGGGAAGACCAGTCAAACCTGACCAGTGGGCCCTCTGGACCCACTGTCAGCGATCCGCGCAGCGCCCTCTCTCTGTTTAAGTGGAGGCGCAAAACCCCGAGTGCGTTTTCCCTACTGCGTAAGCGTATTTCTGCTGAAGCGTTTTCCTCTTTTCTGGTTTTATTTAAAAACAGATTTGACCAAACTTTGACTGGCTATAACTTTTAAAATAAAACTCCAAATGAGTTGATTCTTTTTCCTACCTCTCTCAAATTTCATCTAGTTTATTTTAAGATTTATTTCAAAAATATTTGAGACAGGTTTTGGTACTGTGTTTGAAATATTTGTATTTGTGTATTTTGCAAAATAGGATTTTTGGAGGAAAAGGAAAGCTTCCAATAAGTGCATCCTTTGCATACTCTTGAAGGCAAGCATTTCTGAACTCTGGCATAATATTTGTTGTGGTGTTTTGATGCGATCACAGCACCTTTAGACTTGGAGTATATGTGACAGTTTATGTATCGATGTAGTCTCGTGCATGAATGCACTTTGGAGTTGTTTGTGGCCAGCAATGGATACCCTAAGGATTTGGATCGCCCTCGTGAGCTTCTCTTGCACACCGGTAGGAAGCGGGAAAGTCGTGGTCTTGGGTAGACACGAGCTTGTCCCTAATCCCTCGTTGTGACGAGTATGCCCGGCATAGCATGGTGAGGCTCGAGGAGTGGTGATTTATTTCACTAGTGGTAATATTGTTGGTGGATACTTGGATCACATGAGTCGGTTGTAGACCGAGTCTTGTTCAGTAGCTTCCTTTTGTCGGTACCACCACTTGTCCCTGCAGGGGACAGGGTATGGTTCAGTAGGTTGTCAACCCCTTTCCAAAGCACACACCGTACAGAGAGGCCGTGATGAAGGTCCCGCGGCCGCGGATTAAAGCCTGTCATTCGGTCCGGGGCATGGGTGTTTCCGGTTGGGACCGAGAGGGGGGGCACCCCCTTATAGCGCGCGTATAGAAATTTGATCCCATGCTACGTCGAGGTTGTAGCCTCCCCACTTAGAGTTTTGCTTGGCAGGTGTCGTGGGTGATTCCAGGCACTGGTGAGTTAAGCTGGTGTGTGCAGGTCAGGCGTGTTTTCAATCAAAAGATCGTAGACGGAATTAGTCCCGAGGGACTGAGTAATCCCGTTACTCGTGGATAATGGTACTCCCTCTGCAGAGGATATATCCTGTCGGATAGAAATGTTCTTGAGTATAGGACCACAGTCTGGGTTAAATCTTGATAACGGTATTCGGATGGAGAACGATTTAACTAGAACTCTGTAACGGTATTCGGATGGAGATACGACTTGGCTAATTTATCGGTTTTCGGATGGAGAAACGACTGTGCTAAATATTGTTTATGATTATGGCACTTATGTATTGTGATATCTATTGTTTTGGACTAACCATTTATATCATGCATTTTTATTGAGTATCCCTGGGATGGTTCTACCTCCTGGATATTCACTGTGATTTTTCTTTTATAAGCCCTTTATGTGGTGTCGCTCAGATGCCCGACTGCGGCATTATTATTTCTGCATTTTCCGCTCGAGGAGTCATTCAGACACTCGTTTGGCACCAGTATTATTATTTCTGCATTTTCCGCTCGAGGAATCATTCAGACACTCGTTTGGCACCAGTATTATTATTTCTGCATTTTCCGCTCGAGGAGTCATTCAGACACTCGTTTGGTACCAGTAATATTATTTCTGCATTTTCCGCTCGAGGAGTCATTCAGACACTCGTTTGGCACTTAGTATTTTATTTTGGTATATTTTTATCCATATGTGTGCATCATGGCTTCTCGTATATTTTCGTGACGGATGTATGTTCGACTATTAAATCTGGAATATGTTGGATATATTATACCCGTGTTCTTAATGTTTGCGAGTACATTCAAACGTACTCACTGGCTTGTCCCTGGCTATTGTCTTGGCCAGATTGCCTTGCGTGGAGGTATGCATCGCGGTGACACCCTCGGAGCCCGCGCTGTTGACGTTTGCAGCCTCGCGAAGATAGGAGTTACCCTGGTCAGCTGTTCTTGTGGGAAATGGAGTCCCATAGACGCAGATGTACCCAATCGCTTCCGCCCTCAACCATTAGAAACCAAATGTTGTACCCTAGGCCACAATGGTCTTGTACTACATATTTATGTACTTGCTTGGAATTCTTGTATCAAGTTGGTGCCTCATCAGCTAACAGTAATCCTGGGGCTGGTGAGCACAAAGGCCGTTTTTCTGGGAATTTGTATCCCAAAATCCGGTCGTGACATGCCGCTTCAAATGGCGGAGGAAGTGAGAGGTCGCATCACCTTGTGTCCAGATCTGAGATGCCACGTGTACCAGATGAATGCCTCCAAGTTCGACCACCGTCATGTTAGGTGCGAGCCCAGGAACACTGTTGGAGAGACCCCCCTCATAATTTTCCTACCTTGGTCGTTTGATTCATAGGATAGAATGCTATAGGATTTTTTTCCTATGTAATCATCTTTTAATTGGCAATCTAGCATCCACTCCAACTTTTGTTTCACTTCCTTTGTTCCTACGAAGAGAGTACTTGCTCTAAATGATGTGCCGCTGCAAGAGCCGCCTATATTTATTAACCATGCTCTAAAAAGGTGGACCAGCTTTGGCTATAGTAGTACTGTACTAGGTTAGTAGGTGACCTTGCGCTTGGCTCTTCTCCTCTTCCGGAAGTCGAACAATAATGATGGTACTATAGTAGTACTTCTGGCAATCTGACACCAAATGAACTGCTGCACGTCCACCGCTTGTAAGCAAAAGTTTCTCCTCCTGCTGCGAGCCACGGCGCATGCGTTGGCGAGGGAGGAGGCGTAGTAAGCAAGCTTCTCGTCGTTTTGCGAGTTGACGGGACACATCAAAGTTATTTATTAGTACTCACTTCAAAAAGGGCCGACCATGTCCATGGCTACCATCCCGTGCTCTGTCATTGAGTACGTGCACTATTCACATATCTTTTTTTCATCATTGATTTTTTGGTACATGGAAATACATCACCAAAATTTTGACTAGAAAAGCAAGACCAAAGAAAACAAGAACCACAATAATACATTTTAGAAGATATCCAACTTCCATAACTGCTCCTGTAAGTTGGATTAGTGCCTTCTCGATGTATTCATTGTTGACCTGCGGAGGCTTGATCTTGCGTGATTCTTTCTTCTTCGAGTGTAAAGAAGTAGACGTGTCTAGCCTCTATTCTATCAACAAGTGCACTAGTCTCATCTCTAGCCTCTATGCTAGCTAAAAGTGCTAGAACATCTACTAAATTGTGCTCTATCAATATATCATTGTACTCTTCTTCCCAATACCAAAACTTGCATCCATTCTACACAATAAAATTTTAAGTTAGCACAACTAGTCTAATCCGAGAGCACAACCGAAGATTTGGTCGAGTTCTTCCTCCTTTTGCCGACACGTGGGACATCCAGCATCCAGGTCGTGTCATGCAAGAAAATAGAGTGGTAGGTGAAGCCACGTGATGTGCATCTTGGGTTAAACTTTAAATAGAATCTTACTACTCTTGAGTAACTCCAAAAGCGGACACCGAAGATCTTTATTGGATTTGTTTTTCATCACCAGCACGTCGAGGTGAAAGATGTGCAGGTTCAGTGGGTCCTCTTGCGTTTTCACTGACATGTGGGACCGCATATGAGCAAACAGACGATGGGCTCCGCGCGTCTGCTTGCTGGCTGAGAAGAGAGATAGAGGAGGGCCGAGCATGGACTCCAGCAAATTTGTTCTACGTACTCGATATAGTGGGGTAACCAGCACCTCGATATAGTGGGGTGGCATGGGCCATAACTAGCATTCATGTCTAGCAGTACGGCACACGCCACCCACACGAGTCCCATCCGACACCAAATTTCTTGGAGTCTGTGCTAGCTACAGCCATCTCTTCTCCCACCTGTTTTCTCAGCCATCGCGCGGTGGGCGGGGTGGGGGTTTGCCGATAGTCGGTTTGCTCAAATGCGGTCCCACTTGTAAGTGAAAATGCAACATAGCACGCATTCCCCCTTGAGCGGCGTGCCGGACAAACCGTGTGGGGGTGCGACGCGAACATGGTAGGCTTTTCCTTTTGAACTTGTAACTTGTAAATTTTGGTTCTGCTCCATGGGGCGACCGATAGATAGAAATAACGATTTTCCCTAGAGTAATGAGAAGTTTGGTTCTGGCACGGTTCATGCATGGAGTACGTAGGAAAATTATGAAGTTGATGCGAAACGTAAGATAATTACTAGTAGTACCATATACTACTACATGGATTTGACGGAAAGATAAAGATACATACGGATCCATCAACGACATCCTCACGCCCTAGTGCACCGGGTCACCAACCGACGTGTGAGGAGCAGCGGCGTTGGCGGCAAGCTCAACGTGCTTCTAAACAATGCCGTCCAAGGTTGCCCTGCGGTCCAAGAAGGTCAGCGTCCTATCGTCCTCCTCTTGCATGTAGTAGTCCTTGTGGACGATTTGTGCGTAGACGTGGGTGATTATGTCGATGGTGTCTTGCTGCGCCAGGCGCTGCGCGGCGAGCGCGACCTCGAGGTGGACATTCTCCGGCGCGACGGCGGGCAGTCGCAGGGCCACCAGTGCGTCGAAGAGGTTGTCACCATAGAGGCTGTTGAGGGTGGCAGGCATCGCAGAGCCTGGGCGCGTGGGCTGGAGGCGTACGTCAAGGTCGTCCGCGAGCTTCTTGACGACGGTGAACTTGTCGAGGAAGCCGACGAGGACCTCGTCGAACAAGGAGACGAAGCTGTCGTCCAAGCGGCTCCTCGCCCTGGCGGCCTCAAGCACTACCTGGAGACATTCATCGATGCCAGGATGCAGGCCGGCGTCGTGGACCATCTGGCACAGCCGGCTGATGCTCGCGCTCATCGCCTCCATGGGTCTAGCTTCTAGTCAACTGATCTTGCGATTGGAGTGATCACTCTTGCCCTTAGGTGCGTAGGTGCGTAGGATTTCTTAGATTGGACTGGCGGGAGCCTTTATATGAGAAGTGCAGACTGCGTTGAATTCACGTGCGTGTTGGCCATCTACTCCTCGCCCCTTACTACACCTGCCTTTGGCTGTATGACAGGTTGGCCAGCCACCCGTTGGACCGACGTGTAATACACCCAAAGGCAGGTGCGGTAAGAAGACGGCGAGTCCTTTTGTACAATTTCCGAAAGGACGTGTAGGCCGGGGCGCCTCTTCATGTACCGTGGCAAACTGGCAACCGTCCACCGACTCTTCGCCTTTCCCTCTCGATTTGGAACTGCTGTCGCACGGTTGATCGTATTTGAACGTACGTAGATCATCTGTGTGCTCAACCTCAGGGCACTCTACACCGTCGAGGCGTAGACGTGGATGTGCAGGTCGACGGTTTCTTGCATCGCAAGGCGCTGCATGGCGAGCACGGCCTCGAGGTGCACATTCTTCGTCGCGACCTCCGGCACCTGCAGGGCCACCAAGGCTTGAAAGAGTTCGTCACCATGGAGGCCGATGAGGGTGGCAGGCAATGAGGAGCTTGGGCGCGCGGACTGGAGCAGTACGGCTAGGTCGTCCGCGCGCTTCTTGACGGCGGTGAACTTGCGGATGGAGTTGACCATCATGTCGTCCATGCGAGAGGCGAAGCCGGCGTCGGCGAGGGCTACGATGCCTGTGGTCGCCGTCTGGAAACGCTCCATGGTGCGGGGCCGCAGGCCGGCGCCTTGGATGATTTGGCACAGCCGACTGCCACTCGCGTCCATCGCCTCCATAGGTGCTTGTGGCTTCTGGTCACCTGGTCTTGGATTGGAGTGAGCAGTGTTGCGCAGAGACTTGGGAGTAGATGGATTGGAGTGGTGGGGCACCTTTATTATATGAGAGTCCAAACTGTGTTGCATTCACATCGTGCTGGCTCTATTCTGTTTCTCCAATTAATTCCCTCTGCATGTAATTGAGGATGCATCATTGACCGTTCAACGTCTCGGGAACCGCTACCCTCTCCCTCCTTGGCATTCAAGCACCTATGGACCCGTCGACGACGAGGTGCCTATGGTGACTTCGTAAATTTCAAGGTGATAGTGTCGTGCGTGTGTGCGTTCATAGGGGTGAGTGTATGCACGTGTATATGAGCACTTGCGTCTGTACTGTGTAAAAAAACGTAAATGCGTGTCAAAAAGAGACTAGTCAGTATACTCAATATTGTGCACCTCGGAGAGGAAAATGATAGAACTAGTACGTATTTATTTACGGTGCAGATTCACTCATTTGCTCCATATGTACTCCGACTCGGTGTACTCTAGTCACTTGTTGAAATCTCTAGAAGGGCAAATACTCATTTCTGGTTTACAGGGCTATACTAGCAAGTAGTTGTACGTACTAGTACAATAGTGGGCTCACATAGCAATTTTGTCTCATGCAAGAGCCTGGCTATATGTGTGCTCCAATGTTCGCAACTGCAACGTTCGGTTTGCACTTGGCTCTTCGCCTCTTCGAGAAGACGAACAATGATGTTACTACTACTGCTTCTACAGTGTCGAATCCACTACTGCATGTCCGTCCACCGCGAGCGGGACGGATAGCTTGTTGTAGAAGTACTACAAAGCAAAAGCATGTCCTCGTTTGCGAGCAACCGCGCGCATGGGTGGGGGAGAAGGCATGTAGTAAAATCAAGCTTCTCCTCGTTGTATGAGTTGACGCGACACATCATAGCACTGGCCCCACATGCTTGCCTCTAAACTTGGCTGAAAGACCCGCAGTGTACAATATATTTGCTGCAACCTCTAACATTTACCCACCACAAATTAAAATATATGTGGCTGTATGCATCGTTCTGATGCAGAGGCCGGGGAGTCCCCCCTTTTCAAAAAAGAAAAACAAATTAAAATATATATTCTTGTCTTGACCAGATGAGCGTGCAAACTACAATCACCAGGGTGAGAGGTAGGGCTAGAAGACTATTTTTAAAAGAAAAAACTTCAAGACGGCCACATAGCATGGAGCCGACCCCAACGATTTTAAGCTTACAGGCACGGTACACGCTATCCTAGACTACTCTACACATGAAACTGCCACACGAGCGTCCGGGCTGCGCTTGGCTCTTCGCCTCTTCGGGAAGTCGAACAATGATGGAGTACTACTGCACTGGAGGTGTACTACAGTACGCTTCTGGCCATCTGACACCGATTGAACTGCTGCATGTCCACCGCGTGCGGGAGGGAGAGCGTGTAGCGAAAGCTTCTCCTAGTCTTGCCAGCCACCACGCTCATGGGCGAGGGAGGGACGCTCCTGCCTTTGCGTGTATGACAGGTGGGCCCGACAGGTGTGTGGCCAACCTGTCATACAGCCAAAGGCAGGTGCAGTTAAGTCCGCGAGGGAGAGGATAATCAAACTTCTCGTTGATGTACGAGTTGACGCGACACATCAAAGCACTGCACTCGATATATTTCAATAATTTGCGTTTACCGATGCATTAATTACAACGCATGCATGCATGCCGTGACTCTCCTTTTGATACTTGCATGTGTTGATTTAATGCACCTTGAAGTAGTATAAAATATGTGACGGCAAAGCTTTGTAATACCCCGGCCCAAGTCGACAGATGGTTGTGCACGAGGAGGGCGAGATCATGCAGACCGAACAGGACCCGACGATGGAGCTCTCTAAGGTCTCGATGGACCTCACCGTGCTCCACTGCCCCTTGTGCCTCCGCCCCTTGACGCCTCCAGTGTATGAGGTTCGAATACACCTCGTCCGTTTGGCTGATTGAGCAAGGTGCAGGTTTCTTGATTGATGTGCTGTTCGATTGATTTCTGCAGTGCAAGGGAGGGCACCTGGCCTGCGCGGACTGCCGCGTCCTTATATATTCATCAGTCTTGCTATAAGTCGCAGTAGATGCTATATAGGTCCGTCGGATCTTACATCAAGATCCGTGCTTTCAGATTTTCTTTTTTCTCTCTTAAATCTCAGTCGAGTGAGACATAGCCACGCCATTAAACAGAGGCTCGGGCGCCATTAATGGAGACCTTGGGAGAGAGGTGGACGGCAGATGGAGGTCAAAGGGCTCTCCTCCCGATAAGCACGCGCAGGGGTCTGATCGCACGCCTCTCGTACTCAAATAGCTACCCTGCATGGCGCCTCCTAGCTAATAAAAAATGGGGACGCGTGGCGGCACGTAAATGGTACTAGTAAGTAGAACGCCCACGGTTTCAATAATACTTGTGTTTCCGATTGTAACGTGACGGCACTTGTTCCAAAATGACTTTGTTGATTGTTAATGTGTGCGCCTTCGCAAATCGGACTGCAAATTTACCACAGCATGTTGGTACCATGTCATGGCACCAAGTTTCATTATTTTCATGCGTGTTTTGGATTTACAGGAATTAAACAACTAAGTTTCTCAATGTTTCCAACCCAGCCACGACGCCCAGAATTTTGAATTTCATTCCCATTTCTTGCATGGAACCTAGAAATTTACCCGAGGACACAAATGTGATTTTTCAACCAACTTTGGTGCACTGGAACATGTGCTTGTATTTCAAATTTGAATTATGCACACAAAGGTGACACGTTCCCTCCCAGAACCACGAGCCTTCTTGAGAGAAGCTCTGATTTGCAAGAAGCTTATACCAAAATTTGTTCCTATTCGGCCAATTTTTTTTCCACAGCATGGTACTACCATGACATGACACCATGCCAAGTTTCATGATTTTAAAACCAAGTTTCTCAATGTTCTCGACCGAGCCACGATGCCCAGATGTTTAAATTTTATTCTCATTTTTTGCATGGGACCTACTCCCTCCTTCCATCTATGTAGGGCCTAATGTGTTTTTCAAGACAGCCTTTGACTATTGACAAGATTAATAGCACATGAGATGTATACTATGAAAATTATATTATTGGAAGCTCCTTTGACATACAAATTTGAAGGTATGCTTTGTGTAAGTTGCATGTCATATATTATTGCTCTAACGTTTGGTCAAAGTTAGCCTCGAAAAACGCATTAGGACCTATATAGATGGAAGGAGGGAGTAGAAATTCACCCGAGGACACAAATGTGATTTTTCAACCAACTTTGGTGCACGGGAGCATGTGCTTGTAGTTCAAATTTGAATTATGCACATTAAATGACCAAAAACTCAATTAATGTGTAAATAAGGCCAAACGAAGCCGGAATAATTCCAAAATTTAACAGGGCACTCATGTAGTTCTATGTTGCCTTTGTAAATAAACTCAAGGGGGACAACGTATATCGTTTCGCACTCAAAGGTGGCACGTTCCCTCTCAGAACCACGAGCCTTCTTGAGAGAAGCTTCGGTTTGCAAGAAACTTATACCAAAATCTGTTCCTATTCGGCCAATTTTTTTACCACAATATCGTAGTACCATGACATGACATCCATGCCAAGTTTCATGATTTTCAGACGTGTTTTGGATTTACAAGAATTTTAAAACCAAGTTTCTCAATGTTCTCGGCCGAGCCACAATGCCCAGATGTTTTAATTTTATTCTCATTTCTTGCATCGGACCTAGAAATTCACCCGAGGACACAAATGTTATTTTCAACCAACTTTGGTGCACGAGAGCATGTGCTTGTAGTTCAAATTTGACTTATGCACATTAAATGACCAGAAACTCCATTAATATATAAAAAACGACAAACGAACCTGGAATAATTCCAAAATTTAATAGGGCACTAATGTAGTTCTATGTTGCCTTTGTTAAGAAACTCAAGGGGGGGCAGTGTATATTGTTTCACACTCAAAGGTGGCACGTTCCCTCTTAGAACCACGAGCTTCCAAATCGGCCCAATTTTTTACCACAACATGTTAGTGCCATGACATGACACCATGCCAAGTTTCATGATTTCCAGGCGAGTTTTGGATTTACATGAATTTATAATCAAAGTTTCTCGATGTTCTCGGCCGAGTCATGATGCCCAGATGTTTGAATTTCATTCTCATTTCTTCCATGGGACCTAGAAATTCAACCAAGGACACACATGTGAGTTTTCAACCCACTTTGGTGCACCGGAGCATGTGCATGCAATTCATATTTAGATTATGCACATTAAAAGTCCAGAAACTCAATTAATGTATTAAGGGAGATCGATCGGCATCCATGCATATGTGCAGGAGAGGAATAAGGTTGGGAGAGAGACAGAGCTAGAGTGTTGGAGGGGGTGGTAGTGGAGTTGCTTCTAACAAATGGTGGGATAGGCTTGCTAGACAAACGGAGGGCACGCCCACAATATCAATAAGAGAGGAGATGGTTGCTTGTTGTTTGTGCACGTGCGTGTGAGAGACGGGTCAGGAGGCATGCACGAATGATGAGGGGGGATGATGTGGCTGTGGTAAGCAGACGTAACTACATAGGAAGATCATTCGCCCTTTGTTAGAGAAAGGAGAGACATAACTTGTGAGGTACGTCGATCGATGGGGGGGTAGTTAAAGTCGATCTAGGTATATGTTGGGAGATCGATCGGTATACATGCACGTGTGTGTTAGAAGCAAATCAGGCACGAGAAGAAGGATAGAGAGAGAGGGATGCATGTAGGAGGTGGTACGAGAGGCATACTATATTGAGGGGGGAGGAGTGTGCGAGTACGAGAACGATGAAAAGAGTGGTGGGAGTGAGGCATGGACGGTGACAAGAGAAGAGGGGAAGCTTGTGTTTGTGCTAGGCACACCTGGCTAGAGAGGCATATCGATTGATGTGTGCCGTAAAGAAGGAGCTGGGGGGCCTACACACACCGTGGGTGAACGACCTAAAGTGAAAAGACGAATTTGCGCGATGGAGCTAGAGAATGCTGAGGGAGGGTGAGAGGGATGCGGGCGTGTGCATGCACAAGAGAAAGTTAGCGCTAGCTACAAAGATAAGAGGGTTGTGTGGGTGTAAAAGACGAATAGAGATCATATATACTTCATTATAAAAAGCGAATTCGGATATTTGAAGAATTTATCATAGTGTTTCAAACCGACGCATGTGTGAATATATATAACGGTGATACACATTGTGTGGTTATGAACATGTTATACTACATTTAATATATTTTACCTCTACTCTTATAAAAAATGGAGTTGTTGATGATGGTGTGCCTGCCATCCTGCATTATAGGCCGTCCGATTTATATCTGGCGGATATCAAGGAAACTATGATGGTTGAAGTTGGCAACAATCATGATTGTAGATTCTTATTGAAATAGAGAAACAAATTCAAATTTAGTTCGAATTGCAGCGGTAGTATAGACATTTGAAATGCACTAAAATGTTGGTATGAGTAGGTTACATGCATTATACAGCAAGCGAAAAAATTTAATTGGACATAACATGGACTCATACTCCCTCCTTCCATCTATATAGGGCGTAATGAGATTTTTAAGACCGCCTTTGACTATTGACAAGATTAATAGTACATGACATGCACAATGTGAAAATTATATCATTGAAAGAACCTTTCACAGACGAATTTAACGATGTGATTTGTGTAAGTTGCATGTCATATATCATTGCTCTAATATTTGGTCAAAGTTAGCATCGAAAAACGCATTAGGCCCTATATAGATGGAAGGAGGGAGTAGCTTTGGATAGCATTTGTATAGTAAAACGGGGCAAGACTCTCTCTTTGTGTGGTGTGAATAGTTTTATTTTTTTGTTTTCTTTTTGGTTGAGGGAAGTGCGAATTGATTTGGTACGTACAAGTACAATATTACTACACATTAGGCTTGTCCCTAAAATTCAACCCGCGTCTTGTTATATCCCGAAAATTCAGATATCGTGCTCCCAAAACTGGCGCCTTCACAACCCGCCCCTTGCTATCCCGAAATTACAACGCACGCGAAAACTCCCTCCAGCTGCCAAATACCGACACGCGAAATCCCCCTTCTAACCCTGAGCCGAAAGGGCCGCTAGTTCAAATCGGTGGGGGGTACTTTTGTAACACACCCTACATTTTGGACAAGCGCGTCCCTAAGTCATGCTTCACCCCCTCCCATCGCCCCCTTTTCGCCATTCAAAATCCCAGGCCGCCATAACCTCTCCGCTCCAGCCGCGAAACCCCACCCTCCTCCATCCACCACGTCACCACTGCCCAGCCGGAGCCTCTTCCCCGACGACGTCGTCCACCGCAACAGCTCGACGTCCCTCGTCCACCTCCACGGATGAGGATCCGTCGTCCATCTCACCGTCCCGCCATTTCAGCCGCCCCGTCCTCCACCTCCAAGGAGCTACTCCGACGATCGCCTCGTCTATCGCGGCTGCTCCATCCCCACAGCGCCGCCTTAAACTGCTCCATCGGAACCGCAGCATCCTCACCGACTCCTTGGACGAAGCCGAGGCCTACTCGGCGCCACCAAAGAGGTTGTACACTCATCGCATCGCACCTTCTCCTTAACTCGACCTCCCGGCGCCGACGGTGCTCCATCCCGCACCCCCATGGAGCGGCTACCTTGAAGCCAGCGCCGCGGGCGACATCTCCACGGCGGCTCTCCCCCAGTGCGAGGCCCCTTCGTCGGCGGCATCCATACCAGCCGGATCTGCTGCTGCTGCTCCGGCTCTCGCTCGATCGCTCGCTCGCCCAGCTGCTGCTGCTGCTCTCCCCCTCGCTCGTGCTGCTGCTCTGCTCCGATTAAGCCACACTGCAGTCGACTGAATCGACTTTTGGGTCAGTCGATTTTCAGGGGTTGGGGGGGCTCGCCGGAGTTAAGGAAGGACCACCCGCAGCGGGGACGGGGGCTCGCCGGAGAGGTACCCCACTATCTATCTTAGGGTTCAGGGTGGGGGCGGGGGGCCTAGAGGGCTGGCCGGGGCGGCGGTGGCGAGTTGTTTCGGGGCGGCGAGGCGGCGCTGGGGCCGGCGGTTCGGCCGGTGGTGGCTGGCGGCTCAGGGGGGTGCAGGTTGAAGATGAACTGCAGGCCCTCCCTAAACTACATGTCAAGTGCCTCTATTCTACCATTGCGTTCAGTTTCGACAGTAACATTCAGATTGCACAGTAAATTTCAGTTTCGACAGTTAAGTTCAGAGTCAACAGTTTTTACCTCATCTGTTGTAGTCAGGTGGTTTTTGGTGATGTTAATTTTACATCCATTTTACATCATCTATTGGAGATGCTATTAGAATCCCACTTGAGATTGACGATGTCTGTCTTGTGCTGCTTCAGCCTTGACGTCTTACGGCTCACCGAAGCTGCTCCAATGATAGAACGATCCATCACAACAGAGCAGTGCCCGGGACGCCGTCTACAGATTCCTCAGATCTTCCTCCACACCTCCGACAGCCACCTCTGCCTCAACTGCTTCAGCGACCAACCCAATGATGCTGAGGTCGACACGGCTACGGCAAAGAGGTTGTACACTTGTTGCATCACTTATTACTATACATTCACGTCGATCCATTAGGGCTATTTTGGTTCAACGGAAAAACGTCGATCCACTGGTTGTTACCATCACTCTAAATTTCTGCATGCTCTCCTTACATAATCTCATCATATATTTTTTTCATATGCATGTCAGATATTGTACACAGTCATGCTGAACATGTAGAGAAAAAGAGAAGAGTTTTACGCAGCAATACAATGTCATGCAGACATCGCTCCATGGTGGGTTCAATGGCAAACCCTCCACACGCCTCTCCAGATTGTAATCCAGAGGAAGATATCTGTTCTGAGGCAGATTCAGACGCCGCTGACCACTCCTATTTACCCCCCAAGGTGTTTGCTCTACCTTGGCATGATGATGTTAGTCATATCATGCATATGTTGCCATGCAGTGCCTACTTTTGACATCATATATGTCATCTGCTTAGTTTAGACATGTTCTGTAATGCCACATGTTTAGTTTCTATATCATATATGGGAATTATACAGTCTCATGTCTTTTAGCCAGCCATAATATATGTGAAATGTGCAATGCCATCCTGTTTAACCAGGCATCATATATTTGAATGATATCTTGCCCATCCTTTTCTTCATTACATTTCCATTTGTCGACAATGTTTGTACATTAAACTACTCTTCCTGTGAATCAGCCATTTGGGTGGGAGATGGAAAAATCTGGAGTGAAAACAAGGCCTTCAGAGCAGACAGTGCTACCTGTCGAAGCAGATCTCTTGTTGGGTCCCGATAGCTCCTCAGAGATGGATTCAGAGACAGATGACCAGTCATATTCCCCCACTGAGGTGTATGCTCTAACTTGGCACGGTTATACTGCTAATATCATGCATATGGTGTCTTGCATTGCATAGTTTAGACATCATATACACAATATTCAACACCATGTTCTTAGTTCAGACATCATATCGAATGCCCTCTGTTTAGCATATAAATCACATATGTGAATTAAATGATGCGATCCTGATTACTTAGATAACATGTAGGTGAATTATGTCATGCGATCCTGTTTAGTTATTCATCATATCTTTGAATTATGTTATGCTATGCTATCCAGTTTAGATAGACATCATAGATGTGAAATTATGTCATGCTATCCGTTTTAGTTAAACAATATACATGTCAACTATTTCATGCCCTCTTTTTTCCACACTATCTATTGCATCTATCTCTCATACAATGTATGTACATTCAACTATGTTTCCTGTTTATCAGCCATTTGAAGTGGAGCGGGTGATGCCAGTATCTAGCGGACTAAAAACACGGTCTTCAAATAAAACAGTGCTACCTCTTGGTGGAGATAGCACCCGGGTTGTACATGCACAAGAACCAGCCCTACCACACATAACCCAAACTCTCGCAGATTGTACCCCTACTGCGATGGACAGAGAACCAGCTTCACCCAATCTAAACCCAACCCCAGCCGATAGTAACCCAGTTCCTGTTGACACAGCACCATCTCCACCACAGAGCTCCCAAACAAGAGCAGTTAGTAAGGCAGCTCCAGTGCCCAAAGGGCCAGTACTATCACGGCGAATCCCAACTCCACTAGTTAGTACGTTTATTCCTGTGGAGGAAGCACAACCAGCTAGTCGTAGTTTAGCATCTATCGCATTTGATGTTGTTAAATCGTATGTGCGTATCTTCCCATCTTGGAAATATTATACTGAAGATGAAGGAAAATGCCAGTTGCAGGTGTTTGTCCAGGAGTTATGTGTAAGTAATGTTATTCATGGCAATTACTTTGCTTCATCCCATACATCCTACCTCCATGATGGTTATAATACAGCAAATTTTCCCATTTTCTCTATAGAGAAGGACTGATTTGGAAACTCAGGATGAGGTAACCTGTGCTAATACCTCTGCTATCTTCAAGAATGCTTGGTGGCAGTATCGGAATTACCTGAAGAAACGTACTTCACCGGCAAAGAAACTCATCAAATTCCCTTACGTTCTCCTGAGACACATTTACTGGACGATGACTGGGAACGCCTTGTTCTGTACTGGTCCCGAACCAAAATGTGGTAAGGTCTATGAGCTCATTTTCTATTTTTAAGTATTATATTCTTGTGTCTTAATGTACTCTGTTCATGTAGAACAAGTGCCTAAACCTGAAGAACAACTGTTCTAATTTAAGATTCCATTGCTATCATAGTTCAAAAAAGCGCTAGGCGTTAATTATGCGTTTTGCCACCGCCTTGCGCTTTATTGACCAAAGCGCACGCTTATGCGCAATGCGTTTTGCCAACGCCTAGAGCCTAGGCGCGCTTAAGCGCTCGCTTAGGCGCGCCTTTTTTAACTATGATTGCTTTGCTCTTGTATCACTGTATTTACTCATACAAACTTATTTTTAAATTGAAGGATCCAATCGAAACTCCAATGGCACAGCAGGTATGTTCACGCCTGTTTCTTTAACAGGTTTGCTCTTATCAATAGCTTTGTTGATTTCAATTTTAATTGTGTATACAGTTGACTTTCATATCATGCACATTACTAGCATCACAACAGAGCCAATAGTGTTGTTGTACATGTAGACCCGTGGTACCCATCTGAAATCTTGTTGTGCCGTGTAGTTTCCCACGCTTTGTATTCTTTCACTGCTGCTTTGTCTTGAACTGATATGATTTGAACCGTGTCTCTATTTTCATTTGGCAAGACAATGCAGTGACCATAGGACATAGATATATGTTTGTTTGATACTTTTATTATGTACTAGTACTTGGCAATAGAAGACTTGGTAGTTTAATCCTGTCCACCTTACTAATGAACTGGTTCACCGAAATGAGTTTCATATACTAGTACATGCTAAACTTGTTATGTGTCTGCTTGTTTCTTCTTTTAGAATACTGACAGAATACTGGGGAAGAGTGCCTTATTAAGCAATGGTAAAGGAAGTAATGCAGATAAGGTTCAGGATAGTGACACATCCTTGTTGGTCTCCAACAAAGCTGATAAAACAGCTAAGGAAGACTATCTTGAAGACAGCGAGACAACCCCAAAGTCCTGTCTTGGTTTAGTGTTCGAGTTACTGGCCACTACCGCTTGCACAAGCTATTCAAACTCACTGTCTGAATCAGTTCGGTTTCTTGAGTCTCAACTACAAGCTGGAAGCAATCGATCAGCTATGCTGCGACAAGAAGCGGAAGGACTGCGGAAGTCCCTGGAGCATTCAGATGCATAATTTCTGGTGCAACAGCAAGCGTTGGAGGATTTTAGCGCCAAATAGGACAAAGCTAATCAGCTTGCTAAGCTTATTGCCAGCATGCTGGATACCCAGGATAACGTTTCTTGAGCTCTTCTGAAGTTGTTTCAGTTATGCTCTTGTTTTGCTGTCGCGTTTATTTGCACTGGTGGCCAATTTTGACGGCCAGTGTATGTAATGTGCTGCTTTGCTCCCTATATTTGCACTGGCGGCGAACTTTAATGCCCAGTGGATGTAATATGTGCAATAGCGTTAATAGGCTAGCGTTAATTGCTTGCTTATTTATTTCCTTATTGTCTTATTTAGTTGTTTGCTTGTAGTCACTGCAGTTATTTTTCTGTTTTTTTTCTAGTGGCCACAATAGCCTATTTTTTGGTAACTAGGCCAAAATAATCGTGGCAACACACAGACTGTTGTAACCATGGGCCTCCTACAGGCCGTATGATCCATGCGCCTTCGTACGGCCGTAGGATCCATCAGCCTTCTATACGGGCCTTAGGGTCCATGGGCCTTCTATGGGCCGTAGGGTCCATGGGCCTTCTACGGGCCGTACGATCCATGGGCCTTCTATGGGCCGTACTATCCATGGGCCTCATACGGGCCGTAGGATCCATGGGCCTTCTACGGGGCGTATCATCATTTCGCCAATCATGGGCCGTACTATTCATGGACCATAACGTGCCGTTAATAGGCCGTATTTGATAACTCTATGAAAACAGCCCAACGGGTTTTTTTTGACATGAAAACGGCCCAACGTATTAACGGTCCGCAAACGGGCCGACTGTAACGACGGGCTGAATTTGGCCCACAAGCAGAAAATGGCAGTAACGGGTCATATGTAACCGAATGCTGCAAATGAGCCCAAGAATCAATGGGCCCTCAGAAGGCCGAAAGATAACTTGGGCTGGAAACGGCCCAATGGAATAACGGGCCGTTAATGGGTATAAAGTGATACATTGTTCATTACGGGCCAGTTTCACCACGAGCCGTTAATGGGCCAAGAGTTACAAAGGTCCTCATATGGGCCGAAAGAAGTCATGGGCCACACATGGGCCGGAAGTTAAAACGGGCTGAATCATATTGGACGGCCCAGATGACGCTACTGGGCCTAATTCGGATAGGGCGTAATGGGCCCTGGGTTAGCGGGCTGTAAATGGGCTATATGCGAACAGGCCGTTAATAGGCTTTCCGTGGGCCGGCCCGCCACCTTTTGACCAAGTCAAACGGGCCGGCCTTTTCACAGGAATGGGCCTCTGTTGGGCCGTGCCACGTTTCGCCGTATCATAGGCGCCTTCGGTCCAATGAGCGGATGACATCTGTCCCAATGGTGAGCCGACACGTGTTTCCTCCAGCCAATGATGATTTTACACGTGGAAAATCCCCATTGGTCGGGGCTGTTAACGGGTTATCGAATCCAAAACCCGACCCGATAGCTTAACGACGTTCCGTTACGGTAGATGCCACGTGTCGGTCACCCTTGACGAAAGCACTTCTGTGACGCGCGATTTATCGTCATGGAAGTGGACACTTCCATGATGATAATTTTGGTAATGTCATGGTACACTTCTACGACAGCACAGGTATGACTATCTTGCTTCTGTCATAAATTTGTCATGGATGTACATGCATGACAAAAAACGCGACCTACTGTGACAAACACGTATCATCACGGAAGTGTATTTTTTTGTAGTGGTAGCTTCTCCTTCGTTCCCGTGTGCTAGACAATTTGGTGTAATGCACTCGGGAACGAAAGGAGGAGCTACCATCACCGACGGTCGCAAATGTCAGAGAGGAATCAGTGAGGGAGAGTTCCACCATATATATATGAGAGGACGAAGAATCCCGACTGTTGTCGTGGGGGTCGCTTCTCCTTCGTTCCCGTGTGCTAGACATTTTGGTGTAATGCACTCGGGGACAAATGGAGGAGAGACCATCACCAATGGTCGAATGTATACACCACGTGAGCTGAGAGTTTTCAAGAAAAGACTCGACAAACCGATAGTCAACCCGTGATGAATAATAATGATCTAATTTAGTTTTTGTAGTACATATATTTAATTGTACAAGTTTAATCTTTGAATTATGAACGTAGGAAATGTCATCATCGGACGACGAAAGTCTCCCGGGGGAGTGCGGGTGGTGCCACGACGATTGAGGTTTGTGCGACAGGCCTCACCTGGACGATGATCGGCGCTTCAGCATTAAGCTCGAGGAGACCTTCGATGTTGAAATGGTACGCAACGGCGACAAGTGTTTTTTTTCGTAATTAAGCATGACTTAAACTATTTCAATGTGTAATTTTCATCTTTTACAATTCGAGTATGGCTTATCCCATGCCATGCAAGATGCTATGTCTTGGAGAGGATGGATTTTGAAGACCATGAAAATTTTGAAACAAAGAAAATTCACCTAAGGACCCATCATGATGTGGATTTTGAAGTAAATCTATATAATGCTGAAAGCGTAACCCATTTTGGTTGCAAAAATTGGGAAGCATTTTGCAAGATGTATGGTTTTGATGAGGGTATGCTTGTCACCATGGATCTTGGTGATCCTGAAATCGAGCAAGACAATATGGACATTTGGGTCCTTGTTGATACGCCTCCAGCTCTACCGCTATGTGAGTTTCTCAAACATAGTTATTAGCTAATTTATATTGTTTATTTCAAAATAGTTGACAACTTATTTCTATTCACAGCTTATTTTGATTGTTCAAACAATGTGCGGAACATGGTAGACAAAACCCACTACACCGATGGCTCCGAATTAACTTATCAGGAGAAAAATCATCTGGTCGGATTTTGTACTGATATTGAGAATTACAATATCTACAATCAAACTCCTCGACATTATGGTCAATACGTGCCACTAGTGCATGTGTTGAACTACGGTAACTACCATGGAGATACCCTGCTAAGATATTTTACTATTACGACATCCGTGCATCTTTTGCATACTTCTAAAACTAGTACATCATTGCTAACTATGAAGTTATTACTATGTTTTTCAACAGAGAATCCCAGAGGATTGTGTGCCTCATTTGATGTATCAGAATGGCAGCTTTCGTGTTTTGAACATATATCCAGGTCATCCTACGAATCTCAACTGTCCATACCGGATTTCTCAAAGAAGTGGAGACATGCTAATCAATAAATGGAAAAAATGTATGGACAGTCGTAAGGAGGTTCTTGGAAGCAAAAGGAAGCGAAGCGCAAGAATTGGAGACAGGATGATCTCCATTCTCCATAATGGAGAGTCAAGGTCTATATTGTTTTATGCTATTTTACCTTAAAGAGGGTATTTAGGTCCTACCTAATACTGATGATCATGTGCTAAGAACAAAGTAGGGTTGGTTCGATGACTATCAGGATGATGATCGTATGACTTGTTATTAATAACGAGTAGAAGTTGTATGATGATGATTAGTAGGACTTGTTATTATGATGATGCATGATGCGAGCATGAAGAGTTATTATATATCTGTGGATGAAATAAATATGGATTGGATTGAAGTGAAGGCAACATGCATGTGGTGCATGTCGAAAGTAGTACAATCCAAACTTGATCAAGTTAGGATTAGTATTAATTTTGACATGCACCACATGTTGCCTCACTTCAATCTAGGTCATGTTTAGGCATAGCAGTAGCAGTAGCACGAAGATAAGACAGGACACATCTCTCTATTAGCTACCTATACCAACCTAAATTAACCCCCAAAACCCCTAAACCACCTCCTTTCAAAAAAAAACAGCCGCTAAAATGCTGACGCGTGGAAGCTTATTGGTCCCGGTTGGTAGCTCCTGCCTGGGCTCGCCGGAGCGGCCACGTGGAGGCCCATCTGTCCCAGTTTGTATAAGAACCAGGACTAAAGGCCTAGGGCATTAGTAACCACCCTTTAGTCCCGGTTCCCCAACCGGGACAGATGGGCCTTATGAACCGGGACAAATGGGCCTTTTTCTACTAGTGCAACAACTTTGAGACCGCATCCCTTCGGGGACTGAGGTGCTCAAGTGGCATGGCTCGGGTGATGGCATGTGCCCTTTATGTGCGGTACCGGGAGACTGGGACTCACATCATAATCTCTTGTATGGCGGCTTGGGTCCTATGGACGTTCGTCCACGAAGCACTGGGCCCCGACTGAGAGGCCCTAGACCTCGCGGAATTCCTCCAGGGCAGGGCTACCCCACCCTCGGCGACATCCTCATTTGTTTTGGCTTATCTTTCCGGCAATGTCATGGACTCTTTGGACGATGTGTAATAAAATGGTGATTGAGCGGATATTCCCGAGGTAAGCGTCTGACTCCTTCAAATTCCTTGCTTTTCTGCAGCACTAGCCACTGCTCTCTAGGCAACGTGACCGTGACCGTCTTGCGATCATGCTAGATGCGCTTCTGGCTACAGTGCACCGTCTCTCATCTTCGTAGGGGCCGCTTGTCGGCAGCCAGTAGGTGGCCTTTTTTTCTCATTTCTCTCTTGTTTTTTTTGCATGATTGTGTTTTGTTGCCCAGGCGTCCTTTGGTTCGGTGTGTGGATGTTATGTGTATGGACTGATGCTTTATTATTTATAAAGCGGGACGAAAGCTTATTTCAAGATCAATAAAGTTGGGTTTACCTTTTTTTAAAAGCAGCACTTTCTCTCCGTTGACAAAGCAAAATCTGAGTAGGAGATTTTTTTTTTCTTTGAGGGTAATCTGGGAAGGGATTTTTTTTTTTTGAGGGGGAATCTGGCAAGGAGATGGACGAGGAATCTGGGGCGGTCATGGACTGATGACTTACCTTCACCGATCCCAATAAGTTAAGGAAGGGAGGCCACACGCGTCCGCTCATCTTTCTGACTTTCTCGCCGCCGCCGCCGCCACGCACGAGACCCCGGCGATGGCGGAGAACAGCACGCACCTGCTCGACGCTCTTTGTCGCCACCGCGAGCTCCTGAGGAGGGAGACGGAGTCCCTGAGGAAGGAGGTCACCTCCCGCGGCCTATCCACGTTCGCCGGAAAGAAGGCCTACCTGAGCTCCAACTCGACGTCAACGATCCACGCGCCGCCGCAGCTGGTCGACCCATCCACAACCACCTTGCACAAGGTGAGCCTGCCCTACCTCGTCGGCAACCGCGACGAGGCCCTCGGCCTCCTCCTAAGCGAGTCGGACGACATGCGCCGCCGGATCGAGTCTCTGGCGTCTATTCTGAGGGAGCTCGGCGCTGACAGCACCGCTACCACCGGCGTCTCCCCGGAGAAGATCAAGACGCTGTACCTCATGTCCCGCGCATCCCTGAGCATCTCCCAATATATGGCCAGGTCTGGATCGTCTGGACTCGCCAAGGAGGAGGATGGAGCTTCTTTTTACGACCAACATCAATACCGTGTCAGTTCCTTCTATGACATAAGTCTGTGCTCTTCTTCTCCTTCTATGTGCAAAAACTTTTACCATCTATATACATGGCTTGCTTTGGTAGTAATTCATTCAAGCTAGATAGATTTTTAGACGTTGTACACTTGGCATAATTAATTTGGTGTACATTTGTTTGATTTGATTTTGGCAGCCACGTTGAGCCCTATGCTATTCACGCCCTCCACGCCTGGTTTTTCCAACTACTCTGCTACCGCCAGCCACGCCTTGCAGATATACTCCTTGGAAATTGTTAATCTCAACGTCAACTTGAGCTGGCCGCTCCACGTGTACGGCGTGGTCGCTGCCAGGGACGCCGTCGACCACAACCGCGACATTCTCTTCTACCGCTCCAGGCATAACTACCAACTAGTCACCAAAGAGGTATGTACTATAAATACTACTAAACTTTCTCTTCATTCTCCTTAATTTTCCTGATCCAATTAGTTATAGTAATGTTAATGATGACGATGATGCTTCCCGGATCCTTATTTGCGCTGGACTGGCCCGTCTCGCGCAATCGTGGCTGTGGACCGTGTTATGTTTGAAGTTGAGCTGAAAATAAGGTACCGTGGAGCGGATCAGCGTCAAGAGAAAGCATCGCTCACTTGCAGCTACAATTACGGGTCTGCGAGGGATACCACCCCTCTATTCAACGGATATTGTTGTGCGGCACGGTTAACCCTTGAACAGCTTCGTAGAGCAATCCAGGCAACTGTCGTCGGTGTTCGAGTTGTTGAAGAGGGTTGGCCTTTCCAATGTGGATGCCGAGTTTCTTGCTCCTTCTCTGCTGATGCAGAGGATCCCTCACCTTGGGAAGTTGTGTTGCTTAATTGTCGTCATGATGAAATCCCCGTGGGATCAGACGGGTACTTTCGTCTGTCAAGGAATGTTGTGTCAGCCGAATTACAATCAACAATGAAAGTTATCATACAAGCACACTCGAACACTGCCAAACAAGCAAGGGTTCATGTTTAGTAGGCAACTCTAGGGTCGAAGTCGTTGTTGCTTGGTCCCTCATTGTCACGAACAAGATAGATCTCATGTTGTAGGGATAAGTTAACCCCGTGTAGAGGGCTATGTTGCCGAGGCGTGCTATATGTTATGCCGGTTTATTAAAATGTTGAAGAACTTGCGTATTTGCAACTATTATGTAAATATGTCCAACTTTTAGCAACTGTAACTTATAAGTTATGTTGTGTGAAATATTTTGTTTTAATTAATGTGTAATTGTGTTAGTCTAAATCTCTAAAAATATCCACCCACTGTTTATTTTATTTTTGTCATTCCTCGCAAAAAAATATTTTAGTCTTGTCATATCATGCTTTTTAGTATATATACATATATAATAACGTTGTCAATGCTTTAGCAAAACAAACATAAGATCGCAGATCTTTTGACTTGTTGATATGAAATAAGTTGCTGAAGACACATGAAATTCTTACCTAAATATAAGAAATTACATTCTCTTTCTGTTTTTAACCACAAAGAAGTACTAGGTTAGTTGGTTGCGCTAGGTTCGCCTTGCTACATGGTCCTGAGTTTGATTCCCCTTTCCGACAATTTTTTCTACCTTATTCAAGCCGGCTCAATCGATCAAACAGGCAGGCCCAGGAAGCCCAGCCACGCGTTGATTGGGCCATAACTTTGACCACTTGCCTAGTTCATACAAACGATCAGAGGAAGCCCGCTCAACTAGATCGAACGGTGAATAACAATAGAGTGTGGAAATTTATGTGTGGACGGATAAAAATTTCAATCATTATGTGGATGGACCAAAAAAGGGAGAAACACACCGTCCTTTATTAGTACACCGACCAAAACTCTTTTTGTGACAAGACAACACGGTTTATCCATCCTCCTCTCTAATATCTACCGTCTATGACGGTATCACCATTGTGACGTTTCAACGAGGTGGGGGCATGGAAATGAGCAGGAAAGCGAACAACAATCTCCCTCCAACGGCGTTAGTGTTTCGACAAGGATGGGTTGTGCACTTGCGGACCGTTCAGGGAAAGTTGCCAGCAACCTCCTTGATATTTTTATTTTGTTCTATGATGTTTTACAACTAAAGTTTTACAGGTACCATGACCTTTGCAATATGCCACTACATTTGTTGCTCTTTCCAACATTTCATTAATGTTCTACTGAAATGGCGGGGTTAGAGGAACCAGTAAGGCCCTGCCCCCACCCCACCCCCCTCCCATGAGCATTTGCAATAGCAGACCTAAATTTTGGCTACTCAGGTCCATTTTAGGTAGAGGAGAGAGAAGATTTTGGTAGTGAAATTTTGTTCCCGCTTCTACAGAAGACCCAAAACTAGACACACATGTTTTGAATTGGCTATAATAAACTACATTTTCCGTCGTACTCAGAATAACCCTCACACAGAGAAAAGGAAACAATCAGATTCCTGGGAAAAATCCAAAGAATAGTGACCACATCTGGTCGATGGAGGGCAACGATGACGGGAGGAAGGCGTCACAATGAGGGAGGGGGATGGGACGCAGGCAGGAGGACGAGCGGGTAGGGTCGATAGCAAGGTCGACTATGACAGTGTGGCCGAGCCCCATGAGCTCATTGGCCTGAGCAGTCAATAACGACCTCGCGCGTGTCATGCACCCCCAAATCAGCTACAACAGGGAGCGGCATGGAGGTAGAGCAGCTCCTGGATGCAACGGGCCGGCAGGGTGCATCTACGACAGTTAGATTGCAGGGTCAGGGTGGCGAAGTAGCTCCTGGACGCGAAGGTGTGACGCTAAGGCGGAGCATCTCCTGGTCATTGAATCTACATGCTCCCGTGCTTAAAAAAGTTTACTTCGCTGAGACAGAGGCCCGGAGGAGACAACGAGCTTTGTTCACGGCATGTCGTCGATGGCTGCAGGTGGAAGAAGACTTCGACACTCGAAGGATTGGATGTATTTCTATTTTTTGTAAGCTATTTTTAAAGGTTTGTGCTATTTAATATACGATCTTTAATCTTTTATAAAATATACATCAAATATAAATGTTCACTAGTAAATTCTTAAAAGTAAGAAAGAAATGTTCTTACGGAAGTGCTTCTGTGAGCACGAGCTAATATGAGCTCACGTGAACAGTAAAGTGTAATAATAATAATAATAATAATAATAAAGTTCAAAAAAGTTATATTTCCTAGGCAAGCATCGATGTGCGTGCAAATTTCATGATTGAATTACATTCATGGATGTCTAGGGCAAATAAAACAAAATCGATGCTTCAAAACGCTTCTCAAAACAATATTTTTGGAGCATGAAAACTTTATTTTTGGAGTGTATTATTTTATTTTGAATTATTGTTGCACTGAAATATTTATCTTTCAAATGCTTAAGAGTTGTGCTATTTTATCTTTGACTGTTTTTGCGTAGTCCTGGTATAGATAGAAAAAACCAAAGCAGGCATTTCCACAGACACTTTTGAACACGTCGGACATCTCCATGGACATTTGGCGATGTCCGCTCTTATTCACTCCGTGCATTACTTTAGCCAAGTTATTAAAATCTACAACGTTTGAAGTTAAAATCAAAACGTATATAATTTTAATAAAAGCTTATATGCGGGCAGACATGGCATTTAATTCTTGCAATTTATGGATTCATTCTATTCCTGTTTTCTCCTATCCTGTCGTCCCAAACCCAAACGGGCCCTAAAAGTCCACACCTTTTTCCGGACAGGCTAGAAACGCCGCTGTCTCTCGTCTAGTCCCCACCGCCGCCGCCGCCGCCGCCGTGCCGTGACTTACCCGTCGCCGCCGACCGACTGCTCAATCCCGCCGGGGCTGCCGGCCGACGCCTCAGCTCCACTCCCCGCCGCCCCAATCCCACGCCTCCCGCAGCCCCTGCCTCTCACGCGTGCCGCCGCCGCCGCCGCCGCCGCCGCCGGCGGCCCCGTTCTTCCTCGTCTGGACACCGCGCTCCCGCCGCCTCCGCCCCGCCCGCCCATTGGGTTTCGAGGTATGAGGTTTCTCATCTTCATCCCGCGATTAAGTTCAATACAAATCCCGCTGGACCTCACGGCTCGTGGGCGCACGCCGTCTAGATCCGCCCCTGCGGTTGCTGTGAGGTGAGGAACGGCTTGTTAGCTGGATAGCGCAGGATTTTATCCTGGCTTGTTTGATCTGAGTGACGTGCTGAGCCATGCTCATCAACTTTTGCATGCGCTTTGTCTAGCCTTGCGGTTTCCTTTGTAACTTTCCCTCCCGATGCTTGAGTAGGTAGTAGCATTTGGGGTGGTTGCTTGTTCTCTTTGAGGCAATTTGTAGGTTTCTACTAATGGAATTTTGGCAGCTCCCCTTTCATCAAAAAAGGCTTGTTCGAGGAAATCCTAAACTGAACCCGCATGCCGGCCCCTGTTTCTTGATGAAGCCTTGAAATTTTTTGGAGCCATATCCCTACCCTTACATCCAGGAGATAGATGAACAACCCTCCACTGCTGTTAGTTAATACAGAGTAGTTATCTTTGATGTTTGATAGTTTTATAAGTGTAAAGCCGGTAGACGCTTTTGCTGCACAACGCTTGTTCTTATCCAGATGATGCCCTTAAGATGTTGTTTTTTATGTTTGTCAGATCTGTTTATAAATCTTTGTTGTTTGCCAGTTCTGTTTATAACCTTTTGCAGTGTTCATTCTTAATTATTCGGAGGAAATCTTAGCCATTTCGAGTGACTGCTGCTGTGTATTGTTATTTCCAGCAGAGGTCGTGCTTCGCTCCTATGGCGGCATCCGACGAAATGGCTCAGAAGGACGAAGATGATATGAAGGACGAAAAACAGGCTGAGAAGGAGTACGCTGATTTCGAGGCGAGGGTCAAGAGGACGATATACATCGACCACCTCTCCCCTCTGGTCACCAGCCAGGTCATCAAGGCGTCTCTCGCCCAGTGCGCCAATGTCGTCAACACGGAGTTCATCGAGAACTACACGATCGAGTACGAGATCCCCGCCGCTGCGTTGGTGGAGGTGGACAACGTGTCGCAGGCCCAGGCTGCTGTGGACCTGATGAACAACTTCCCTTTCATGCTCGGCGGGATGCCCAGGCCTGTGAGGGCTGCCTTTGCAAAGCCCGAGATGTTTCCGGACCGCCCTAGGAAGCCTGGCTTGAAGATTGAGTTCAGCTGGGTAAAGCAGGGAGATCCGGGGTATGATGGGATGAATAAGCTCAAGGGCCTTATGAGGAGGCAAGAAGCAGAAAATATGGCACTCATCAAGGTGAAGTGGTGTTTCTTTAGTTTTTTATACTGTTCTTATCATGTACCTGTATGCCCAGTTGCCCACTACTGAGAAAAGCTGCAAATCTTTCTGCTTTACTTGTCTAAAATGAGAAAAACACTTGCTCAGGGAACATGACATGTGAAGCATATTTTGAGAATTTTGATGATGATGCTGTTCTTTAAAATGTGATACAGTTGCTTTAAACCTCTGTATCTTTTGTATCCGAGCCATAATTTCATTAAACTTTGTTCTTCCTTTTGTTTCAGAATCAATTGGAAGAGGAGAAGGAGCTGGCGGCGCAGCAGCAGGAAACCCTGGAAGCAAACAGCAATAAGTACGACATGCTCGAGAACCTCGTGAACAACGGGGAAATCACTAAACTCGCTCAGCATTACAAGGTCAAGCTGGGAGACGACTGATGGGTTCCCGACGTTTAAGCTCCTCCCTCGGAGACTGACTGCAGTCACCAGTGCAAGCAGATTCTTGTTCTGCCCAGGGCATCCCCACTCACAGATGTGATTGTGCGATAGTGATAATCCATTGGCTAGTTCTCATCTTGTGGTGGGATTATGGTAATAAAGCATTGACTTGTTTGGTGTAGCCGCGCACTAGTTGTGGCCAGCTGCAAAGCAGCAGTTCCTTAGTGTAACAACAGTCGATACATTACGACCGTTTGATGGTACGCTTGGTGTATTAATAATCTTTGTATGACCTCCAAGCTTAGCATGTCAGCAAGATAATCCAACGTTGTCTGATATTGTCTCCTGTATTGCTTGAAACTTGCTTATCGGATATGTCGGTGCCCCCGCGGTTCAGTCCTGCCTGGCAGTTCTGTTGCTAGCTCTAGATGTTTTATGTTGGTCCTGATTCCTGAAGGTGTGTTGTTGCTTGAAGCAGGAGGGAATCATGTCTCTGCCTTGTGTTCCCAGGAATGGACACAATGTCACAGTCACAAGTGCAATGTTCCCAAGTCTTGGAACACAGGAAAAGTAGGTTCTGCCTGGTTGGCTGGAGAATCTGAGGAGGAAATGGCAAGAGGAAGCAAGGAAGCCATGACAAGCAAGGTTTGCCCATGGCTGGCATGCCTCACCTGAACCTCTCTCTCACGTATTCTCTCTGTGTTTATTTACTCTAAAAAGTTATCTCATCTGCTGTGTTGCTATCAGTAGTATATATCTACCTACCTGTATACGCCCATACACGGCACCAGAGCTTTTTCACTGTTGTTACTACTGAATCTGCAATGGGTAGGTCCCCAGGGCCAAGGAGGGGGAGTGCCCTGCTTCTGCCCCTGTTTCTCCTCTGCTTCTTCTCAGGTAGAGTACTGCTCTTCACAAATCAAATCTCTTCATCTTCTCCTCTTGCTTTCTAGGTACTCTTGCTAGGATGAGATTGTGTCAGGTTTTCTGACTGCTAGAATAGAATGGTATGCTTTGGAATCATCGCCAGCCAGTTGGTGTCCATGTATGCTTGTCCCGTTTCCATCTTCTCAGATTTTCTTGCACTCTGTTCCGAATGTAGTGCAGACCTTGTTTCAAATGTTGTCAGGACATACGTAACATAAGTGAAAATTTGCATGCCCTGACCTGACACACATTGCCAATGCCATAGATTGCTTGTCTGAAGACCAGTTCATTTATCAGATTGCTACTAGATGCTGGAGTAGTGTTAACTGATCCCAAAAAAGTTTTTTTTTATTGTTGTGATGACAGGGGCAACGAGGCGCGCGGAGTCGGCCCGGGAGTTCACGCTCATCAACCAGTGCAAGACGGAGGTGTGGCCGGCGGTGACGCCGGGCGAGAGCTTCGGGGCGGCGGGTACGCGCTCCGCGCCGGCGAGTCGGTGGTGTTCACCGCCCCCGTGGGGTGGTCGGGCCGCGTGTGGGGCCGCACCGGCTGCGACTTCGACTCGGCCGGCAACGGCACGTGTGAGACGGGCGGGTGCGGGACGTCGCTGCAGTGCGCATCGGCGTCGGGGGCCGCTCCGGCGACGCTGGCGGAGTTCACGCTGGCGGCGACTGACTACTACGACGTGAGCCTGGTGGACGGCTTCAACCTCCCAGTGGTGGTGACCCCGACCCCGACGAGCGCCAACTGGACGGGCTGCGCGCCGGCGGGGTGCGACGGCGACCTGCGCCGGGGCTGCCCGTCGGAGCTGGCCGTGAAGGGCGACGGGGGGAAGGTGGTGGCTTGCCGGAGCGCGTGCGACGTGTTCGGGACCGACCAGTACTGCTGCCGCGGGCAGTACGCCAACCCGGTGGCCTGCCAGCCGACCTTCTACTCGAAGAAGTTCAAGGCGGCGTGCCCCGCCGCCTACAGCTACGCCTACGACGACCCCTCCTCCATCTTCACCTGCGCCCAGTCGCCCGACTACACCATCACCTTCTGCTCCAGCAACATGTACGTACTATTCTGACAACCTTAATTATCCTCTATCTCAAATAAAATTCCTCCATGTCTCTGAAGATCTTGTGTGTGGTCAAAGCATCTGATTCTTAACACAATTTGCAAGCTGTCCCAAGATTGAATGACACTAGCAAGTAGCAATCATACACACCAGCAATTTTTCAACATATAGTGCCATTCCGATGAAGAAGTTTGTGGAGAGATCTGATTTGATAAGTTTGTGTCAGTTAAATAGCACTTATCTCTGAATGACAGACACTTCAATGAATCTTTGCTCCTGCTAACCGTCTGGTATTGTACATTCCGTTGTTCCAGGAAGCAATCGGTGTGTTCGTACCGCGACAGCCGGCTCGTCTGCAGCGCCTCCCGCAGAAGCACCTCCTCTGCACTAGTGCTTGCGATGCTACTGCTGCTCTCCAGCTTCCTGGCATTGCAATTTGCATCCCCAGTGTGACTGATTGGTTGATTAAGGCTTAATCATCCAAGAGCAAGCTGACCTGACCCTCTTCCTGATATAGTTCTTTTTGGATTTTTTTCTACTATGAGAAACAGAGAGTAGGTGATTCATGAATCAAACTTCTGCACTGTCAGTCAGTCAGTACCATTTGAATTTGAATGAGAGTTATACAGAGATAGCATAAGTGAATGCTTCGTTCTCTCTTTCTCTCTCCGCTTTTCTAATCATCTATTCTGGTGGGATTATAGACAGCAGAGTAAATGGCATAAAACTACCACATTTCGGGCTATCTTTCCAAAAAACTACCACGAAGTTGACTTTTGATTTCAAAAAACACTAGTGATCTATGGTTAGAGTTTAACTATGCTTATGACAGTTCGGGCCCATCCATCAGGGCCACATGGCAATAGATATAGACGCTGCTAGTCAAAAACGTTTTATAGTCAAATGCCCGTCTACCGTTCCGCCGGTCTTGTCCCCAACCTGACTGTGACGGCAGCGGCTTCCGGCAATGGCGGCCGGACTTGAACGGAGGAGAACCGGCGGAGTCGCGGCAGCGGAACAAGGCGCCTGTCTGCGGTGGTGCCACACGTATCCTCCCAACCCGACCATGACGGCGGCGGGGCTCGAACGGAGGGGAACCGGCAGCGGCGGGCTGGAGGCTCAGGCTCGTGCGGATCCGGCGAGTCGTGACAGCGGAATGAGGCGCTCGTCTGGGATCATGTGCCCGTCTCCTCCACAACCCGACTGCGTCGGTGACGGGGCTCGAACACCAATGCATGAAATGATTCCTGAAAGTGTTAATGGATCTTTTGGTACACTTTTCATTAGCATTTACCGTATACTGACTCAATAACGATGGAAACCTAATGTCGAGGTTAGATCATGAAATTCTAGCATGAGTGCTGAGACTGGCTCAATAATTCTTGATATACTAGTGCTCATTTTCCTCTATTAGCTTACGGCGCTGCTATACAGACGACATATTTGTGGCCGACTCTTGCACGATCTTACTTGGCAGCTGCCTGTGAACGCAGGAAGCAATTGTTTTTTCCTTAGCTGATGCTAGCGTTGTTGGGGAGCAAGTGTCGTTTGCCGATCGTGCATCAAGTGTCGTGTGTGAAGCAATTTCGATTAGCTTATCTCTATCCCAGGTTACTGATATATGATTAGTTAGCCTCATTCGGGTGGTTTCATGATCTGACCTCAACATTGGTTTCTTATCATTAGTGTCACTGCTACTGTTAGAGCAACTCTAGCAGATTTACTAAGAAGGGAGTCTTTACAATAGTTCTAGAAGACTCTAGCAGATTTACTAAGAAGGGAGCCCAAGATCCCGGACGCAGTGGACAAGATCGAGGTCCTTTGCGTAGCGAAGCGCAGCTGGGAGGAGCAGCAGCTGCAGACCATGCATCTCCCGCACACGCCGACGCGCTAGGAGGCCGTGCGCAGCAGCCTGCAGCCCCACCACCGCCGACACATGGCGGGTAGTGATCCAAGCCGGAAGCGGTGACGGCGACGGCGGGAACTTGATCTGCTGGATGGGGACGCCCTGGGGAAGCGGTAATGGCGACGACGAGAACTTGATCTGGTGGATCGGGACTCCCGCTGGCGCGGTCGATGCGGGGCCGGAGCTGACCGGCGGTGGCTGCTACAGCGGAGCGCCGGGCGTGGCGGAGGCTGCCAGGAGCGGCGGCTGCCACTGTAGCCAGGGTCGGGCGGTGGTAGCAGTGGATGGCAGCTGCAGCGGCCCGGCGAGCGCGGCGGGGACGCCCTGGGGCAGCGGCTGCTGCGGCGGAGGCCGCCAGGAGCGGGGGCTGCCACTGCAGCCAGGGCGGGGCGGTGGATGGCAGCTGCAACGGCCCGGCGAGCGCGGCGCGGACGCCCTGGGGCAGCGGCAGCGGCTGCTGTGGCGGAGCGCCGGGCGCGGCGGAGGCCGCCAGGAGCGGCGGCTGCCACTGCAGCCAAGGCGGGGCGGTGGATGGCAGCTGCAGCGGCCAGGCGAGCGCGGCGGAGGCCGCGTGGTGTAGCGGCTGCCACGGCAGCCAAGGCGGCGCGATGGCGGTGATGGGCGGCGTAGCCGGGTGTGGCCCATAGGACCCGGCCAAGAACAGGCGGATCTCCTGGACCGCCTGGGTTAGGTCCCGCAGCGCCCTGGACACCTCCTCCGGGGTGAGGACGGCGGGGGCGGGTGCGACGGAGGATCCCGACAGCGGAAGAAACGGGTTGGGCGGCAGTGAAGACACGACCGAACCGAAGCTAGCTAATACCAAATTGTTATGGTGCTGCTAGAAGGAGGGCGCGAGAGGGCCGGCCGAGGGCCTTTTTGCCCACGGCCGGACAAGAGGGAAGGGATTTTGTTCTTAGTTCTTGCTTGATTAGATTGATACATCTCCTCTTATTATATAGAGAGGTTTACTTGACTCCCAAGCAAGGTTCCTGAAAGTGTTAATGGATCTTTTGGTACACTTTCCAATAGCATTTACCCTAGGCTGACTCAATAACGATGGAAACCTAATATTGAGGTTAGGTCATGAAATTCTAGCAAGCGTGCTGAGACTGGCTCAATAATTCTTGATATATTAGTGCTCATTTTTCTCTATTAGCTTACCTCTATCCCAGGTTACTGATATATGGTTAGTTAGCTTCATACGGGTGGTTTCATGATCTGACCTCAACATTGGTTTGTTATCATTAGTGTCACTGCTACTGTTAGAGCAACTCTAGCAGATTCACTAAGAAGGGAGTCTTTACAATAGTTCTAGAAGACTCTTTAAAAACCATTTTAAAGGTTTTAGAGTCCAGTGCTTTGGCTTTTCAGACTCCCTAAAACGGAAGCCTTTATAACCATATTTCTTTTAATATGTTTGTGTATGAACCCCATTTCAACTTTGATTTGGCATCAACATAAATTTGTGTCAAGTCGAAATTATTTATCCTTCACCAACATCCACAACCTTAAATGAATACAATCGTGAAAGTATATTCAAATATGAATCTAATTATATGCTAATTTGATGTTGTAGATACATTGATAATGTTTCCACAAACTTAGTCCAATTCGCAAAGATTTAACTATGAAAAAACTCATGAAACACAACATTGTCAAAAATGGCTTAATACATTAGTTTCAATTTACTGTTGTATAGGGATATATTATATATAATAATATCACAAACCAAAGTACAAACAAATATTGGCACGCATATATATATATATATATATATATATATATATATATATATATATATATATATATATATATATATATATATATATATTACGGGCACGGAGGTAGTACAATATTGCCCTGAGGACCATGATGGACACCGTACATGGTTGTCCTATTGCCTTGACACAGCCGAGGGCGCAAGATTCCGGCCCGCATAAGTATAGAAGGTTCCTACTAAGCCGGAATATTTTTTATTACTTATAGGCGGCATCTGTGGGTAACATTTTGCAACTTTGGGCACAATTTCGATGACGTACCGCTAGAAATAATAGCCCTTTTATTATTAGATATAAAAATACAATGTTGCCCTTCTCATCATCATGGGCCCGTATGTGGTCATCCTACAGCCTTGATACGGCCGAGGGCACAAGATTCCGTGCAGCATCCCGTAGCTTCACCTTCTCAACCTTTCCCAGCGCGTTCCTCGGGAGGGCATCGATGACGACCACCTTCCTGGGAACCATGAAGCGCGACATGCGCTCGCGGCAGAAGGCGATCACTTCATCCTTGCAGACCTCAGTAGCCTTGTCTTTGGCCACGAGAAACGCGCACGGCGTCTCGCCCCAGTGCGGGTGAGGCATGGCAACCACCGCCACGTCGGCCACAGCCGGGTGCTGGAGCAGCACCTCCTCCAGCTCCTTGCTGCAGATGTTCTCACCTCCGCTGATGATCACGTCCTTTGACCTGTCCTTTATCTCGATGTACCCGTCGGGGTGCATGACGCCGACGTCGCCCGTCATGAACCACCCGCCCTTGAAGGCCTTCTCATTAGCCTCCGGGTTGTCGAGGTACCCCTTCATGACGCTGCTGCCGCGGAGCACGATCTCACCCAAGGACTTGCCATCGCGCGGCACGCTAGACATTGTGTTGTCGTCGACAACGTTGGCATCGGCGAGAGATAGGACGCTGACCCCCTGCCTGGCCTTGAGGCGTGAGCGCTCAGGGAGTGGCAGGAGGTCCCACTGGTGGCGCCACTCGCAGGCCATAGCGGGGCCTGTGGCCTCCGTGAGTCCATAGGAGTGCGTCACCTTGAAACCGATCCGCTCGACGCGGTCCAGCAGGGCGGCCGTTGGCGGGGCGCCGCCCGTGAGGACGTGGACCGGAGCGGTGAGCCGCCGGGCCTCGCCTTCAAGGAGGATATTGAATACCACGGGCGCGCAGCACATGTGGGTGACGCCGTAGTCGGAGATGGCACGGTAGACATCGGCGGCGCGGTTCTGGCGAATGCAGACGTTGACGGCGCCGCGCGCCGCCATTCCCCACGTGAGTGTCCACCCGTTGCAGTGGAACATGGGGAGCGTCCAGAGGTACACGGGCTCGTTGCCCACCCCCCACGACAGCAGCTGGCCCATGGTGTTCAGGTATGCACCACGGTGGCTGGACACCACGCCTTTTGGCGCCGACGTGGTGCCCGAGGTGTAGTTGAGCACCACCGCATCCCACTCGTCTTCGAGCGAGGGCAGCTCCGCCGCTGGGTCTCCTTTGCGGACCAGTGCCTCATACTCAAGCTTGAACAGGCCGAGCCGGACGCCGGTGGGCCTGTCGATATCGTCGATGACGGCGACAAGCGGCACGGGCGCGCCGGCATCGGCAACGATCTGGAGCGCGTCGTGGGCGAGGCGCACGTACTCATAGTCGACGAAGAGGACCTTGGCCTGGGCGTGCCTCAGGATGACCGCCACCGCCTTGGCGTCCAGGCGCGTGTTGATGGTGTTGAGCACGGCAGCAGCCATGGGCACGGCGAAGTGCATCTCGTACATTGCTGGCACGTTGGGCGCGAGGACGGAGACGACGTCGTTCTTGTGGACGCCGAGGGAGACGAGGGCCGCGGCGAGGCGGCGGCAGCGCTCGTGCGTCTGCCTCCACGTGAACTTGAGACGCCCGTAGACGACCGACGTGCGGTCGCCGTATACTGCACTGGCGCGCGGAAGGAACCCAACCGGGCTAAGTGGCACGTAATTAGCCGGGCGCTTGGCAAGCTTGTCCATTGACGATTTCCTCCACCACCGTACGTACCTTCAGCTCAATATTTTGTGTATTGTATCCTCAGGCCTTAATTTGTGGAGATGAGATATCCTTAGAGTTGAGTTGCTCCGAGGCTAGTAGGTCTATTTATAGCTTAGCGAGCAAGGTTACCAATGTTCAACTTTGTACATGTTTTAGAGCATTTCTAACCGATCCCTAAAACCGGTAAGAAAAGTAAAACAATTTGATTTTGAGGGCCTAAACCGAACATACTCGATCCCTTATCGGTATTAGAGGAGTACAATTTTTACTCCTCGGCCGCTCACTTCATGAGTATAAAATTTTGCCCTCCCCTCCCTGGCTATCGCTCACCCCCGCTCGGCCACATCCACTCCGGCGCCGCCTTACTTGCATTCGTTGGCCACCACGCGTCGCTGTCGACACCCTGTAGCACCCGCCATGCTCCTCCCCACTTTGATTCGTTTGCTTCTCGTCGTCGCCGCACAAATCGACGCATCTATGCCCATCGCCACCACCGCCGGATTCAATAGACCCAGGCCCTGACGCCGTCACATTTTGGCAGGATTCATCATGGACCGAACCACACAACAACCTCGACCACTCGGCGCCGCCTCATGGAATGTGCCCTCGCATCTCACACGTTGACCGAGCACCTACACAACCACGTCCTCTGGTTGGCTAGCCTCAGCCCTCGCCCCGTAGTTGTCGGCGAGCCTCTACCTGTCATCAAGTGTGATGATTGCTAACGACGTGTATTGGGTCACGTCTCAAGCACGACCAAACATCCCGAATGAATTTTCTACTAGTGTGAATGGATAGAGTGAGTGCAATTTTATACGGTTGTTCTTTAGATTCATGAAAATTTGAAAATCATTCTTTTCTTAAAATTTTATGTAGAAAGGATGCAAGTTTTTGTATTGGAAAGAAGAGCACATTGATCTATTGTCCATTGATAAAGAGAAATACTAGATGTTGGTGCACTGATTACTAGCGATGAGACTTACAGAGGACGCAATGTCCAAGTTTGAGGAGGCAGTGAAGAAACAAGTGTGCAAGCTCAAAAAGCCTACCAATAAGAACAACAATGTCGGCAATGAAAATGAGAGAGACTAGTAGGAGCGGCCAAGGTTGTGTCTCTATTGAAGTGTTTGATTTTTCTTGTAGTTTTATTTGGATCAATTCTCTTCGCGAAGGAACATGTGAAGTATGTGACAATGATATCGTTTAATGAAGTAATGAGTTTAACTTGATGGCCCAAAAGTAAATGAATTTGCGTTATTTTTTTTAAGGAGTTAAGTTTTAGTGGTTTGGTAAGGAACCAGAAATTTTTTAAGGAGCTAAAAGCTAAGAGGCCACATAGGGGCCTACATTTTAATGGCGGTGATGTGCGATGATACTGTTGGATAATGATCTATGACTTAAGACCTGCAATTAACAAGTTCGCTCACGGTTTGCAGAATCACCCTCGCCCGTTCTAGGGGGGTGTATGATGGGAAGGCCATCTCCTACGCCTCCAATGATCAGACTGTGCCGGGGGCACCCTGGAAGGCGCCGGCGCTGGATGTGTATGCTGTATGCGTCCAAATCTTAGGCATGCCGCCTTGCTTGGGAAAATCGCTAGCACCGCTAGTGTGCAGATACGAACCGAGAAGTGCCAAACTTATTGGTGTGGTACACCCCCACCTAAATGATGACTTTTATCTAGCGCATTATGATTTTAGTACAACCACATCAAAAATTATCTGCACACACCCTAAATCTCTCGAAGGATCTACCAGCTAAACATAGAACCTCTAGCCGAGATCCACCAATCCTGTTGGCGTCGCTTAGTTGGACAACCTCCGGTTCTTGACCATCGTTCAACCTTCACTTTGGGCAAACGTGCAGCAGTTTGTACCGACTGGTGCCGTGCATCCATGGCTTCGATCGTGACTTTCCATGCGCCTGTGACGGCAGAGTGGACTAGGAACAGGAAGAGATTGTGACAATCCAGTTCTTTTAATCAGGTTTTTGTGGATGCTTTGTCCAGCTAACCTACTTTCTCATGTTTTTATATCTTGATTGGCCCGGCCGGGTAGCAAATATCCTTTGAGGAAAGATGTCCACGTCTCTTTCTCGCTTACCAAACCGATTAGAAAACCAAATCTAGCGGTTACCGGTTGGAGAGGGCGCCTTTCTGGGCAGCAGCTGGTCCAATCGGGAGGCTCGGAAGTCCCGAGCAAAGCCATCCGTGCACCTTTGCTTTCCCTCGTTTTTGTTTCGGGTGCTTTCCCTCATTCAGTCATTTTTTTGCTCACAAGTCCCGACGGAGTCATATATATGATTTTTTCTATAAAAAATCCACAATGTAGTGCGCATATGCAGCGCTGAGCTTGTTTCGGCAATAGTAACACTGTTTGATCCACATGACATCCATAAAGTAGCCCTCTATTCAGACATGAGTTGGACAGAGACCACATGCATAAATGGCTATTTTGGTCCAAAATGCAGCTCCACCCCACTCTGGTATTGGTGCTAGAAACAATGCGCACTGAATGGAGGGGTGCACAATTTTGGAGGACCGGCTCCTTGGAGCCCATTTTTTGAAAATATTTGAAAAATGACATTTTCAGGTTCAAGAAAGTTCAAAAAATTCCATGAAAACTTATACATATTCGTGATCTTGACGGTCCTTCACGTAAACAATCGGGTTTGTTCCTTCGTGATCCGCACCTTTTAAAACCTAGCCACACCCTTCACTTTTACCCATGGAACCCAGTCTCGTAGGCCGTTCCATAGCGAGCGTAGGACGCGTGCCATAGCGAGCCGACATCCAGCAAGCGCGGAGAACGTGTTGCTGCAAGACCACCCGCCGTTCTGTAAGTACGGACGGGCGCTGCTGCAAGCGGCGACGCACGATGCTATTGTTGGATAATGATATAGTATGGCTTAAGATATGCGAATGACCAATTCACTAACAGTTTCCATTTGCACCCCACATCCTTATCACCCTGGTCTGGTCTAGGGGGAGCGTGTGACGAGAAGGCCATTTCATACGGGCCAGTGACCGGACAATGCAGGTGGTGCACCGGAAGATGCCAACGCCGCCAGCCTCGTTCGATTACCTCGAGCCCTCGTCATGCCTACACCAAGCAGGCATGGGACATTGCATCGACGTCGACAATGGCCACTCCCATTGCCAATAATACCCTAAACCCCTATCTATTTAATGCATAATTAGGTGCCCTAATTCGAGGATTACGACAATCATATTGGACCGTTTGCCGCTCTTAGCGTAGAATTCATGTAGCCTCGAGAGCTTGTTTGGTGGAATAAGTTCCAAGTTTAAGGGACACATCCACGTGGGAGTGTGTGTTTCTTTGGGCATTATAGAACTCCAGAAATGACTGTATTTCTAATAGGCAAAGATTCACGATCTTTTGCGAGTCACTTATAGGGCTACCAGATGGATTTGTATGTGGTCCTTACTTCAGCTTGCGGAAGTACATGCGCATATCGCGTTTGGGTGCAACTGATGGCAGACAGTAGCACAGTATGCATTCAACTGGCTTGGATGGTGGTCCAATAATAGGCTATGTGTGCATGCATATTTCTCCGTTATATACCGGTTGATGTTTTTATCTTCTTGATGTGTTTCCCATGTACTGAATAACGATACTCATACTCTTTAATGATTAATACGTATGAATGTGCACATTATAATAATGTAGAGATCGGGGGCTATCTCCTCCTTTAAAAAAAGGGAAACAAAACCCCAACCAAATTTTTCCTAGCAATGTTTTGATGGGGCAACCTTGGGCATAATCAAGACACAACTTAGGTGATAGGGGACCTGAGGCTTCTTTTTACTATCGCATGGTAATAACCGTGTCAAGTCACGTAACTGTTGCCTTTTCATGTGCCCTATTTTTAGGAGATATATAAAGTTGTCAGTGTACATCCTATTGGGTAATCGGACAAGGCCCTGTTTGGAACACATGATTTCATACGAATGTAATAATATAGGAAATTTTGCTTTGGTGCCCTTTCAATTGTAGTATTGGCTTTGAAAATTCCTATAGAAATTCGTCATTTCCTTCACATTTTGGAAGATTCTAAACATTTCCTCAAACCTCATGTTTCCGTTTCCTTTGGGATGTCCAATGCAACATGTGTCTTCATCTCTCCTTTTCTCGATCTCTTAAAGGAACATTTTCACTTAAAGGAACAATTTCGTACCGTATGTCTGTACAACATCAAATAGCTATGTTGTACAAGTATTGCGTTTGAAATTCCTGTAGGAATCTACAAAACATGACATCGAACTCCATTAATTTTTCTTTTCCTATGTTTTTCCTATCATGCATTTTAAATAGCCCCTAAAAGGAGAGGATAACTGTCGGCGTCCTGGGAACGGGGGTACCCAGACTTGCCTGCCTGCGGCCCGTGGCGTGGCCCCATCAACGGCCCGGTATGGCCCAGCTTCGGCAGCAACGGCTCAAGACCCTCGCGAGGGGCCAAGCCTCGCGAGGCGGACGACACCAAGACCTCCCTAGGGGCGGCCTCACTAGGCTGGCTCCCGAGGAGCGGAGATATATATGCAAGGTGCACCTCGCGATGTTCACATGACGTGAGCCATGACGACCAAGGCCAGCCGGGCGCCACCGGGTGCAACGTACCAGTTTCCTCTTTGGTGCTAAGGAGGCAAGCGCAGGCACGGAGTCCCGAGGAATCAAGTAAAGATTTCCTTATCGATGCAACAAGACCAAGACCACCAGGACGGCAGGACGGGGGTCATCGCGGAGCCCACAGCAGGGTCACCACCAGAGCCTTTGGCATGTGAAGACTACTTTTGTCAGGATAGCTTGTACTAGTTGTCCCCCTTCAAATTTGACCGTTGTGGGATCCCTTCCTGCCTATATTTGGGAAGTGGACCAATGCCACTATAAATAGGACTTAGCCCCCACCATAGTAGGGCATCTTGGATCGGAGCCATTCCACCGAGGCCATCTCACCAGCTCATCGAGCTCAAGAACACCTCACCTCCTGAGGCTGTTCATCCACTGTATTAGTTCGTTCTCAGCCCCTTGAGGCAATCCACCACAAAGCTGAAGTAGGGTATTACACCGCAAGGTGGCTCGAACCAGGATAAATCTCTTTGTCTCTTGTTGTTTCGGTTCATTGAGGTAGGCCGTGGAATCGCTGAGCGGGCAGACTGGGGAGAGAGTGTTCTTCGTGCGCACCCCAGAGTTCGAACCTCTCAAGGGTCTGTGGAACCCCGAATCTGGCAATTACTCTCCTTTTCTTATGCAAAGGAGAGAATAACTCAGCATGAGAAAAGGAAGACCACTATTCTAACTAACGAGACAATGTTGCAGAAAAAACATGTTTGCGTATTTATGATGGTTCTTCCCCACAGTATAAAAGGATTTCATGATCTTCATTATCTTGGACAGTGTACATGACTTTTCACATTGTTTTTTTAGAGATTCTGAGTTTTTTGGTGAAGGAAAGTGTCAGGCTTAGAGGGTTATATTATTTATACTAAACCACCCTTGTTTGAAATTATGTACAATGCTCACCCTTCGAAACACTTATTTGCACATTTGGCCCCTCGATGATGCACCAACATCAAAGGCGACATTATTGCACATCACAACACGTTCCAAGCAAGCATGTTTGACTCCAGGGTTTGCCTGATCGTCGGTCGCCATCCATGGCTTTGTCATGTCTAAACATGCCATACAATGTAGCGATACAAACTTTAAATTTGCTGTTTACATCGGCGACCCATAATTTGTTTTGCGCTTCTAAAATGGCATGTACTATGGCGTATCAGGCAATTCCTAACCCACCCATCAAGCCAAATCCTCTGAGAAAAATGTAATTATCTTGAAGTATCTACCAGCTGGTAAAGGTAGAAGCTCCAACCGAGATGTGCCAATCGTGCCGGCGACTATGGCAGGTGCTGCTGGCGATGCGATCGATGACCGGCGACGGACCTAAGTCAAATGTGCCGACCAGAAGGGTGCGGCGGTGTGCAAATACTGCGCCTTCAACATGGTGTTAGATGCCCAAATAAGTTTTTTGAAGGGTCGGCAAAATCTAAACAAAAGTAATTTAGTAAATACTCCCTCTATAAACTAATATAAGAGTATTTAGATTAATAAAGTAGTGATCTAAACGCTTTTATATTAGTTTATGGAGGGAGTAATATAATACTACAGGGTGCATTCGTTCTTTGAGGGGAGGTACCCACCATACGCGGCAAATTGAGCAACCAAATCAGATCACGATACTACTAGTACGACAAACTATACTGCCGGTCCAAACCCGCTACGGTCGCTTTACTTCCCGGGGAACCAAGGGGTATCCACTTTACTCCTACAAACACGCACACATGTACGGTGCTTGTTGCAGCACTACCATGTGTCCGTACTATGTCAAGAACAATCTAATAAAACGGCACTACGCGTCGCTTTGTCCAGCTAACCAACACGTTTATGCTTTGTCCAGCTAACCAACGTGTTTTTATATCTTGATTGAGGAAGATTTGCATGTTGGGCGTGGTGTTGACCCGGCCGGGTAACAAATGTACAGCACGCAGTAGTGTGTATGTGAACCCATTGGCCATTGCATATATCCTTTGAGAATGGCCGCTGCTGGGCGCCGGCGCACCGGCCGAATTGTTCGGCCGGTCTGCCCGTAGCCGTTTGATTTGTACGTATAGCCGTCATATTTGTCCCCACAGACAAAAAAAGTTAGATCTGTTGTTGTCCTCTTCGTCGTTAACCTCTGCATGGGAAAACGAGAGGAAAAGCAGCGCCGCTCCCGCGCGCGCCGACCGCCTCGCCTCCTCGTCTTCCCTCACCGCCGGTCGCCGCCCTCGCCGCCGGTCGTCGCCTACACTTCTCGTCGGCTCCACGCATGTAGCCGCATCCACCCGTGGTAGCAGCTCCGGTGGCGACGGCAACAGCTCGCCGGCGAGCTCCATGGTTGCAGCACCCTGATGCGCCGTCGCCGCCCCCTCGCTGTCGAAGCTCGCTGCCCGGGGTTGTGTCATCAACGGCCAAGATTCAACGTCGTTCATGGATGTAGCAGAAAAAAACACCGGTCGTATCAAAAAAGAACGACAGTTGCAGCAAATTCGTCGTCGCCGTCATCGCGGGTCGCGACTCCACCATGATGGATGTAGCAAAATCACTCACCGATAGTAGCAAAATCATAAGACGGTTGCAGCAAAAAAATCTTGCCGCCGTCACCGGTCGCAGCTCCGCCATGATGGATGCAGCAAAATCACATGCCGGTTCCAGCTCTGGATTTTGTCGGTTGTAGCAAAACCAGAAGCTGGTTCCAGCTCAGAGTTTCTACTGGAACAACTCGCTTGTTTGCAAACCACCTCGTGGTCCCTGCTTTTGCCAGTCGTCGTGGTAGCAAAAAAGCTCAGCGGTAGAAGCTTATTCCTAGTCCGTTGCAACAAATGAGGACGGCCGCTGTCGCCGCCGCAGAAAACAAACCAAACGATGCAGCAAAACCAATTACTGGTTCCAGCTATGGATTTGCTGGTTGTAGCAAAACACAACAGAGGTTGCAACTTTGCTCTATGGGCTGTAGGGAAAAAGTGCCGGCGTGGTCTTCTTTTCCAGCACCGGCGACCACGGATAGTATTAAAAACGCGCCGTCGGTTGCAGCTCCGGTGCTCGCCGAGCCCTGTACAGAGAGGTGGAGATGCATACAAGCGCGTTTGTCTAAGACAAACAGCGACGAGTGGCGCGGCCGCTAAACATGGCCGCCGCCGCGCAGTACCGGCGAAGTTTCCCATTACAGTCGTGGTCGGGCCCAGCCCCTCCGAGCAGCATCGGGCAAGGCCTGCAGAGCAAACGCCTCCGGTAGCACTCCATTGACGAGATGGCGACGGCAGCGCGCATTGCACTGCAGCCAAAAGGCTGGCTGGTGGAGGGGAGAAGATGGGTCCATGCGAAGAACGAGTGGCCAGCAAAAAACAGAAGATAAGGTGAAGGGTCCACCAGGCAGGCTTGCGAGTTGCGACAGAGGCAACAGGTGCGATGGTTCGGCCGGCGCGCCGTTCCTAAACGTTTCCTTTGAGAAAAGATGTCCACGTCTCTTTCTCGCTTACCAAACCGATTAGAAAACGAAATCTAGCGGTTCCCTGTTGGAGAGGGTGTCGGCTGAACCTCATCTTTCCTGGGCAGCAGCTGGTCCAATCGGGAGGCTCCGAAGTCCCGAGCAAATCCATCCGTGCACCTTTGCTTTCCCTCCTTCTTTTGCTCACTAAGTCCCGACGGAACCACACATATGGTTTTTTTCTATAAAAATTCTGCAATGTAGTGCGCGTATGCAGCGCCGAGCATATTTCAGCAATAGTAACACTGTTTGATTCACGGGACATGCATAAAGTAACCCTCTATTCAGCGGCACACGCATGAGTTGGACAGAGACCACATGCACACATGGCTATTTTGGTCCAAATGTCCCTCTATTTCAGCAATAGTAACACTGTTTGTATTGGAGCTAGAAACAATGCGCACTACAAGGGGGAAATTTTGGAGGATGGGCTCCTTGGAGCCTATTTTTTGAAAAACTTTGAAAATGACATTTCCAGGTTAAAAAAAGTTTTAAAAATTCTGTGAAAACTTATACATATTCGTGACGGATATGTAAAATTTTGTTAACAAATAGTATGATCTGCAAGCTACGCAGGAAAAAAAATCCAGGCCCAACAGCAAAAAACAATCGGCCATTTTTTGGTACGTATTTGTCTTTTTTGGTACGCCACCTAGGGAAGTATATTTTTATGAAACTATTCTCAAATGTGTTATGCATGTATTTCTGTATCTATAAATCTTTTCAAGTTCTATTGCACTATGGAAATATGGTACTTTAAAAAGGGCTCCCTGGAGCCCGTCCTCTAATTTTCAGGAATGGAGGGAGCAATATTAAGATGATACCAAATACCTCCAGTGAGCACCAACACAACCACAATCCTTGAAAACACACGAATTATAAGAAAGATTCCCCACAAACAATGCCTCCAGGAAGGGAACAGTGACCATGTGCCGCCCTTGCCGGATCCAATCACCCAAATTCAAATTTTGAGTTTTCACCCCAGAGAGACGTCTAAGGAATTTCCAAAGCAATGCCTTCAACAAAGCAATTTCCAAAACAATGCCATCATTGACAGGCGTGACCATCAAAGGTCGGACAGGGTTTTAACCTCGTAGCTTGAAACCGGGTACTCGGAGAGCACCATTAGACCGAAGGCATAGTATATTGCAGCCACCACTTGCTGAAGAAAATGATGTTGCATGGGGGGGGGGGGGGGTACACCAACATACCATGCTCACCGTTCCATAGCATACATGTACGGAGACAGCCGCTCGCATGCATAACCCTGGCAGGGACATCACTGCACGATCAAAGACGTGCTTGCGAACACGAGCTGCCGCACATGTGGAGAGCCGAGCGTCATCACATGAGTCTCAGCATCTCGCGCACACGTGCCCCAATGCGATTATGGTAGAGGCCGACAATGTCTAGATGTGGCAAGCCATAGCAGAACCACCCCCTCCAGCACATCACTATTTCGCGCTGCTATCGTGGTTGACTCATCACTGTAGTCACTTGCTGACAACCGCAGATGACTAGAAGGGGTACCCAAGGACAACAACCGCCACTGGACAGGCGCGCAAGAGGGCCCCCTAGTTCGGGGAGCAGCTCCACGGCCGACAGATGAGGTGCCAACGTCGATCCCCGGCAGATTCGAGAACCACCCTGGCTGCCCCATGCAAACCCACTGTCCGCCGCTGTGGCAGGAAGGAGCTAGCCCTGCCTCCGCCATCCATCGGACGGGCTTTTTCCCGGCGGCCTCCTCCAATGGCGGTGGGTAGGAAGCGAAGGGGTGAAGGATGGTGGAGGTGGTTAGGGTTTGTGGGCGTCCATTTCACCCTAGGGAGGAGGACACAAGGTCCTTCGACAAAGTAATGGTCTAATGGATAACCATACTCAGCGTTCCAGCAAAGGTCATCATCAGCCGATTAGGTGTATGTGTATAATATTTGAAAGTATCTAAAATTTGAGAAGGTTCCACAAAAGTGATGATGTACACTGCTTAGAAACCGGACCATCTCCAAGGAAGAATCGTTGGGTCAGGAAGGTGACATGTCAGGTTTAAGGCGTAGTGTCGTTGGCATTTTTTCGAGTTCATTTGCTATATTTAAACCATTAAGTGTATTTATAGGCATTTAACAAATATAATTCAAATTTGAACTGAATGAAATAGTTGGAAAAATGGGTTGATAATTTTATGTGTGTGTTTTGCGTGTATGTTTTGGCCTTGTCGAGGAAAAGGAAAATAATTCCAAACGTCGGGGTGCCAAGACTCGATCCCGAACTTGGAGCTTATTGATGTTCAAATTCTGAAAAATGCGAAGAAGTCGTAAAAGCAAGAAACTGGGCATTGTGTCATCATATGGCACCTTAGAGGTTGTGGTAAAAATTTACAAGGTTCACAAAAATTGTGACATACACTGCTTAGTAACCAGAACATCTCCGTGGAAGAATCATTGTTCAATAGGTAACGAGTCTGGTTTTCTACAATCAACATACACAATCACATATAACATGCCAAACTTTGGCATTTCGAGATTCTGTTTCTATATTTAATACATTAAGCACATTTCTTGCCATTTAAGACAATAAGATCCTCTCTAAGCCCTTTTCTTGTTGGTATTTTCCCGGGGGTGACGGCGGCGGAGGTGCGGGGGGTGGAGCCCCCCTGCTTGACCGAGTTGTTCCTGGGGGTGCGGCGTTTCTGGTAGTGCCTCGTCGCTAACGGTCTAGCTCACCGGCAACCAATTAATCTGATGTGTATGACGTATCTTATATTTCCTCGCAATAGATAAGAGACACCAGTCTTTGGGTCACATGTTCCACATTGAAAATATTTCTATCCTCTTTCTAGAAGTATGAAATATTGGAAAGAAAAATAGCTTACTGTATACTTTTCAACGGAGTGCATAGACTTTCAGAATGTCCAAACTGACTTTTGCAGCGGTTCCTGTGATATTAAGTAACCGCGCAGACCCGTCATTACAAGTAGACATGTAGTAGTACAGTTTGCACCAGAAGTCAGCGGACAGATTTGAATTTGAGCCACTACCTTTTTTTCAACCAAGTAATAATAAGAAAATTACAAATTTCAGTATGAACCAGTCCAGTGGATTTGAATATGAGCAGACCCATGATTTCCATTTCTATTAAAAGATATTTAAAATCCACAAAAAGTAATATAAAAAATACAAAGGACACTATGGAATTCATTTTCTCGGTATCGTGAAGGAAAATTATCAACACTTAGAGCATCTCCACTAGGCTCCCCAAGACTCCCTCCCAAGCCACTTTTTGGGCGCCGGCGGGCGAAAAACGTCTCACTCGTGCCTCAAGTCCTTATGTTTCGCCGGATTTCGGCAAAAATAGCCCCGGCGACCTCAGGCCACACTCAACCCATCGGGGGGCACTTGGGGCCGCCGGCATTACTTCTTGCATGGCGAAGCCCCACGGGTCAGCCTCTCTCGTCTCTCTCTCTCCTCCTTTCTCTGCCAGGGACCACCCATGCATGCAAAAAGATGCCCCGCCCCGCCTCCTCCTTTCTCTCCCTTCCGCCGCATGTTGCTCTCTCGCCAGAGCTCGCCACCCCGCCTCCTCCGCCCCACCGCCACCTTCTCGCCCCCGCCCCGCCTCCTCCTCCCCGCCGCCTCCTTCTCGCCCCACGCCACCGCCCCCGGGCCGCCGCAGCCGCCCCGCCTCCTCCGCCCGCCCCGCCTTCTCGGCCCCGCCGCCGCCCCCGGGCCTCCTACTGCTCGCCCGCACGGCCCTCCGCCGCCTCGGCCCCGCGGCCGCGGGGGACGGCTCGCTCCCCGCCCGCCTCCTCCTCCTCGCGCCGCTCGCCTCGAAGCCGTCGTCGTCCAGGGCCGGAGGGAGCGGCTCGTCTCCCGCGTCCTGCTCCTGCTGCCGCCGCACGCCGTGCGCGCCCGCGCACGACAACGGCCGTGCTCGCCGCACCCGCCTGCGCCCGTGTTCGCCGCCGACTCAACGGTGGAGTTGAGTCGGCCGCCGCAACGCGCGCCGGAGTAGCTGGGGCGGCCAGCACCTCCGGTGGCCCGTCGTGGCGCTTCTTTGGCGGCATGAACGGGCTGCTCAAGGGGTCGGCCGCTGGCTGCTCTGGCCAGCCGCAGGCGCTGTCCAGCCACGAGCCCAGCCGAAAGCAGAGACGGAGGTCGACGCCGAAGCAGACACCGCCCTCCAGCAGTCGCCGGACACAGCAGGGCCGCCCGGCGCGCTCTCGTAGCTACTGTGAACCCAGAGGCGAACGGCTCCGCGCCGGACACAGCAGGGCCGCGGACAGCGACGCCGCCAACGTGAGCTCTCCGAGGAGCAAGGGGGCGGAGGAGGCGAATGAGGACGGCGCCAAGGAGGCCTGGGATGCGCTGGGGAGGAAGCGGAAGGGCCCGGAGCTGGACGTCGCGAGGAGCATTGAGCTGCTGGCGAGGGCGCGGGCTCGTTGTGTCGTTCCTCGCTTGGGGCTGGACACGGCCGGGACAAAATTCATCCTCAAGCCAAAATTTCTGCCGGCAGCCCCCCAATCGGCGAAAAAAATGTCTCCTGGGAGGCTCAACGGCTGGAGATGCTCTTAGCAAATTATCTCAGAAGAACAGAATCAAAGATGAACGCCAATCCAGGTCTTGAGGCAATTCAGGTTCTTTTGTTTCATTCTATGCCCCACAATTTTGAAACCATTCTTGAGTAAAATTCTCCATCATCCAACACCTTGGGATTCATTATGGAAGATTCTCCCATTTCTTTGCATCATGTTCCGAAAACCCATAATTATGATGTTCAGAGAAATTTGACTTTTAAAAAAATTAATACACCTTATATTTTGAAACAGGGGGAGTAGATAGGAAAAGGCAAAACATATTGAGCGGCCCAGATTATTACAAGGGAAACTAGGCCGAAAACCAAATTGAGAAAAAAGAAAAGTAAAACAAAACCAAAAAAACAACGCCGATGCCGGCCTAGCAAGAACTCCACCACCAACATCACCACCATCCGAAAAAAAATGATGGGTTTTTCAAAGTTGCCTTCAATAAGGAAAAACAACGGTCGTGGGCATAATCGTTGTGAGCATCCATCACAGTCGAAGAAATAAGATTTTGCCCAGAAATGCCCATGACCGCCTCGCAACCACTGAAAAGGGTTCGGACACATTAAACAACCCACATGGCAGCATCAAATGCAAACAACAGCTATCGAGCTGAGAGGAAACACTCTTCGGCAATCCCTCAAAGGAGGAGAAATACACCATTGAGCGCCATCATCGCCGGCATCCATCCTCGTCGAAGACTAAGGTTTCGCCGGAGCCTTGAGCCTTTCCACCTATCCAGCCCCATGTAGGGAGCCCAGCCGCTGACAACCAGTAAAATAGAGCGTCGACTCCATCCGCAACTGCATCTGTGAACCAAAACCACGCATTTAAGAGAAAACCGGCACCATCACTGCTTCACCCTTGTAGCTCAGTCCAAGCCTCCAACACTCGGCAAACTGCACACCAGATTAAAATAAGTAAGGCAAATATGAACAGTACTAATGGATTATGCTTTAGTGTCACATAAAAAAAACTAGGCAAATGAGGTCGTGCCGTCATCTGCGCCGAGCAAGGACACATGCTGTTGCGTTTGCCCAGTGCCCTATCTTTGCTGAGTGGTTTTCAGGCGACACTCAGTACAGGCACATGTTTTTGGTCAACTCGAGTGTTTTCCACAACACTCGTTTTAGAGCGTCATTCGCTGAGTGCCCAGAAAATAGTCGACAAAGAACCGGGCACTCGGCAAACTTGTCGATTTTGATAGTGAGTCTACGCGAGTCACCGGAGTTGCGGCGATGTGCCATTCAGAAGGAAGGTGTTGGGCGAATGTGGGAGACACCCTTGTTTACGTAAAATCACATTTTGATCACCAGAAGGCCTCAATCATGTAAGTCTGGTCGTAATGGAAGTATCATAAGCGGTATCACGCATGCCAACTAGACTATTTGGATGATGTGGCAGACAGTTAAATAAGGAAAGAGATGATTTAGTATCATATCATGATACCGTATCATGTTAAATGTTGTACTACTTTGTGTCATGCACGACAATTAATAAGACAACCTAAGATACTAACTTATGATATTATGCATTACAAAAGTAGTATCATACACTAGTATCATATGCATGATATTAGTATACGATACTCCCCATTACGACCAGCCTAAACAACCCTTTGCTTGCATCAAATGACATGGTTGTCAGAATTTAAGCTTGAATTATAAGGATTAGTTGCAGTTCAGATGCCACAACTAAGCCTGCAATTTGGCACAACTAACTTTTTTATTTGGTCATATAGACGGATTGGAATTGTTACTGCGAGCACGCGATGGCGACATCGCCTCGCGGTTTCCTGATTTAAAGATGAAGGGGCCGGCCCTTACGCAGCCACATGATTTATAAGCCAGATGTAAGCCGAGTACATGCGGAGGGTACATGGCTTACCACGGAGGCAAAACCTTTTTTTCTTTAAAAAGTAAAAATGTGAAATATAAGCCGAGTACGAGGGGAGTGTACTCGCCTTATATTAACGGACGTCACGCTAGCCGTTAAGTGCGTCGATGATGGCCATGTGGCAAAACCCTTAGCCGAGGCCTGACAGTAAGCCGTGGGCCATTTTGCATATAAACCAAGTGTTTGTCGTATGCCAAGAACTTTTTTTTGTCTGACTCAGGTTATTTGGATGTAAACCGAGTCTCCTTTTGTTGCAGTTAGTTTTTCATTCCATAATCGTCTTATGTGGATGTAAGCCAAGCATCTGTGTTTTGATAATCGGCATACCGACAGATACACGGCACCATGTGATTTTTCTGTAGTGCGCGGTTCTTCAGTCAAGCACTTTGAAGTCTCCCTGTCTGTAACATCAATTTGCCAGCAGCTACGCTATATTTTTCAAAGTTCGAAGCAATAGAGGCGTCCCTTTCTCGTTTACTAAACTGACGAGAAAACCAGATTTAGCAGTTCCCGGTTCTTTCTGGGCAGCAGCTGGTCCAAACGGGAGGCTCCCAAGTCCCCAGCAGAGCCATCCAAAGGAGAGAGAGTCTCCACCGGAACTAACGACGCAGACCCGGAGCCGCCGCGAGATGGGTGGCGGCGTTGGCGGCCTACGACTACGGGCCCGACCCGTGCTGGGAGGACTACTGGTCCAACGTCCTCGTGCCGCCGCACCCCACTTTCGGCGCAACTTCAACCAGCACTTCGTCGTAAGTACCACATATCTCTGCAGTAGGTGGCGATCTGTTCGTGCTGCACAACAGCACGCACGTACGTATGTTTCTTGTGGTTTCAACTTTCAATGATCAATAAATTAAAAGTCAATCAAGTCTTAGTGAAGTGACATAACATGTAAGAAAGAAAAAAAATCTGAAAAGAAAATCTTGTACATATCTTATTGCAGAATCTCACCAATATAGCCGACTCAGACTTAGCAGGACAGTTTCGCTAAGTCTCAATCGACTTAGACCTGGTTATGTCTCGGTCAAAAAATTCGGATGCCGGGCGGTATACGCATTTCTCGTCGCCCCACGTGAAAGAAGTATGCCGAGCAAAAGAAATGATTTTTTTTTAATTTACGCTCAAGGTGTTAAAGAGTAGATGACAAGTGTCACGATGGGTATATTGCGTGGGTATTGCGTGCGTATTGTTGTGTATACGGCAGGTTGTTAGGCTAGATGATCTTATCTCTTGTATAGCTTGGAGTAGAGGTCAAGACTAGAAACAACCTGCTGATCTTGTAATCTTTCCCCTATATTAACACGCACGCGTCCCTGCCGAGGTGCATACGCTTAAACCCTTTCTTCTTTCATGGTAATCAGAGCCTACCTCGAATTCATCCGTGGCAAGCTCTTCGGTGAACTCCTTCCCCTCATCTCCGTTTGCACACACCGCAATAGAGAAGCTTACGAGAGGGGACGAAGCGCTATGGCGCGCTACCGTGCTCTCGGCCATCCGGGGAGCGCAAATGACGTCGAGCAGGTGGTGCCTCCGATGAGCACTGAAGTCACCAGCGACGACGGCAAGACCAAGTCCAAGGCTCCCAATCCGAAGTTTAGTGTGTGGTACGCGCGTGATCAGCAGGTGTTCTCTTACCTGTTGACCACGCTGCCCCGCGAGATGGCCATCCAGGTGGCGACGTGCCACACCGCAGCAGAGCTGTGGAACACGGTGTAGGGGATGCTTGCATCGCATACCCGTGCGCAGACCGTCAACGTCAGAATCGCGTTGGCAAACCTCCAGAAGGGCAATATGACTATCACTGAATATGTCGGTAAGGTCCAAACCCTTTGTGATGAATTAGCTGCTTCAGGGAAGAAGGTGGACGAGGAGGATGTCGTCTCTCACATCCTCGCGGGACTCGGCGAGGAATTCGACCCTGTGGTGTCTGCCATGTGCTCTAGGGTTGAGCCTATCGGGGTTCCGGAGCTGTACTCGCAGCTCCTGAGCTTCCAGACTCGCATGAATTTACATGGCGGGTCCTCTCAGTCGTCGGCAAACGCAGCGGCACGCGGGCGCGGTCGCGGTCGCGGCGGTGGTGACTACAGTGATCGTAGACGCGACTTCAGCAACAGGCAAGGCGGCGGCGGTGATCGTGGCCGTGGCACCTTCCCCAAGCCACTGAACAGTCGCAACCCTAGAGGCAACAACGGCAGCAGCGGCAACTACAACAACAACGCCACCAAACCAACATGCCAGATCTGCAGCAAGCTTGGTTACCCGGCGTGGAAGTGCTCGAAGCATTACGACTCCTCTTATCAAGGGGGGAGGAACGCTCTGCAAACATGGCGGCTCCGCAGTATGGCGTCGACACCAATTGGTACTTGGACAGTGGTGCGACGAACCATATCACATGAGACCTAGAGAAGCTCACCATCCGGGATCGGTACACAGGAGATGATCAAATCCACACCGCGAGCGGGTCAGGTATGGCTATAGCACATATTGGTCAATCTCATATTTATACTCCCGAACGTGATCTCCTCCTCAAAAATGTCTTACATGTTCCTGAGGCTGACAAGAGTTTAATCTCTGCAAGCCGACTTGCTATTGACAACAATTTTTTCGTTGAAATTCATCCCTATTCTTTTTTCGTAAAGGATCGGGGAACGAGGAGGGTTCTGCTGCAAGGCAGGGGTAGGAGAGGCCTATACCCCGTCAAACACATGGGACAAGGCGCCAAGAAGCACGTGCTCAGTGCCACACCGTCCTCGGATAGGTGGCACCGGCGCCTAGGGCATCCTTCATCAACCATAGTTAGCAAAACTAAGCTCCCATGTGTTAAGTTAGTCAATTCTGAAGTTATTTGTGATTCTTGTCAACTAGGCAAAAGCCATCAGTTGCCTTATCCGAACTCAATAAGTGAATCAAAGTTCCCTTTGGAACTTATTTTTTCTGATGTGTGGGGTCCAGCTGTTGAATGAGTAGGCAGAAAGAAATACTATGTGAGCTTTATAGATGATTTCAGTAAGTTCACGTGGATCTACCTAATCAAACATAAGTCAGAAGTTTTTCAAAAATTTCGTGACTTCCAAAATCTTGTTGAATGTCAATTTGATCGCAAAATTCTTGCTCTCCAAACAAACTGCGGAGGAGAATATGTGAAGCGAAATTCTTTCTTCACAAAAGTTGGGATATCTCATCACGTTTCCTGCCCTTATCCACGTCAGCAAAACGGGTCAGCAGAACGTAAACATCGACATATAGTCGAGGTTGGTCTCTCCCTCCTAGCTCAAGCAAGCATGCCTCTTAAATTCTGGGATGAGGCTTTCATCGCCGCTACATATCTCATCAACAGATTACCCAGCAAAGTGATCAACTTTGAAACTCCCCTTGAAAAACTATCCCATGAAAAGCCTAATTCACTAGTAGAAAAGGGGGCTTTGGTCCAGGCCGGGTCAGCCCATTAGTCCCGGTTCAGTTTAGAACTGGGACGCATGGGGGCACTGGTCCCGGTTCGTGAGCCCAGGGGGCCGGCCGGGCCACGTGGGCCATTGGTCCCGGTTCGTCTGGACTTCTGGTCCCGGTTGGTGGGACGAACCGGGACCAATGGACCTGGCTCCTGGCCCACCACCATTGGTCCCGGTTGGTGGCTTGAACCGGGACGAAAGGTTGCCCTTTAGTCCCGGTTCGTGCCACGAACTGGGACCATTGAGGTACCTATATATACCCCTCGCCCGCGAGCAGAGCACTCCACTACTCTGTTTTTCTCTGGCCGGGGAGGGGAGGGCTTTGTGGTGCTCTAGCTCACCTCCTATGCACATGAGGTGTTTAATGAAATGCCCGAGCCACACTAGTTAAGCTTTCTCCTCTCGAAGCACGACCTCCGAACTCTATTTTTCCCGAGATTTGTCTAGGTTTATATTAGCGGCCCGTCACGCCCCGTCCCCTTCTTCACTGTCATCGATCGCCCGCGCCGATCTCGTCGCCGGCACCACCGTGGTGAGCCTCTTGTTCTTATCTTCTTTCGGAAAGAAAAAAAATTCTTGCTTTAGAGATATATACTTGTCTAATTTTCTTTCTATTTTATTGCTTGTTATTATATAGTGCGATGGTTTTGGTATCCGCCCCTGTTGGCCCTCGTCCTGTCTATGATTCAGATGTGGTATATATTATCTTTATAACTATTGCTTCATTTATCGTTTATGAAAATTATGCCGACCAACGTGACATAGATTTTATTTATCTAGGAGGTATGTGAATCGGAAATTCCAACCGACCCTATTGTCGAGGGGTTAAATTTAGTTGAAGAAGAAAACAATTTCTTGAAGGAAAAAAAATTGAGGAGGAGAAGATGATATTGGAGTTGCATGTTGCGGATTTCGTCGATGATCACAAGATCAAGATGGATGCAATGCGCTTGAAGATTAGAAAAATTAGAAAATATGCCATTCATACCGAGGCTTGGTATCATTATGCCGTTGGATCAATTGTTACCTTGGTTGCGATTATGATCGCATTTGTTTTCGCATTGAAATGTTTTACATAGTTTCAATGTATGGTTTAATTAATTTAGATGCTCTCAAGAGCTTTATGTTGTTAGATGAGAACTATGTATGAACTTTGGTTTTAATGTGATGATGAACTTCTATTAATTTGGTCATTTAATTATCTATTCATGATGTTCTGTAATGGTTTTTGACACACTTAATTATATATAATGCACGCAGATGAACCGGCAATGGATGTACGGTGACAGACACACCTCCGAGTACATTAAGGGCGTGCATGATTTTCTCGAAGTGGCTGAGGCAAACAAGCAGAATGATTTTATGTGTTGTCCATGCCCTATATGTGGGAACACAAAGTCTTACTCTGACCAGAAAATCCTTCACACCCACCTGCTTTACAAGGGTTTCATGCCACACTATAATGTTTGGACGAGGCACGGAGAAATAGGGGTTATGATGGAATACGGCGAAGAAGAAGAGTACGATGACAACTATGTCCCCCTGAATACGGTGATGCTACTGAACATCAAGAGGAACCAGACGATGTGCACGATGATGCTGCAATGGGTGAAGCTGCTGAAGATCAAGAGGAACCAGGCGATGTGCCCTATGATGATGATCTCCGCCGGTTCATTGTCGATGCAAGGACGCAATGCGAAAGTCAAAAGGAGAAACTGAAGTTCGATCGCATGTTAGAGGATCACAAAAAAGGGTTGTACCCCAATTGCGTAGATGGCAACACAAAGCTCGGTACCGTACTGGAATTGCTGCAGTGAAAGGCAGAGAATGCTGTGGCTGACAAAGGATTTGAGAAGCTACTGAAAATATTGAAGAAGAAGCTTCCAAAGGATAACGAATTGCCCGACAGTACATACGCAGCAAAGAAGGTCGTATGCCCTCTAGGATTGGAGGTGCAAAAGATACATGCATGCCCTAATGACTGCATCCTATACCGTGGTGCATACAAGGATCTGAACGCATGCCCGGTATGCGGTGCATTGCGGTATAAGATTAGACGAGATGACCCTGGTGATGTTCACGGCGAGCCCCGCAGGAAGAGGGTTCCTGCGAAGGTGATGTGGTATGCTCCTATAATACCACGGTTGAAACGTCTGTTCAGAAACGGAGAGCATGCCAAGTCGATGCGAAGGCACAGTGAGGACCGTAAGAAAGACGGGAAGTTGAGAGCACCCGCTGACGGGTCGCAGTGGACAAAAATCGTGAGAAAGTACTGGGATGAGTTTGCAAAGGACCCAAGGAACGTATGGTTTTCTTTAAGCGCGGATGGCATTAATCCTTTCGGGTAGCAGAGCAGCAATCACAGCACCTGGCCGGTCACTCTATGTATGTATAACCTTCCTCCTTGGATGTGCATGAAGCGGAAGTTCATTATGATGCCAATTCTCATCCAAGGCCCTAAGCAACCCGACAACGACATTGATGTGTACCTAAGGCCATTAGTTGAAAAACTTTTACAGCTGTGGAATGGAAACGGTGTACGTACGTGGGATGAGCACGGACAGGAGGAATTTAACCTAAAGGCGTTGCTGTTCGTGACCATCAACGATTGGCCCGCTCTCAGTAACCTTTCAGGACAGACAAATAAAGGATACCACGCATGCACACACTGTTTAGATGACACTGAAAGTATATACCTGGACAAATGCAGGAAGAATGTGTACCTGGGCCATCGTCGATTTCTTCCGACCAACCATCAATGTCGAAAGAAAGGCAAGCATTTCAAAGGCGAGGCAGATCATCGGAAGAAGCCCGCCATGCGTACCGGTGATCACGTACTTGCTATGGTCAATGATTTACACGTAATCTTTGGAAAGGGTCCCGACGCATTAGCTGTTCCGAATGACGCTGAGGGACACGCACCCATGTGGAAGAAGAAATCTATATTTTGGGACCTAGCCTACTAGAAAGACCTAGAGGTCCGCTCTTCAATCGACGTGATGCACGTGACGAAGAACCTTTGCGTGAACCTGCTAGGCTTCTTGGGCGTGTATGGAAAGACAAAAGATACACCTGAGGCACGGGAGGACCTGCAACGTTTGCACAAAAAAGACGGCATGCCTCAGAAGCAGTATGAAGATCGTGCCAGCTACGCTCTAACGAAAGATGAGAAAGAAATCTTCTTTGAATGCCTGCTCAGTATGAAGGTCCTGACTGGCTTCTCATCGAATATAAAGGGAATAATAAATATCCCAGAGAAAAAGTTTCAGAACCTAAAGTCTCATGACTGCCACGTGATTATGATGCAACTGCTTCCGGTTGCATTGAGGGGGCTTCTACCGGAAAACGTCCGATTAGCCATTGTGAAGCTATGTGCATTTCTCAATGCAATCTCTCAGAAGGTGATCGATCCAGAAATGGTACCAAGGCTAAGGAGTGATGTGGCGCAATGTCTTTTCAGTTTCGAGCTGGTGTTCCCACCATCCTTCTTCAATATCATGACGCATGTCCTAGTTCATCTAGTCGACGAGATTGTCGTTCTGGGGCCCGTATTTCTACACAATATGTTCCCCTTTGAGAGGTTCATGGGGGTCCTAAAGAAATATGTCCGTAACCGCGCTAGGCCAGAAGGAAGCATCTCCATGGGCCATCAAACAGAGGATGTCATCCGGTTTTGTGTTGACTTCATTCCTGGCCTTAAAAAGATAGGTCTCTCTAAATCGCGGTATGAGGGGAGACTGACTGGAAAAGGCACGCTAGGAGCGGACTCAATAATATTCAGGGACGGGCATTCTTGGTCTCAAGCACACTACACAGTTCTACAGAACTCTACCTTGGTGACCCCGTATGTCGATGAACACAAGAACAGTCTGCGCTCCAAACACCCGGAGCAGTGCGACGACTGGATTACATGTGAACACATTAGGACTTTCAGCAGTTGGTTGGAAGCACGTCTCAGAGGTGACAACACTGTTTGTGATGAGTTGTACTTGTTGTCCAGGGGACCATATTTGACTGTATTGATTTACAAAGGATACGAGATAAATGGGAATACATTTTACACGATTGACCAAGATCAAAAGAGCACCAACCAAAACAGCGGTGTCCGCTTTGATGCAACAACCGAGAAGGGAAAGGACACATATTATGGTTACATAGTGGACATATGGGAACTTGACTACGGACAAGATTTTAAGGTCCCTTTGTTTAAGTGCAAATGGGTCAATCTGTCAGGAGGCGGGGTACATGTAGACCCACAGTACAGAATGACAACAGTGGATCTGAAAAATCTTGGGTACACTGACGAACCGTTCGTCCTAGCCAATGATGTGGCACAGGTTATCTACGTGAAGGACATGTCTACCAGACCGAGAAAAAGAAAAGATAAGGAAACGAATACATCATACGATGAGCCAAAGGGCCACATAGTTCTTTCAGGAAAAAGGGATATCCTGGGAGTGGAGGGCAAGACAGACATGTCTGAAGATTATGAAAGGTTTCATGAAATTCCTCCCTTCAATGTCAAGGTTGACCCAAGCATCCTGATAAACGATGAAGATTATCCATGGTTACAGCGCAATAAGCAAATGACAAAAGCGAAGAAAAAGTGAAGACTTTCTCCCACAACTATTATGATGATACCATGCCAAATTTGTAACAGACGAGCATGCTATGCCAATTTTTTCAGAGTTCATTTGAAAACTATGAATTTAGGTCGAATTTTCGCTATAGGTGCATCTATGTTCATTTTTTAACTATTCAAATTTGAGTTTATAATTTTTCTAAAACTAATGGCACTAACAGAAAGTTTATAATTTTGCAAAACAAAAACAAAAGAAAATAAATAATACAGAAAGCAATACAAAAACAAAAGCCCGTCCCTCTCTGCGTTGTTGAGCTCCTCTCAAAGTGAAAAAATGCCTATAATATTTGTTATGACTAACTAAAATTACCAAATTGAGTATAATGATAAAACACATTAATATTAAATAGCAGGAAAAACAATGACTCAAAAATCAATTTTTATTGTAAAGTTATTCATAAACTAGTGACATAAAATAAAAAAGAAATCACTACAAAACTATAAGTATTTAGTTCTAAGTAGAAATGAAAAAAATAGCAAAAAAAATGCCACCAACTGGGCCACCACGGCCTGAATACGACTAGAAACCCAACCATGGGCCAGGATTCAGGCCCGCAGCAGGCCCAGTAGGCCCATAGGCGTTGCAGTGACAGATTAGGCCCGAAAGCCTGCAGTTGAGAGGAGCTCGAGAGGGTGGGCGCAGCAGCGCTTATATGTTGGGTTTCGTAGTAATTTCAAAAAAATTCCTACGCACACGCAAGATCATGGTGATGCATAGCAACGAGAGGGGAGAGTGTTGTCTACGTACCCACGCAGACCGACAGCGGAAGCGTTGATGCAATGTAGAGGAAGTAGTCGTACGTCTTCCCGATCCGACCGATTCAAGCACCGTTACTCCGGCACCTCCGAGTTCTTAGCACATGTACAACTCGATGACGATCCCCGGGCTCCGATCCAGCAAAGCTTCGGGGAGGAGTTCCATCAGCACAACGGCGTGGTGACGATCTTGATGTTCTACCGACGCAGGGCTTCGCCTAAGCACTACAACGATATGATCGAGGTGGAATATGGTGGCAGGGGGCACCGCACACGGCTAAGGAACGATCTCAATGATCAACTTGTGTGTCTAGAGGTGCCCCCTGCCCCCGTATATAAAGGAGCCAAGGGGGAGGGGTGCGCCGGCCAGGAGTAGGGCGCAGGAGGAGTCCTACTCCTACCGGGAGTAGGACTCCCCCCCAATCCTAGTTGGACTAGGATTCCCCGAGGGGGAAAGAGGGAGAGGGGGGCCGGCCACCTCTCCTAGTCCTAATAGGACTAGGGGAAGGGGGAGGCGCGCGGCCAACTTGGGCTGCCCCTTTCTCTTTTCCACTAAAGCCCATTAAGGCCCATATGGCTCCCGGGGGGTTCCGGTAACCTCCAGGTACTCCGGTAAAATCCCGATTTCACCCGGAACACTTTCGATATCCAAATATAGGCTTCCAATATATCAATCTTTATGTCTCGACCATTTCGAGACTCATCGTCATGTCCGTGATCATATACGGGACTCCGAACTAACTTCGGTACATCAAAATGCATAAACTCATAATAACTGTCATCGTAACGTTAAGCGTGCGGACCCTATGGTTCGAGAACAATGTAGACATGACTGAGACAAATCTCTGGTCAATAACCAATAGCGGGACCTGGATGCCCATATTGGCTCCTACATATTCTACGAAGATCTTTATCGGTCAGACCGCATAACAACATACGTTGTTCCCTTTGTCATCGGTATGTTACTTGCCCGAGATTCGATCGTCCGTATCCAATACCTAGTTCAATCTCGTTACCGGCAAGTCTCTTTACTCGTTCCATAATACATCATCTCGCAACTAACTCATTGGTTGCAATGCTTGCAAGGCTTATGTGATGTGCATTACCGAGAGGGCCCAGAGATACCTCTCCGTCAATCGGAGTGACAAGTCCTAATCTCAAAATACGCCAACCCAACATCTACCTTTGGAGACACCTGTAATGCTCCTTTATAATCACCCAGTTACGTTGTGACCTTTGGTAGCACCCAAAGTGTTCCTCCGGCAAACGAGAGTTGCATAATCTCATAGTCATAGGAACATGTATAAGTCATGAAGAAAGCAATAGCAACATACTAAACGATCGGGTGCTAAGCTAATGGAATGGGTCATGTCAATCAGATCATTCAACTAATGATGTGATCTCGTTAATCAAATAACAACTCTTTTGTCCATGGTTAGGAAACATAACCATCTTTGATTAACGAGCTAGTCAAGTAGAGGCATACTAGTGACACTCTGTTTGTCTATGTATTCACACATGTATTATGTTTCCGGTTAATACAATTCTAGCATGAATAATAAACATTTATCTGAACGCATGCCCGGTATGCGGTGCATTACGGTATAAGATCAGACGAGATGACCCTGGTGATGTTGACGGCGAGCCCCCCAGAAAGAGGGTTCCTGTAAAGGTGATGTGGTATGCTCCTATAATACCACGGTTGAAACGTCTGTTCAGAAACGGAGAGCATGCCAAGTTGATGCGATGGCATAGTGAGGACCATAAGAAAGACGGGAAGTTGAGAGCACCCGCTGATGGGTCGCAGTGGAGAAAAATCGAGAGAAAGTACTGGGATGAGTTTGCAAGTGACCCAAGGAACATATGGTTTGCTTTAAGCGCGGATGGCATTAATCCTTTCGGGGAGCAGAGCAGCAATCACAGCACCTGGCCCGTGACTCTATGTATGTATAACCTTCATCCTTGGATGTGCATGAAGCGGAAGTTCATTATGATGCCAGTTCTCATCCAAGGCCCTAAGCAACCCGGCAACGACATTGATGTGTACCTAAGGCCATTAGTTGAAGAACTTTTACAGCTGTGGAATGGAAACGGTGTACGTACGTGGGATGAGCACAAACAGGAGGAATTTGACCTAAAGGCGTTGCTGTTCGTGACCATCAACGATTGGCCCGCTCTCAATAACCTTTCAGGACAGACAAACAAGGGATACCACGCATGCACGCACTGTTTAGATGACACTGAAAGTATATACCTGGGAAGCTGCAGGAAGAATGTGTACCTGGGCCATCGTCGATTTCTTCCGACCAACCATCAATGTCGAAAGAAAGGCAAGCATTTCAAAGGCGAGGCAGAACACCGGAAGAAGCCCGCCATGTGTACCGGTGATCACGTACTTGCTATGGTCAATGATTTACACGTAATCTTTGGAAAGGGTCCCGGCGGACTAGCTGTTCCGAGTGACGCTGAGGGACACGCACCCATGTGGAAGTTGAAATCTATATTTTGGGACCTACCCTACTGGAAAGACCTAGAGGTCCGCTCTTCGATCGAGGCGATGCACGTGACGAAGAACCTTTGCGTGAACCTGCTAAGCTTCTTGGGCGTGTATGGGAAGACAAAAGATACACCTGAGGCACGGGAGGACCTGCAACGTTTGCACAAAAAAGACGGCATGCCTCCAAAGCAGTATGAAGGTCCTGCCAGCTACGCTCTTACTAAAGAAGAGAAGGAAATCTTCTTTGAATGCCTGCTTAGTATGAAGGTCCCGACTGGCTTCTCGTCGAATATAAAGGGAATAATAAATATGCCCGAGAAAAAGTTCATCAACCTAAAGTCTCATGATTGCCACGTGATTATGACGCAACTGCTTCCGGTTGCATTGAGGGGGCTTCTACCGGAAAACGTCCGATTAGCCATTGTGAAGCTATGTGCATTCCTCAATGCAATCTCTCAGAAGGTGATCAATCCAGAAATCATACCAATGCTAAGGAGTGATGTGGCGCAATGTCTTGTCAGTTTCGAGCTGGTGTTCCCACCATCCTTCTTCAATATCATGACGCACGTCCTAGTTCATGTAGTTGACGAGATTGTCATTCTGGGCCCCGTATTTCTACACAATATGTACCCCTTTGAGAGGTTCATGGGAGTACTAAAGAAATATGTCCGTAACCGCGCTAGGTCAGAAGGAAGCATCTCCATGGGCCACCAAACAGAGGATGTCATTGGGTATTGTGTTGACTTCATTCCTGTCCTTAAGAAGATAGGTCTCCCTAAATCGTGGTATGAGAGGAGACTAACTGGGAAAGGCACGCTTGGAGGGTACCCAATAATATGCAGGGACGGATATTCTTGGTCTCAAGCACACTACACAGTTCTACAGAACTCTACCTTGGTGACCCCGTATGTCGATGAACACAAGAACAGTCTGCGCTCCAAACACCCGGAGCAGTGCGACGACTGGATTACATGTGAACACATCAGGACTTTCAGCAGTTGGTTGGAAACACATCTCGGAGGTGACAACACTGTTTGTGATGAGCTGTATTCGTTGTCCAGGGGACCATCTTCGACTGTAATGATTTACAAAGGATACGAGATAAATGGGAACACATTTTACACGATCGACCAAGATCAAAAGAGCACCAACCAAAACAGTGATGTCTGCTTTGATGCAGCAACCGAGAGGGGAAAGGACACATATTATGGTTACATAGTGGACATATGGAAACTTGACTACGGAGTAGATTTTAAGGTCCCTTTGTTCAAGTGCAAATGGGTCAATCTGCAGGAGGCGGGGTACAGGTAGACCCACAGTACGGAATGACAACAGTGGATCTGAAAAATCTTGGGTACACTGACGAACCGTGCGTCCTAGCCAATGATGTGACACAGGTTATCTATGTGAAGGAGATGTCTACCAAACCGAGAAAAAGAAAAGATAAGGAAGCGAATACATCATACGATGAGCCAAAGCGCCACATAGTTCTTTCAGGAAAAAGGGACATCGTGGGAGTGGAGGGCAGGACAGACATGTCTGAAGATTATGAAAAGTTTCATGAAATTCCTCCCTTCAAAGTCAAGGCTAACCCAAGCATCCTGATAAACGATGAAGATTATCCATGGTTACGGCGCAATAAGCAAATGACACAAGTGAAGAAAAAGTGAAGACTTTCTCCCGCAACTATTATGATGATACCATGCCAACTTTGTAACAGAACAGTATGATACCATTGTCCGTTTTGTACATGCACATGCTATGTGTGTGAAATTATGATACCATGCCAACTTTGAACTTTTTCAGAGTTCATTTGAAATGCTTTAATGTCTTATGTTCAGCCCTCGTAATACCATTAATCCCGGTTCGCTCCTTGTCAACTATGTTTTCACCAAGAACACTCAAGAGGGCAGCCACTAACAGAAAGTTTATAATTTGTGTGACCTAAAAGAAAAATAATTAAAAATAAACTTTAATAAAATAAATAAAAATAGCAACAATAAGTATTTTGTTGTAAGTAGAAACAAAATAAAATAAATAAAGCAAAAAAGAAAACAAAAAAACAAAATAATTTTTCTAAAACTAATGGCACTAACAGAAAGTTTATAATTTTGCTGACCTAAAAGCAAAAAGAATTAAAAAATAAAGCAAAAAAAAAAGAAAATAAATAATGCAAAAAACAAAACAAAAAAACTGGAAAAAAAATTTGAATTTTAAACACAGTAATTTTAACTATTCAAATTTGAAAACTAATGGCACTAATAGAAAGTTTATAATTTTTGTGACCTAAAAGAAAAATAATTGAAAATAAACTTTAGTAAAATAAATAAAAATAGCAACAATAAGTATTTTGTTGTAAGTAGAAACAAAATAAAATAAATATAGCAACAAAGAAAACAAAAAAAAAGTGCCACCTACTGGGCCCCATGGCCTGAATACGACTAGAAACCCTACCATGGGCCAGGATTCAGGCCCGCAGGAAGCCCAGTAGGCCCACAGGCACACATCATACGGTTAGGCCCGAAAGCCTGCAGTTGAGAGGAGCTCGAGAGGGTGGGAGCGGCAGCGCTTATAAACCACTCTCGAGCTCTCTCAACTAGCGAGGTGGGACTAAACTTTTGACGCGGGGTAGCACAAGGCCTTTGGTCCTGGTTGGTGCCACCAACCGGGACCAACGGCCTCCGCTTCCCGCCCTTTGGGATGCTGAAAAGAGGCCTTTGCTCCCGGTTGGTGGCACCAACCGGGACTAAAGGGGCCTTTGGTCCCGGTTGATGCCACGAACTGGGACCAATGCTGTCAGTATATAAGAAAAGACTTGGCCTTTTTCAGATTCATCTCTGCAGTTGCCCCGCGCAGACGACGCCGCCAGGCTGCCCGAGCTCGCCCCGTCGACGCCGTCGCCGCCCAGCTGCCCCGACCACGCCGGCCGCGTGCCTGAGCTGGCCTTTTTCAAATTCATCTCTGCAGTTGCCCCGCGCAGACGACGCCGCCAGGCTGCCCGAGCTCGCCCCGTCGACGCCGTCGCCGCCCAGCTGCCCCGACCACGCCGGCCGCGTGCCTGAGCTCGCCTCTGCCTCGACCACGCCGGCCGCGCGCCTGAGCTCGCCTCTGCCCCGACCACGCCGGCCGCGCGCCTGAGCTCGCCTCTGCCCCGACCACGCCGGCCGCGCGCCTGAGCTCGCCTCTGCCCTGACCACGCCGGCCGCGCGCCTGAGCTCGCCCTGCCCCGATCGACCACGCCGCCGTCGCCTCTGCCCCTGCCCCGACCACGCCGCCGTCGCCTCTACCCCGACGCACGCCGCACCTCTCCTTTGGTCAGGCCGGCCAGCACCGCCCCCTTCCTCCCTTTTTTTTCCACATATATATGATGTTTTTTTCCTGATTATATGTATATGTGTGAGTATATGTATGTGTGTATATCTATTTATATGTCCTTTTTTAGATTTTTTGTTTTTCGCATTTTTTTAAAAATGTATATATGTATGTATATGTTCTCTGTGTATATATATGTTCATGTATGCAAAAGATAGATTTTTAGAAAAGTTAGGATTTTTTTCTGTTCATAGATTTTTTTTGGTGATATTAATTATTGTATAATATGCAAATGTTTGTATATTCATATGAACAATGCATTAGGCAAACCTTTAATTTTTTTCTAAATTTTATATTTGAACATTTTTTATAAAAAAAAACAAACAATACTACTTCATGTATTTTGTCAGAATTTTCTATCGTGCATAGACCGATTTAAGACCACGGGAGCACCCCCCACCCCCTATCGTTGCAAAAGTTGCTAAGTGATATTAAGAAGGAAGAAGAAGAAAAATAATGAGAGGAAAAAGGAAAATAAGAAGAAGAAGAAAGGAGAAGAAGAGGAGAAATAAATAAGAAGAGCAAAAAGAAGAAAAAGAAGAGGAGAAGAAGAAAGGAATAGAGGAGAAGAAGAAAAAATAGAAAATATTCTATTTTTCTTCTTCTCCTCTATTCCTTTCTTCTTCTCCTCTTTTTTTTTCTTTTTTTTCTTCGATCTTCTCCTCTATTCCTTTCTCTTCTTCTCCTCTTTTTATTTCTTCTTCATTTTCTTATGTTTTATCGGGTCTGTCGTCGTCGATATACCCCTCCCGATAACTTCAACACGAGGGGGGGGGGTCGATATACCCCCTCCCCGATAATATTATTTTCCCATGTACGTATGTCGTCGTTGTCGATATTACCCCCTCCCGGATAACTTCGATATGAGGTGCGGTCGATATATATACCCCCTCTCAACTGTGATAACTTATACCGCGGGAGCACCCCCCGACCCTCTCGCTCGACCTAAACTCTCGAGGACACCCAAACCCTAGAAAAAAAACAATGTCGGTCTCCTACCCCCTCCCGCCGCGCCCCTAACCGACAAACTCTCTCGAGGCCACCCCAAACCCTTGAAGCGTTGTCGAGGCCACCCCAAACCCTAGAGATGCAGCGTCGAGGCCACTAATTAATATGATTCCTTACTGTGATTAGCTAGCTAGTTCTATGTGTGTTTGCCACTAATATATCCATCTATCGTCATGTTTGTGTAATAATTGCCATGTTGTAATATTTGCAGAAACAATGGAGCCCATACGAGACGAGAAACAAAACAGGTGTTGGGGGACATAAGCTTAGCCGGAGGTGTTAGTGATATCTTCTCGTGTCTTAACGACAATGATGGTCTCAAAGAACAGGGTGAAGAAGCAGGCTACGGTGATCGAAGAATGGAGGAGGAAAGACATGATTATGATGGCTCCGGTGACCCAATGACGGTGCAAGAAGGAGACCGTGATGACGGCTCCGGTGACCGAACCGAGTCCGGCCAGGTATATATATTATTTAAGCCTGCGCTGACTAGCTAATTGATGCATTCATTGTTTTGGTATATGTACATATATTAATTAACTCTCGTCTTTCTTCTTTTTTCTAGCCCTCCGGATCGAGCACAACTTCGGTAAGGAGACGAGGCCCGAAGAAAAAGTTGAGCTCGGATGAAAGGTTTGAGATCACAGCAATCGCGCGCGACGGCGAACCGATTGAACTCATCCGGACAAAGAACACATTTGCTGCTCAGTGCGGGGTTCTTGTTAGGGACAAGATCCCGATCAGCATCCACCAATGGTATAAGCCTAAGAAAGAAGACCCTGAGGTGTCTTATGTCAATGATATGCAGAAAGATGATCTTTGGACTGAGCTGAAGGCAAATTTCACCCTACCGCCAGAGGAGGATCTGGAGAAGCCAGTTAAAGAGCAATTAATCAAGTCTTTTGCTCTTAAGAAGATGGCAGACCTATTCAGGAGGTGGAGGAAAGAGCTGAATAAGTTTGTCGACAAAGGAGAGACACCAGAATTCATCGGCAAATATGAGAAGATCATAGATCACTGGCCCGCATTTGTGGCCCACAAAACATCGGAAAAGAGTAAGAAGATGTCGGCGACAAACAAGCAAAATGCTGCGAAGAAGAAGCTTCACCATTGCACGGGGTCAGGTGGCTACCTCAGAGCCTGGCCTAAGTGGGCCAAGGCTGAGAATGATCTGCTTGATAAAGGGATCGAACCAGACACAATGAACTGGCCAGACCGTTGTCGGACTTGGTTCTTCGGGGCTGGCGGAACCCTGGACCCTGTAACAGGGAAGTGTCGTTGGACGGACGAGCAAATGAAAATACCAGTCAAGAGGCTTCAACACTATATCGATGCAGCGCAGCAAGGGACGTTCTTTCCAGACAGAGAGAACGACGAGCATAGTTGGAGCACTTCAGTACCTAACACTGACAAGGCCAGATATTTCATTCTCTGTTAATAAGGTTTGTCAGTTTTTACATGCACCCACTTCTGTGCACTGGACAGCTGTAAAAAGGATTTTAAGATACATACAAGGTAGCATTGGAACCGGTTTAAAATTATGTAAGTCTCCATCAACTGCAGTAAGTGCCTTCTCTGATGCAGACTGGGCTGGATGTCCTGATGACAGAAAATCCACGGGAGGTTTTGCTGTTTTCCTTGGTTCTAACCTCATATCATGGCATGCAAAGAAACAGGCAACTGTCTCACGTTCCAGTACTGAAGCAGAATACAAGTCTTTGGCAAATGCAACGGCTGAGGTAATGTGGATTGAAACATTACTTGATGAGTTGGGTATCCACAGATCACATGTGTCATGTTTGTGGTGTGATAATCTTGGTGCAACATATCTGTCAGCAAATCATGTGTTTCATGCAAGGACAAAGCATATAGAGATTGATTTTCACTTTGTTCGTGAAAGAGGTGCACAAAAATTGTTGGATATAAAGTTTATTCCAACCGGACATCAAGTTGCTGATGGTTTCACTAAACCGCTTCAAGTTCGACAATTACAAGCCTTCAAGAACAATCTAAACCTTGACATGTTGAGATTGAGGGAGGATGTTAAAGAGTAGACTTGTATGTAACGTGACAAGTGTCACGATGGGTATATTGCATGGGTATTGCGTGCGTATTGTTGTGTATACGGCAGGTTGTTAGGCTAGATGATCTTATCTCTTGTATAGCTTGGAGTAGAGGTTAAGACTAGAAACAACCTGCTGATCTTGTAATCTTTCCCCTATATTAACACGCACACGTCCCTGCCGAGGTGCATACGCTTAAACCCTTTCTTCTTTCAAAAGGCATACTAAAATAGACCGTAGTCCTACTTATGTAACCATCCATAATTGTGGCGAGGTGGTAACCTTCTATTGCCCTTCTCAAGAAGTAGCTGGTTTGAGTCCCGTAAGGACCCAAACAAGAGTGGAACACGTGACCACATATCACTTAGTAGGCGCGAGACGTACCACTGAGCTAGTAGCACTTTTCTGATAAATTGTTGTTCAAGTCTTATCTATATCCAATTAAAAAAAATTGAATTCAACCCGTGGTAACCAAGAATCCCCCCCCCCCCCCCCCCCCCCATAATTTTTTTTCATTCCGAATCGAGAACCTTGGTCTCAGTCAATGCTATGATCATATGACCTTGCATGGAGATCTGTGCAAAGTTTTTCCTTGAAGTTTTTTTTCTTTTTTCTTCTTATATACTATGTCACTTGACTTATATGTCACTTGACTGAGACTTCGACTGAGATTTAGCAATTCAGATAAATTAAACAACGGCAAAAATGCTGACTTAAGGGCCCCAAAAATGCGGTCGACAATCTTTTTTTAATTTAAGAAACTAAAAGTAGTCCGGTGATTGAGCTGATCAATATAGTAAACAGATGAAAGAGAATTAAATAGAGCTAGACTTAAAACCGACGTAGTAGGGCAGCATTCCAGTGATTAGACCGGGTAATATTTGGCAGCATAATGCGTCAGGTGTTTTCTTATTTCACACACAAGTCGGGCAAACACTGCATGCCATTACAGCAACTCCACTAGATCCTTCATTTTAATTAGTTCACGGTTGCACCACCGTCACTCTTTTACAAACCAATAGCGACATGGTAAAAATTTCAGCATATGCTTGTGTTTCAGATTTTGAATCAGCATCCTACAAGCCTTCAGCAAGCATAGGGAGCGCTATCCTCATCGGCATCCGGTGTCCATTAATTAGAGCAGGGAGTATGCCCCTTGCCGTAGACAAACAACTTTATTTCGTTAATCGTCATGCCTCTGTATTGAACCCCCAAGACCTTTCTCTTCCCATGCTGGCATACCGCGGGACCCTCTTCTTTTGCCTTACAACTTAACTACCATAACATGCTCTCCATCTCAGTAAAACAAAACAAAAAACTGCCGGCACACATTATTGCACATAAAGGAAATAGAAGCTCAAGGTCTTCCCTTGTGCAATAAACGACAACCAACTCACTTAGCATTCTACCACACCGACAAAGCAACAAAGATTAAAGAAAGACAAGACAAGAGAATGGTCCCTGGGCTCGCCAAAGGGGCGACACAGAATGTTGTAATAATACCACCAAAAAGAGATACCTAATAGAGCTACTCGTCTAGAATGCAGTTTGGTACCGTCAAGATATATAGGCCAAGTTAGTATTCTACTATTAATTTTTGTGACAGCGTGAAAAAATGACCGAGACAAAGAATGCGCTCAGATAGTCAGCCGGTCATACACGTGTTTAAATCGTCAGAAACGGCCATAAAACGTTTTTGGTATTTTTTTGCAACGAGATTAGCTGAAAATGGAAGTATTTTGTTGATTTTTTGAAACTTGTAGTTCATGGGACGACGACCCCTAATGTGATAGTTTTTTATATTAAAATACTCAGTTATGGAAGATAGCTTTTTATTTTGAGACACTCTCGCTAAGCATTATTTAAGTCAATGCAATGTTAATTTATTATAGGAATGAAAAGAAGATCACCTGGTTGTCCTAACCAAGCGTGGTGGCCAAACCCAAGCAATAGAGCATGCTTAGCGACCAAGCAATAGAGCATGCTTAGCGAACTGTGAGCCTCCATATTCGAGGTCCGAAACTCATGGACTATGTTACAAGAAGAAAAAGCACTGGAATGATATGTGGTTTCATGAATAGTTGCCCCATACTCCGCTGAGGAACCTTGCTTAACTTGGTCCACCACGGTTTTGCAATCTTTTGCTCATATAGATCCTCCGCCAGAGCAAGAGCCGCTCCTTACTGCTGCATCCATGTTGAGCTTAACATGATCCACCGGAGGAGCTAACCAACCTGTAGACCGGGTTAGAATGGATCTGGCCAGAGAGTTCTTCTTCCTCATCTCGGGGAGCTCAACACACATGCTCCCGCCGGAAAGCAGCGTGTCCCCTACCCGACCATATGTCTTTGATTTTCCTTTTCGTTTTTCTATTGCGTTTCCTCTATACAAGCTAGGCATCTCACCCGGCCGGAAAGAAATATATACAAGTTATTAGAGGCATCCTTTGGGCCGGCAATCCATCCGCAGTTGATTTGGCATCATGGAACCTTAGCCTCGGGGAACACGCAAGGCATAATATGCTGCGTGGAAAAAGCACACACTTGTGTAAGTAAGAAAAAGGGTATCATGGTGGTGCTAAAGCAGCTGCTCGTCGGTCATCTACTCCCATCTCCTTCCTCTAAATCATTGCTTCTTACCCTCTCCTGATGCAGCAACCAAGCATTATCCCGCCACGGAGCGCACCTAGCATTGTTGGTAATTGCATCAGACTTGAAGCTTTAGTATTTTTTGATGTTATATATAGCTTACCCTGTCCCTGATAGATTGTTTCTTCTAATGCCTGACATCCTTCTTCGTTCTCCCCTTCTTGTTCAGTTTCCGCACGAAGCTTCCTCTGCTCTGCTTCGTTCCGAGGAAATAAAGAGCTGGCATATATAAGCCTTGATTAATTAGCCAATCTCTGCCATTTGTACGCAGAGCGCTCGATTGGCATTTCAGGTAAATCACTGACTCGTCTTCGTTGTTCGAATCAGTAGAATTTTCAAGCAATTCATTCATAATTAGCTCATCTGAATTCGTTGCATCAAGAGACGCAGAGGCCGCGGCTATTCCTCCCTTTCGAAAAAATAAAATAAAATCTGAATTCGTTGCACACTTGCACTTGTCTCTACCTTGTTGGTTCCTCTCTTCTTACTTATCCAAGCTATCTAGCTCTTGATTGTTGTCAGCAAGTACTATACTTGTGCTAGCTACTAATGTTAAGATTTCATATTCCAGCTCGATCAATGGACAAGCAGAAATGCAGCTCTGCTGCATCGGAGAGCTTCTCTAGGCACGTCACTGGGCAGTTGTTCCGAGTCAATGCTCTCCTTTTGGTGAACACCATCCTGATGGGGGTCATTGTTATGGCGCTGCTAGAAGGAGGGCGCGAGAGGGCCTGCCGGGGGCCTTTTTGCCCACGGCCGGGCAAGAGGGAAGGGATTTTATTCTTAATTCTTGCTTGATTAGATTGATACATCTCCTCTCATTATATAGAGAGGTTTACTTGACTCCCAAGTAAGGTTTACTTGACCCCTAAGAAAGCGACTCTTATCTCTAATTAACCCTAAGACTAACGGGCTATACCGCCAGCCCAGGTCATTAGGCCCATTACGTACTCTAACACTACATCCCACCTGGACATGCAACTTGTCCTCGAGCTGCAGCCTAACCAACTTATAACCATGACTCGACGCAACACAAACCTAACACCTAAAAACAAGCCTTTTACATCTCGGCTTGTTTTATTACTCTCAACCTGAAATGGACTGGGATGATTTATTTTGGACCCCTTAACAAAAGTGGACACCATCCGTACGCCGAACGTGCACGTGTACAGCCATCTGGATCCCATGGACACCATCTGGACAAAAGGAGTGCATGTGTATGGCCACCTGGAAGTGGTCGCAAGAGCGACCAGCAGAGATGCCCTCGCGGGGGCCGGTGGAATGCAGTGGTGCTACGCGGTGCGCTCCTGTTGGTGACACCCTGCCTTCTCCCCGCCGGACGGCTGTTGGTCTGTACCGCAAAGAGACGAGTGGAGGGCTTGCGATGGAGAATGACGAGGAGGGGTGCGCCCCCTCCCCCCAACCGCCGATTTCGAGGTCGCTGCCCACGGGGAAAACATCATGCCCAAGATCCCGGACGCAGCGGACAAGATCGAGGTCCTTTGCGCAGCGAAGCGCGGCTGGAGGAGCAGCAGCTGCAGACCACGCATCTCCCGCACACGTCGACGCGCTAGGAGGCCGCGCGCAGCAGCCTGCAGCCCCACCGCCGCCGACACGTGGCGGGTAGTGATCCAAGCCGGAAGCGGTGACGGTGACCACGGGAACTTGATCTGCTGGATGGGGACGCCCTGGGGAAGCGGTAATGGCGACGGCGGGAACTTGATCTGGTGGATCGGGACTCCCGCTGGCGCGGTCGATGCGGGGCCGGAGCTGACCGACGGTGGCTGCTGCAGCGGAGCGCGAGTGTGGTGGAGGCTGCCAGGGGCGGCGGCTGCCACTGTAGCCAGGGTCGGGCGGTGGTGGCAGTGGATGGCAGCTGCAGCGGCCCGGCGAGCGCGGCGGGGACGCCCTGGGGCAGCGGCTGCTGCGGCGGAGCGCCGGGTGCGGCGGAGGCCGCCAGGAGCGGGGGCTGCCACTGCAGCCAGGGCAGGGCGGTGGATGGCAGCTGCAGCGGCCCGGCGAGCGCGGCGCGGACGCCATGGGGCAGCGGCAGCGGCTGCAGTGGCGGAGCGCCGGGCGCGGCAGAGGCCGCCAGGAGCGGCGGCTGCCACTGCAGCCAAGGCGGGGCGGTGGATGGCAGCAGCAGCAGCCAAGCGAGCGCGGCGGAGGCCGCTTGGTGCAGCGGCTGCCACGGCAGCCACGGCGGCGCGATGGCTGCGATGGGCGGCGTAGCCAGGTGTGGCCCGTTGGACCCGGCCAAGAACAGGCGGATCTCCTGGACCGCCTGGGTTAGGTCCCGCAGCGCCCTGGACACCTCCTCCGGGGTGAGGACGGCGGGGGCGGGTGCGACGGAGGATCCCGAGAGCGGAAGAGACGGGTTGGGCGGCGGTGAAGACACGATCGAACCGAAGCTAGCTAATACCAAATTGTTATGGCGCTGCTAGAAGGAAGGCGCGAGGGGGCCGGCCGGGGGCCTTTTTGCCCACGGCCGGGCAAGAGGGAAGGGATTTTCTTTTTAATTCTTGCTTGATTAGATTGATACATCTCCTCTCATTATATAGAGAGGTTTACTTGACTCCCAAGCAAGGTTTACTTGATCCCTAAGCAAGCGACTCTTATCTCTAATTAACCCTAAGACTAACCGGCTATACCGCCAGCCCAGGTCATTAGGCCCATTACGTACTCTAACAGTCATGGTTGGCATAGGCGCATACTGTCATCGCTATCATCACCGTCCATTGACTTGCTATATCTTCTTGGGTGCCACTGCATTGTTCATTCCCATAATCTCCTATGTCCTATCTACTATTGGTAATCAGAATGGCGTCATCCTTTTTACTGCGGGAGAAATGATAATAGGCCCGTGCGATCCAGGCGTCCACATGAATATGGTCTAACTATGGACCGGTCTTGTTCAAATGATTGGTGTCAGCACTACTTTGGTAGTGGTCAGTGATCCTAGAGAAGGGCGAAACATTAGCCCATCTGTGGTACTACTTGTGCAGGAAATTCGTGTTGGGCTAAGTCCCTCCACATGGAGGTGTGTTGGCAGCCCAACATCAGCCCAAAAGTCCAACACATGCCAGCCGTTGATCTTCGCTGCATCCAACGGTTGAGAGCGCTTCTAAGGAAAGTGGGGCAAGGAGAAAACCCTAGCCACTCCACCCCTGCTGGCGGTGGCTGCCATTTCGTGAGAGTGTGAGAGAGAACACACAAGAAAAACCACAACCTGGGAGAGAGGAAGAAGAAGAAGTAGAGGTTCTGTCCAGATTTGCTGCATCTGACTAGACAGTATTCATGCTGGTGGTTGGAGGCTCAAACATGCTTGGATCGACCCCAAACTTGGTGAGATTGTTCCTTACTTTGAGTACTTCGATCTGGTTAGCTGGTTTGAGGATTGGGTCAGTGGAGCATCAGATTTGAGAGTGGTTTTGTCAGCTCTGACTGCCGCAGTTTCAGAACAGAGTAGTTTTGGGAGACGAACAGTTTGGATAGGCAAAGGATGTCCGATTGAGCTGAAATTTGGAGGGGATCTCGGGAACTCGTGCGTCTACTTGTCTGCCAAATTTGGTGCTGTTTGGTTCAACGGTTTAAGAGCAGTTTGCAAAACACTAGAGGGTACAGAAGCTGTGTAAACTCTGCTTTGCTGAAATCTTACTTCTTGTGGTTGTTGTTGCTGTTGCTGGTTGGCAACGTGGATAGTGTGTTGTAAATCTCTCTAGAGGTTCTAGAGAAGACTTTGTACTCATCATTCTCATAGTGAATTTGCGTGGACCGGTCGGTCCATAGCCGTGGTTTTTTACTCCTCAAGTTGAGGAGGTTTTTTCCACGTTAAATCATGTGTCACATGTGCATGTTGTTTGTGTTATTCCGCTGCTGTCTTGTTGGTTGAAGCTGTCCTCAAAGTTCATCACAAGTGGAGGGGGTTGTGTAGTGTGCATATTTTCTGTGTCGGTGAATTTGTGCAGCACATTGTTGTTGTCCAGCCCCAACAAAGTGGTATCAGAGCCTTGGCTTGCTTGTGCAAATTACTGAGCTTCTTGTGATGAAAGATGGAAGTGAATACCCGCAAAATGATATCTTTGAATGGTACAAATTATCAAGCATGGAAGGGCAAGATGGAGGACTTGGTGTATGTGAAAGAATACTGGAAGCCAGTGTTCTCCACTGAGATGCCGGAGGGCATTTAGGAAGGTCAGCGGAAGGTACTTCATCGCCAAGCTTGTGGGTTAATTCGGCAATGGGTCGATGATAATGTTTTGAACCATATCATTGATGAGACACATGCACGCACCTTATGGCAGAAATTGGAAGAGTTGTTTGCCCGGAAAGAAGGTACAAACAAGATGTTCTTGATCAAACAATTGATGTGCTTGAGGTACAAAGAGGGCACTCTAATTGCAGATCATGTGAATACATTCCAAGGCATTATAAATCAGCTTTTTTCAATGGGAATTACATTTGAAGATGAAGTGAGAGCTTTGCTGCTACTAGGCTCATTACCGGACAGCTGGGAGACCTTTAAGGTCACGGTTTGCAATTCAGCACCTAATGGAGTTGTCACTTGGAATCTTGTGAAAACCAGGGTACTAAATGAAGAGTCCAAAAAGGTGGCTGAAGCTAGTTCTTCCTCACATTCACAGGTGCTAGTCACTCAGTCCAGGGGGAGAAGCAAGAGCAGAGGTCCAGGTAAAGGGGCAGAAAGAGGCAGGAGCAAATCAAAAAGTAAGTATGATGATTATGAGTGCCATCACTGCCATCAGAAGGGCCACATTAAGTGGCAATGTGACAAGTGGAAGAAAGACAAAAAGAAAAAGAAGAAGCAAGATCAGAAGCAAGTTGACAGTGATAGTGACACAGAGGGCAACCGAGTTACTGCAGTAGAAGAGGACATTATGCTTGTTATGCATGAAGAAAATGAGGGCAGTTTTGGTTCCACTATTGAGGAGAGGATCACTGTTGTTTCCGATGAAACTGTCAACCTTGTGGATGGTGACGACATGATTTGGATACCTGACAGCGGTGCTACCATTCATGCTACATCTCGCAGAGAGCTCTTCACTAACTACATATCAGGTGATTTTGGTGTTGTGAAGATGGGGAACAATGATAGAGCAGCCATCATTGGAAAAGGAGATGTGCATTTGGAGACCGCAAATAGTACAAGGTTAGTCCTCAAATCTGTGAGGCATGTTGAGGCACTTCGTCTCAATATTATCTCGGTTGGTTTGCTTGATGGAGATGATTACTTGAGCAGTTTTGGAAAAGGGCAGTACAAGCTCACCAAAGGCAACATGATTGTTGCAAGAGGTAAAATGGTCTCAGTGTTGTATCATGTTCATGCTAAGCTCTTTAGTGCTTCTGTCAATGCACTAGAGAAGGATGATCATTGTGCTCTATGGCACAAGAGACTTGGGCACATGAGTGAGAAGGGGATGACAGTGCTAGTGAAGAAAAAATTGTTGAAGGTTGTGAAAGGAGTTCACATTAAGAAATGTTCAGATTGTCTAGCAGGGAAGCAACATCGAGTTGCCTTCAAGACTCTACTTCCTCACAAGAAGCCTGAGAAGCTGGACTTGATACATTCCGATGTTTGCAATGTAGGGGAACGCAGCAGAAAACAAAAAATTTCCGACCTACGCACCAGCCCAGGACCACTATGGAGACTGCATACATGGTTTGATCTTTTTCGTTACCGACTCGTAGCGCAGCGGGAAGTAGAGTCGATGACGATCGGCGGTGCAGATCCCCGCAGCTAGGATTTACAACCTCCCAACTACGAGGATGTATACCCTCATCTGCTCCTCAGACAGCCCTCCAGGAGGCGGTCGAACAGCCCCCCGGACGGTGTCGCGGACAGCCCTTCGGGAGGACCTTCGAAACTCGAACGGTCACTCGGACAGCCCTTCGGGAGGACCTTCGAAACTCGAACAATCACACGGACAGCCCTTCGGGAGGCACTCACGAACTAAGACCGAAACTACGATCTCTCTACAGAGTTGCACACATACGGTGTCATCTATCCGGCAGGGCTTCGCCGTCCAGAACTAGTTCCTGCCGGAACCCAGACAGCCTTACGGCTCTACGAAACTCTTTTCTTGGGAGGGAGAGAAGAAGCCAGATAATGCATGGCATGTGTATGAGAGCAAGGGATGAGTGTGGAGGGCTGCCCCTCCACCTCTATTTATAGGAAATCCCAAGGGGGTAGGGTAGTTTCACAAAAAACCCAAAATGCACATGAATGAAGTCCTTCCACAAGGACCTAGGAGTGAAACCAAGGAACAAGAGGGTCCCCAAGGGGGGATACCCCATGTGGCCGGCCACACCCCCATGAGGGGCCCAAAAAATGGCTCATATCCATCCATGTCATCCCCAAGATCTTTTGGAGCAAAGCCCCAAAAGGTGGCTTTCCATAAAGTAACCATAAAGCTGATTTTCACTATTCACGACGACATTTTTCAGCGTCTGATCGAACTGAAAATATTTATGTGGGCTAAGAACATTTCCAGTACCCACTAAAATGATTTTCAACGCGTTCCGAAACAATTCCGGTTTTAGTGATTTTCATCTGCGAAACGCATCTGAAGTGGCTCCGGCAGCTCCGGAACATTTCCGGTTTTTATCTCAGAAAATTTCAAAAAGCTTCCAGAATGATTCTGGCATCCTCCAAGAATTATCAGGCATGTGCCAAAACCAATTTGACTTAATGGTGTATCCCGAAACAACTTTTCGGTATCATCGAAACTTATCCGATGACCTCTCTCTGCGGTACGATTCCGCTGTCCGAAACTTTTCGGTGTCCGAAAACTTTTTCGGTGATTTTCTCTTAGACTCCCTGTCTAGTATTCAACAGATAGATGACCCTTAAGCGTGTGACCCTATAGGTTCGGTGAAGTATAGACATGACCCGGAACCCCTTCCGATCAATGATCAACATCGGAGCCGTGGACACCCATATTGACCCCTATACCCACACGAATAAATATTCGAGTGAACCTCCAGTTCCCGTGTGCTATTCCTGTTGCTTCGCGATATGTTACAAATACCAGAGGTGAGACATGTTGGCATTCCCGTGGATCAACAACTTGTCCACTATGCTAGTTACCTCGTTACCGGTATTGTTCTCTTTTCTCGTTATCGTGTTCCGGCATCCCCGTGATCAAATCACAAAGTGTCTGGCCAGACGATGATGGATACCGTAACACTGAGAGGGCCCAGAGATATCTCTCCATCGTCGGAGGAGCAAATCCCAATCTTGATCTATCAAGTTACTTGACACACTTTTCCATGAACCCGTAAGCCGCCGTAATAGCCACCCATTTACGGATGACGTTTAACAAACCCCAAAGTTCATGAAGCAAGCATGAAGAAACTCGATACTCTCATGGTCTAAGGAATCATGCAAACGTTAACCATCTCTGTGTTATGTACCAATAAACTTGTGACGAATGAATCTCATAGCATAACATCATGCCAGGTCGATTCAACACAAATGTTCTCTTAACATTGTGCCCTCCAGGTTGCTGACATAGACATGCCCATGATCAGGAAAACATAACCATCATGCAACACTTGAGCTAGTCTTAGAGGCCAGACTAGGAATACATTTTACCGTTTATTATTCCACACATGCATATGAGTCTTCCTCCGAGCCTCGTGGTTATTGCAGACTCGAGAACCATAGCAGTTATAGCATGGAACATAAACATAATTATGAACTCGGAGATAAATAATATCATTTATTATTGCCTCTAGGGCATATCTCCTACATGCAAAATGTCGGTAAGATCTCTTGGTGGTGCTAAGTACTTTGTGACTTTTATTGATGACTTTTCCAGGAAAGTTTGGGCCTTCACTTTAAGGACCAAAGATCAAGTACTAGGTGTATTCAAGCAATTCCAAGCCTCGGTTGAGAGAGAAACTGAGAAGAAGATCAAGTGCATTCGCACTGATAATGGAGGAGAGTACATTGGGCCATTTGATGCATATTGCAAGAAGCAGGGTATTAGGCATCAATTTACTCCCTCGAAGACACCACAGCTGAATGGTCTTGCTGAGAGGATGAACAGGACAATTGTGGAGAGAGTTAGATGCTTGTTGTCAAGTGCAAAGCTACGTAAACACTTTTGTGGTGAGGCTTTGATGACTACAGTTTATCATATTAATCTCTCACCAAGTTATCCTTTGCAGGGAGATGTTCCTAACAGAGTCTGGTGTGACAAGGACGTCTCATATGACCACCTGAAGGTTTTTGGGTGCAAGGCCTTTGTTCATATTCCTCAAGATGAAAGGTCAAAGCTTGATTCGAAGACACGACAGTGTATCTTTCTTGGTTATGGTGGTGATGAGTTTGGCTACAAGCTGTTTGACCCTATAGCAAGGAAAGTTGTGAGAAGTCGTGATGTTGTGTTTGTTGAAGACCAAACAATTGAGAATATTGTGAAGATAAAGGGGCAAGTTCCTCCTCAGCAGCAGCAAGACATGATTGATTTTGACCCAGTTCCTGCAGCTCCAGCTCCTGTGCAAGTTGAAGCAGATGCAGAAGATGTACATGGTGATGTACATGGTGGTGCAGGTGAAGAAGAAGCTCCCCAACAACAGCAGCAAGAGTATGATGCTGAAGTTGATGATCCGGATCAGCAGGAAGCACCAGCACCAGAAAGTCCACCAGCTGCTCCACTCAGAAGATCCAACAGGGGTCGAATTCCTTCCAGCAGGTATCCCTCAGATCAATACGTGGTGTTATTATCTGACGGTTCAGAACCTGAATGCTTTGTAGATGCAATGTAAGATGAGCACAAGAAGGAGTGGAAAAAGGCTATGCAAGAAGAGCTGGATTCCTTGCATAAGAATCATACTTATGAGTTGGTGAAGTTGCCCAAGGGCAAGAAAATTTTGAAGAACAAGTGGGTCTACATAATCAAGCAAGAAGAGCACACATCACATCCAAGGTACAAGGCCAGGCTAGTTGTAAAAGGATTCGGCCAGAGAAAAGGCATTGACTATGATGAGATCTTTTCTCCAGTTGTGAAGATGACATCCATAAGAGTAATCCTTGGCATGGCAGCAAGTCTCAACTTGAAGGTTGAGCAAATGGATGTGAAGACTGCATTCCTTCATGGTGAGTTGGAGGAAGAAATATACATGGAGCAACCTGAGGGGTTTCTTGTGAAAGGCAAAGAAGACTATGTGTGCAAGCTGAAGAAAAGTCTCTATGACCTGAAACAAGCACCAAGACAATGGTACATGAAGTTTGAAACTGTCATGGGGGAGCAAGGATACAAGAAGTGTAGCTCAGACCATTGTGTGTTTATTCAGAGGTTCTTAGGTGATGATTTCATCATATTATTGCTCTATGTTGATGATATTCTGATTGTTGCCAAGAATGTCTCTAGGATTGCTAAGTTGAAGAAGGAGTTGAGCAAATGTTTTGCCATGAAAGACTTAGGTCCAGCAAAGAACATTCTCAGAATGAGAATTGAGAGAGACAAAAATTGCAACAAGTTGTACTTGTCTCAAGAGAAGTATATTGAGAAGGTACTTCAGAAGTTCAGGATGGAAAATGCTAAAGTTGTGAGTTGTCCACTAGCAACCCATTTCAAGTTGAGCAGAAAGCAATGTCCTACCACTGATGAGCAGAAAAAGGAAATGCATCATGTTCCTTATGCTTCAGCGGTTGGTAGTTTGATGTATGATATGGTGTGTACAAGGCCTGACATTGCTCATACAGTTAGTACTGTGAGCAGATTTATGTCTAATCCAAGAAGACCTCATTGGGAAGCCGTGAAGTGGATTTTGAGATATCTTCTGGGCAGCACAAATCTAAAAATTTGCTTCGGTGACGGTGAGGCCAAGCCGATTGATTTTTCAGATTCTGACATGGCTGGAGATGTTGACAGAAGGAAGTCTACTTCAGGTTACTTGGTTACCTATGCAGGGGGGCCGAGTCATGGCAAAGCAGGCTGCAAAAGTGTGTGGCACTGAATACAACTGAAGCTGAATTCAGTGCTGTAACAGAGGCAAGCAAAGAGCTATTGTGGCTGAAACGGTTGGCTTGTGAGCTTGGTTTTAAGCAAGACAAGTATGTGTTGTTTTGTGACAACAAAGTGCTATCCACTTGAGTAAGAATGCAAGTTTTCATTCAAGGTCTAAGCATATAGAAGTTCGTTATCATTGGATTCGAGATGTGTTGTATTCCAAGAAAATGCAACTTGAGAAGGTTCACACCGATGACAATGGGGCTGATATGTTGACTAAAGTGGTGACAAGGAAGAAGCTTGAAGTATGCCGCCGGCTCGCTGGCATGGCTGTCGGAAGGCAGTGAGACCCTCCATGATGTCGGGAGGGGGAGTTTGTTGGGCTAAGTCCCTCCACATGGAGGTGTGTTGGCAGCCCAACATCAGCCCAAAAGTCCAACACATGTCAGCCGTTGATCTTCGCTGCATCCAACGGTTGAGAGCGCTTCTAAGGAAAGTGGGGCAAGGAGAAAACCCTAGCCACTCCACCCCTGCTGGCGGTGGTTGCCATTTCGTGAGAGTGTGAGAGAGAACACACAAGAAAAACCACAACCTGGGAGAGAGGAAGAAGAAGAAGTAGAGGTTCTGTCCAGATTTGCTGCATCTGACTAGACAGTATTCATGCTGGTGGTTGGAGGCTCAAACGTGCTTGGATCGACCCCAAACTTGGTGAGATTGTTCCTTACTTTGAGTACTTCGATCTGGTTAGCTGGTTTGAGGATTGGGTCAGTGGAGCATCAGATTTGAGAGTGGTTTTGTCAGCTCTGACTGCCGCAGTTTCAGAACAGAGTAGTTTTGGGAGACGAACAGTTTGGATAGGCAAATGATGTCCATTGAGCTGAAATTTGGAGGGGATCTCGGGAACTCGTGCGTCTACTTGTCTGCCAAATTTGGTGTTGTTTGGTTCAGCGGTTTAAGAGCAGTTTGCAAAACACTGGAGGGTACAGAAGCTGTGTAAACTCTGCTTTGCTGAAATCTTACTTCTTGTGGTTGTTGTTGCTGTTGCCGGTTGGCAACGTGGAGAGTGTGTTGTAAATCTCTCTAGAGGTTCTAGAGAAGACTTTGTACTTATCATTCTCATAGTGAAGTTGCGTGGACCGGTCGGTCCACAGCCGTGGTTTTTTTACTCCGCAAGTTGAGGAGGTTTTTTCCACGTTAAATCATGTGTCACATGTGCATGTTGTTTGTGTTATTCCGCTGCTTACTTGTTGGTTGAATCTGTCCTCAAAGTTCATCACAAGTGGAGGGGGCTGTGTAGTGTGCATATTTGCCGTGTCGGTGAATTTGTGCAGCACATTGTTGTTGTCTAGCCCCAACAATTTGGACTTCCTACCTTATGGTCTATAACATATTGTCGATGTATCGAGTATCATCCATCACCCTTGTTGCTACTAATCTCATGGATTGCATCAAATGGCCTCTGGTATATGTACATTCTCTAGTAGGATTGATGATTATCCCACCATTTGCTCTCACCTTTGCCAAGCTACTTTTCAAGTGTTTTGCGTGGTGCAAGACCAGAAAATCATTAGCAATTGGATGCAATCCTCGTCTTATTGTTGGATACATGGAGCAACTACAAGATGCCGACTTGACAAATGATTATCAGGATATACCTCCTCCACTAATAGTTACGGGCGAAGACACATTATCTGTGGATGGCAGCCTCATGGTTACAGCTTCGCACTAAACCACAATACAGGCGGCTTAGTGACCCTTGACAAAGTTTGGCAGCTAGATGACATGCATGATATAAAGTTGACATCACAGCTCAAAGATGTATGCCTCTCATTTGCACTATCTAAGCTTTTAAGGTGTCGGTTCGCCAGGTACACAAATGCTGAGATTGGCTTCACCAACGCTTCTAACTTTTTACAGCATCTATTACTGGAGGATAGCAATGACGAGAGATTACTCCGACTGATTGAAGATGAGCTCTCTTTTCTACGTGATTTTTATTATTCATTCCTCGCAATCTCATATTCAAAGAGCTGGATGCCCATACTGAGCATATTAATTTCACTGTCAGGCATCGGTTACTGCTTAGTTTTAAGCATTGTCATAGTATATGGTAAAACTGATTATCTGTCTGATGGAAAAGTACCGCTGATACGATGCAACTATCAGTGCCGTCAATTCATTGGAGAAGCCCAAGGCGAAATTCTAGCAGTACAGCATCAGTTTTTTGGAAGTGCAATATTTGACCTTGTACCAGTGGTTGTACTTCTTGCACTGGTTGTTCTTGCTGAGATAAGAGAGATTGCTTCTTACACTTGCTCTAACTGGACAAAAGTGGCCCTAATCTGTAGCAACATAAACCATGCTTCTTGGCATAAATCCTGTATCATGCAGAAATGTATCAGGCGTGTGTTGCAGTGTCGATGCAAGATATTAAATCATTTGAAGGACAAGATGGACCAATGTTCAATACTGGTGCTACACCCAAGGAAGATTCCAATGGGGCTTCTTCGTCATCTTAAACCTGGTCAGAAGGTCAAGGTTCCAAGAGAGGTGAAGGCTACTATCATGAATACACTGAGAAGCTATGAGAGAAGCCGAGACAATAACCGCATGCCATCTCTGTGCACGCGACCGCAGTTGAAGACCAGTGACAACCTCCTTTGGGTGGTCGATGGCACAAAAGGTATAGCATTCTGGTGTGCCACGTCGCCACAAGCATTCTTGAACTCAGGTCACGTGGATCATGTCAACCTCCCTCTGACCATAAGACCGCTGCCATCCACCTGTCCCGGTACTGCGCCTACCTGGTGGCCTACTCTCCTGAGCTGCTTCCAGAGGATGACGAGTGGTGCAAGAGCTTGTACAAGACCGTCAAGAAGAAGGCCGAGCACATCCTTGCCGGAGTGTCAACAGCTGAAGTGGAGTATCAGCAGTTGGTGGAGCTGATGAGCGCTTCACAGAATCATGAGGTGCTTAAGGATGGTGCCAAGCTTGGACAGCAGTAGAGCCGGCGACCCGGCCAGCACCACCAGTCACTGATAGAAAAAAGCCCTTTAGTTCCGGTTCGCAACAGCCTTTAGTCCCGGCTGTGCAACCGGGACTAAATATGTGCGACTAAAGACCCCCCCTTTAGTCGCGCCACTTACGAACCGCGACTAAAGGCTTTAGTCCCGGTTCTCGTGGCTAACCGGGACTAAAGGCCCGTCCACGTGGCCGCCAGGGGTCCGTCATGGCGGAGGACCTTTAGTCCCGGTTCTTGTGGCTAACCGGGACTAAAGGCCTCGTCCGCAGGTTTAGGGTTTTAACCCCCCTAAACCTGGTTTCTTTTTAATTTGTAGTGTTTTATTTCTTTTATATTTTATTTTGTGTTTTGTTTTAATTTTGATGAAGTTTCAGTACCCATATTCTACGATACTATATATATACATGCATATGAAATTTCAAACAAGAAGAATTCAAGAGGAATATATAATATATATTCAATCTCGGGTGACCATATACAACTTCGAACAAGTTTCCATACACAATTAGGATGGAGGACCATATACAACTTCGAACAAGTTTCAATCTCGGGTATGCATATAAATGTCTGCGTCCTCGGTATAGTGTTGTCCTTTAGGATTGATGACTTCCCTCAAGAAAAATCCTGCTAATTCATCTTGAATTGGTCGGAAGCGAGCTTCTGGACTAAGCCTCCTCCGCAAGTTATCCGTCGCGTTCCGCACGCTATCCGATGCCTTCCGCTCAGAGGTTAGTCTCCGGATGTTCTCACAAACATAGTATCCACATAGATTGGTCCCCGGTGGCTGCTTATCCACATTAACTAACCTTCTGAAATCTAGCTCATGTTTGAATTCACCGACAATTTCTTCTGAGAACCGTCTCCAAACCCTACAGGGCAAAGAAAATTAAATGAACAAGGGAGTTATTAGTTACTTGATATTAGGAAATGAACGAAAGAGACCGATCGATATAGAGCTCAAATGATTGAAAATAATTACTTTTGCAGCATTTTTCTCATGTCGGCCCAACGCTTTGGATCCGAATCCATAGAGTCCATGATTAGAACTCTGGAGGTGTGAAGTTCAATATTTAGCAGAATCCAGTGGAACCTGCGGACACGTTACATGCACAGTCATGCATAACTCATCGATTAGACATACCATGCATGGAGTAAACAAAAGAGAATGGGCACAAGAGAGAAACACTCACCCAAAATGGTAAGGAAATAGAATATGACTTTTGAGTTGATGCTTTCTAAGAAACTTGTACAAGTCTTTCTCCACGTCTTCGGGGTGATATTGTAACACATGTCCATTAACGATATGTGGGTCAATGAACCCAACATCATGGATGTTTCTTATTTTGCATTCCCAAATCTTTAATCTGCATAATAGCGTACGCAACAATATAGTTAGGACAATATATATATATATATATATATATATATATATATATATATAGTGCACGCAATGAAGAACGAGATGAGGTAGAAATAAATCACTTACAGAACGTAGCAACTCAGCATAGATTTGTCGAGGTCGCGCAGATTGAACAGCTGGAACAATTCACTCATATGAACTTGTACAGAGTACCGTTTGGTGTGATGCTCCTCTGTAACATCCGCATAAATATATTCTTTGTCGGCCCATGTTATGAATTGCTTGTACCAACGTAGCAGATTTCGCATTTGTGGCGGTAGACTCTTCTCCCGCGCAGGCTCGACGAGAGGCCCATTCCGCACATATTGTAATGCTATCTCACATACTGGCGCATCCTCAAGGCCTAAGAAGGCACGAAGAGTCAAACCCATCTCGGACGCTTGTTTCATGGCACTCGCTACAGTCAATCCAAGTGCTGCCGCAGCTGCTATGATCTCGGGGTCCTCTTCCGGACCGGCTTTCACTATGAGCGGGGGGATCGATTGTTTCTTCTGCATCCCGAGCTGGTCAACTTGTTTCCCGCTTTTTTTACTTTCTTCTTTCTCCTCCTTCAATATTTTTGCTTGCCTACGAAGTTCATGTCCATAGTCGTCAGGCATATTCAGCTCGGCTTGGGATGGTGTCGTCAAAAAATCCTTAGCCCACTTCTTTTGCTTCTCAGTGAATACTTGCTTGGGCTCAGGCTCTTTTATCGCCTTCATATCCGCCTTCCATTTCTCATAATCAGCAGACGCGGCCAATTTGGTTTCAGCTTCACTAAGTTCCCCAGGCCTTGGGAGGAGAGGCTTCAGTGATGGCTCCGGTACCCTTGTGGTCTTAGGTACATAAGGGTCCGGGTTAATAGTCCAGGAGCGGGTTTCCTTGCTGTCCGCCTGCTTCTGCTTCTTCGCCGGAGGTGGATTGGGGGGTGTCGTACCCGCCGGAGGAGGATTGGGGGGCGTCGTACCCGCCGGAGGTTGTGGATCGGGGGACGGCGTCGAATGGCGTGAAGGAGGTGTAGGTGAACCACCACGACCACCACCACTGCCACCACCGCCACCACCACCACCACCACCATCGGAGGGGGGTGGACTTGCTAGCCTTGGTGCCTCGCCTGGAAACACTATGTACTTCTTTTTCCATAGAATGAACTGGCGCTTGACATCTCCAAGTCTGCTCTCCCCTTCGGGTGTAGGTTTGTCAATCTCCAGGTCCTCAAACCCTTGGACTATGTCTTCCACCGTGACACGAGCATAGCCATATGCAATGGGGTTGTTGTGGTGGAGTGCTCCAGGTGTACAGGGTAAAGCACTGCCGCTAGCTACCTTCGTGGAAACGTTCCCCACGGGATAATGCAGATCACATTCTTTCATCTCCTTTACATCATCCACGGGGTAGTGAGGCTCCGGTGCACGAATCTCGATCATCGGTGCACTAGCACCAGGCGGGGCATCCGTGGAAGCCACGCTGCTTCTCCGCTGCTGGCTTCCGCGATCCGCTTCATGATCTTCATGCGGCCCTGCAGCCGATTTTTCTTTTACTAGTTCATGCACGGTCTGCTTCAACTCATGGAGTTCCGATGCAAACTTCGTCATAAGATCTGCATCCCGGTCCGTCTTTCTCTTACGGCTTCTGTAACAGTACGGGTCATTGTCCTGGGAAAACCCTACTTTCCACGGAACTTTGCCTTTGCCTCGTACACGTCCTCCGTGTTCATCATTCCCGAGGGCTATTGTCAGTGCGTCTTTCTCTCTGTTGAACTTGATCAAGCCCTCTTGAGCTTGGGTCATTGCGTCAATAAGGGCTTGGGTGGGAGCAAACTGTCTCTGCCGGTGAACACACACCCCTGTCTCCGGGTCTAGTGATCCCCCATGCCCGTACCACCAGCTTTTGGCCCTTGGGTCCCATCCCTCTGTACCTAGAGGGATTCCTCGCACCCTCAGGTCCTCCTCCATCTTCTGCCACCTAGGCTCCGAAAGGCGGTATCCTCCTGGCCCCATAATATGATGGAACTTTTTCTTACTCGCATTATCCTTATTTTTTTCGATATTTCCTTGAAATGCTCCGATTGCTTTTGCCTCACAAATTCTGGCCAATCATCTTTCAGTTTCTCATGTTGTCCATTGAAATCCGGAGTCTTGCCCTTGTTGACATAGTCACGGGTTAAATTTTTCTTGAAGTTCCGGAATGCTTCGCCCATCTTCTGAAGAGCGAACTCTTTAACTAGCCTCCTCCTCTGACGTCCACCCGGAACCTCGTTACCGAATTCATCGACTTTGTTGTATTCCGGAGGTAGAATGAAATGTTCCATAAGCTTTCTCCAGCAATCCTTTTTCGTTCTCTTGTCGACAAAACTGAAACCAATACGTGCCTTCTTTGGCTCCTTCCATTCCTGGACGGTGATCGGGACGTTGTCTCTAACAACGACTCCGCATTGGTTGATAAACTTTGAGGTGTGCTGTAGGGGCTTGCGGTTTCACTGACAAACTCAATGGCATATGTTTCTCCTGTTTTCATCGCCTTGGATTTGCCACGCTTTGTCGTACTCGATCCGGAGGGCTAAAAAAAGAAAGAGAGTCGCGCGCGTTAATACATATGTATTCACATTTCAGTAAGTTTGTATCACGAGAGGCTCAATGTATATATATACCTCGCCGGAGGTGGTTGCTACTTGCAATTCGAGATCGTCGTTTGTTGACGGTTGACCTCCGTCGACAATGTCCGTTCCTTCACCTTCTTGATCATCGACAATCTCTGTTCCACCTTCAAGGTTCAGAAAAGAAGAGACTACATCCTCTTCTTGCGCATATTCTGAGCCCGGCACATAAGGAATCTCGTTGTTGATGATGCCCATTAGATAACGTTCAGCCTCCGGATCCCTAAGCGGCTCGGCTCTATCGTCCGCCATATTTCACTCCTGCATGTAGTAAAAATTCTTTAAGTATAAAGGAATTAAAAAATAAGATTAAGGGGACATACAGGAGGAGGAATTAAAAAATAAGATTATTGAGCACTGCCAAGTATTTTGTTTTGTTTACTTTGTTTTTCTTTTTGGTTTTCATTTGGTTCTTTCTTCTTCCTTTTTTCTTCTTTTTTTCTTCTTCTTCCTTTCTTCTTCCTCTTTCTTCTTTCTTTCTTCTTCTTCCTTTTTCTTTCTTCTTTCTTTCTTCTTCTTCCTTTCTTCTTCCTTTCTTCTTCTTTTTTTCTTCTTCCTTTTTCTTTCTTCTTTCTTTTGGTTTTCATTTTTTTTCTTCTTCCTTTTTCTTACTTCTTTTTTTCTTCTTCCTTTTTCTTTCTTCTTTTTTTCTTCTTTCTTCTTTCTTTCTTCTTTCTTTTTTTCTTCTTCCTTTTTTTCTTCTTCCTTTTTCTTCTTTCTTTCTTCTTTCTTTTTTTCTTCTTCCTTTTTTTTTCTTCTTTCTTTTGGTTTTCATTTGGTTTTCTTTCTTCTTTCTTTTTTTCTTCTTCCTTTCTTTCTTCTTCCTTTTTCTTCTGTCTTTCTTCTTTCTTTTTTTCTTCTTCCTTTTTCTTTCTTTCTTCTTTCTTTTTTTCTTCTTCCTTTTTTTTCTTCTTTCTTTTGGTTTTCATTTGGTTTTCTTTCTTCTTTCTTTTTTTCTTCTTCCTTTTTCTTTCTTCTTCCTTTTTCTTTCTTCTTTTTTTCTTCTTCCTTTTTTCTTCTTCCTTTTTCTTTCTTCTTTCTTTCTTCTTCTTCCTTTCTTCTTCCTTTCTTCTTCTTTTTTTCTTCTTCCTTTTTCTTCTTTCTTTCTTCTTTCTTTTTTTCTTCTTCCTTTTTCTTTCTTCTTTTTTTCTTCTTCCTTTTTTCTTCTTCCTTTTTCTTTCTTCTTTCTTTCTTCTTCTTCCTTTCTTCTTCCTTTCTTCTTCTTTTTTTCTTCTTCCTTTTTCTTTCTTCTTCCTTTTTCTTCTGTTTTCTTTTGTTTTTCTTCTGTTTTTTCTTCCTTTTTTCCTTTTTCCTTTTTTCTTCAGTTTTTTTCTTCTGTTTGTTTTTCTTGTGTTTTCTTTTGTTTCCTTTTTTCCTTTTTCCCTTTTTCTTCTGTTTTTTTCTTCTGTTTGTTTTTCTTGTGTTTTCTTGTGTTTTTTTTTTTTTGCTTTCTTCTTCCTTTTTCTTTTTTCTTTCTTCTTCTTCTTCCTTTTTCTTCTTCCTTCTTCTTCTTCTGCCGGCGCGCGGAGGACGGCAGGCAGGGGCAGCGGACGGCGGGCGGCGGGCGGCAGGGCGTCGGGCGGCGGGCGGCGGGCGGCGGGCAAGGGCGGGGCAAGGGCCACGGGCACGCTGCGGCGGGCAAGGGCAGGGCACGGGCGGCGGCGGCGCGCAGGGCTTCGGCGTCGGCGTCGGGGCAGGGCTTCGGCGTCGGCGTCGGCGTCGGGGCAGGGCTTCGGCGTCGATCGGCGTCGGGGCAGCGCTTCGGCGTCGAGAGAGAGGAGAATGGGAAGTGGCGAAACTGCTAAGTGCAGTATTTATAGACGCACCTTTAGTCGCGGTTGGGGAGGCGGACCGCGACTAAAGGTACCCTTTAGTCGCGGCTGGCCACACCAACCGCGACTAAAGGGTACCCTTTAGTCGCGGTCCGCCTCCCCAACCGGGACTAAAGGGTTTTGGCGCCGCTTTCGTTCCCGCGCAGAAAGACCCTTTAGTCGCGGTTGGGGACAACAACCGCGACTAAAGGGTACCCTTTAGTCGCGGTCCGCCTCCCCAACCGGGACTAAAGGCATTGTGCTGGAACTGGCGCGGTGCGGTGGGATGTTTAGTCCCACCTCGCTAGCCGAGAGGCCTCGACAGTGGTTTATAAGCGCGGCTGCGCTGACCACTTCGAGCTCCTCTCAAATGCAGGCTTACGGGCCTATCCTGTCACTATGTGCCTGTGGGCCTACTGGGCCTTCTGCGGGCCTGAATCCTGGCCCATTGATGGGTTTCTAGTCGTATTCAGGCCGTGGTGGCCCAGTAGGTGGCATATTTTTTATTTTTTGCCTGTTTTTTGTTTTCTTTTTTGCTTTATTTATTTTGTTTTGTTTCTACTTACAACAAAAAACTTACTTATTTTATTTTATTTTGTTTCTAATTACTTATTTATTTTACTTTATGATAATTATTTTTGCTATTAAAGTTTCTAACAAAAAAAGTTCTTTATGAAAATTCTTTTAGCTTTATTTTTACTTATCTATTTTTTTTGTACTTTATGATAATTATTTTTACTTATTTATTTTGTTTGTACTTATATATTTTGAAAAATCTTAAAAATACAATTATATATCAAAAAAATCAGAAAAATAAAACTAATTCATTTTAAAATCCCTTGAAGGTTTGACAAAAGGTTTGATACATCATTCAGTTCATCGACCAAATACAAAGTTTGGTACAATAAATTATTACACATCAATTCTTCCCTTGTGTCCCTACTTGCTTACGATTGTGCCGTATCCATGGAGCATCCTCATCATTTAACTTAATGCTTGGGTCAGTGTTCACTTTGAAGGGCGGAATTTCACCAAACATATTATAATCTTCTGACATGTCTGTCTTGTCCTCCACTCCCACGATGTTTCTTTTCCCTGAAAGAACAATGTGGCGCTTTGGATCATCGCATGATGTACTGATCGTTTTCTTATCTTTCCGTTTCCTCGGTTTGCTACTCATGTCCTTCAAATAAAAAACCTGAGCGACATCTTTGGCAAGGACGAATGGTTCGTCAAGGTAACCAAGATTGTTGAAATCCACCATTGTCATTCCGTATTGCTCGTCCACCTTTACCCCACCTCCTGTTAGCTTGAACCATTTGCACCGGAACAAAGGGACCTTAAAGGAGGGTCCATAGTCAAGTTCCCATATCTCCTCTATGTAACCATAATATGTGACCTTTCGCCCATTCTCGGTTGCTGCATCAAAGCGGACACCACTGTTTTGGTTGGTGCTCTTTTTATCTTGGGCGATGGTGTAAAATGTATTCCCATTTATCTCGTACCCTTGGAAAATCGTTATAGTCGAAGATGGTTTCTTGGCCAACATGTACAGCTGATCTCCAACATCATTGTCATTCATTAAATGTTTTCGCAACCAACTGCCGAAAGTCTCCATGTGGGCCTTTCTAATCCAGGATTCAGGCTTCCCCGGGTTGTCCGAGCGTAAAATATTCTTGTGTTGCTCGAAGTACGGAGCCACAAAGCTGGAATTTTGCAGAACTGTGTGGTGTGCTTCAGTCATAGAATGACCGTCCATACATATCGTGGATTTCCTTCCGATCTTGCCTTTTCCACTTAGTCTCCCCTCGTGCCGCGATTGAGGAATACCAATCGGTTTAAGGTCAGGAACATAGTCAATACAGAACTCAATTACCTCCTCATTTCCATAGCCCTTGACGTTGCTTCCTTCTGGCCTAGCACGGTTACGAACATATTTCTTTAATACTCCCATGAACCTCTCAAAGGGGAACATATTGTGTAGAAATACAGGACCGAGAATGGAAATCTCTTCGACTAGGTGGAGCAGGAGGTGCGTCATAATATCGAAGAAGGATGGTGGGAACACCAACTCGAAACTGACAAGGCATTGGACCACATCGTTCTGTAACCGTGGTAGATCTTCTGGATTGATTACCTTCTGAGAGATTGCATTGAGGAATGCACATAGCTTCACAATGGCTACTCGAACATTTTCCGGTAGGAGCCCCCTCAAAGCAATCGGAAGCAATTGCGTCATAATCACGTGGCAGTCGTGAGACTTCAGGTTTTGGAACTTTTTCTCCGCCATGTTTATTATTCCCTTTATATTCGACGAGAAGCCAGACGGAACCTTCATACTGCTCAGGCATTCAAAAAAAATGACCTTCTCTTCTTTGGTAAGAGCGTAGCTGGCACGACCTTGAAACCATTCCGGATGCCGGTCATCTGGGTCTTTCAAAAGTTGCTGGTCCTGCCGTGCTTCCTTTGTATCATTTGTCTTCCCATACACGCCCAAGAAGCTTAGCAGGTTCACGCAAATATTCTTCGTAACATGCATCACGTCGATTGCAGAGCGGACATCTAGGACTTTCCAATATTCTAGCTCCCAAAATATAGATTTCTTCTTCCACATGGGTGCGTGCCCGTCAACTTCCCGCGGAACTGATTGTCCGCCAGGACCCTTTCCAAAGATGACTTTCAAATCCTTGACCATATCAAATATCTCAGCACCAGTACGTTCCGCAGGCTTCGGCCGGTGATCTGCCTTGCCGTTGAAATGCTTGCCTTTCTTTCTTACGTTATGATTTCGGGGAAGAAATCGACGATGACCCAGGTACACGTTCTTCTTACAATTAACCAAACGTACACTTTCAGTCTCATGTAAGCAGTGCGTGCATGCATTGTATCCCTTATTTGTCTGTCCCGAAAGGTTACTGAGAGCAGGCCAATCGTTGATGGTTACAAAAAGCAACGCTCGTAGGTCAAATTCCTCTCCTTTGTGCTCATCCCAGACACGTACACCAGGTCTGGCCCACAACTGTAAAAGTTCATCAACTAATGGCCTTAGGTACACATCGATGTTGTTCCCGGGTTGCTTTGGACCTTGGATGAGCACTGGCATCATAATGAACTTCCGCTTCATGCACAACCAAGGAGGAAGGTTGTAGATGCATAGAGTCACGGGCCAGGTGCTATGGCTGGAGCTCTGCTCGCCAAAAGGATTCATGCCATCAGTACTTAGACCAAATCTTATGTTCCTTGCGTCAGCTGCAAAATCTTTGAACACTCTGTCGATCTTTCTCCATTGCGTTCCATCAGCGGGGTGTCTCAACTCCCCGTCGGACTTACGGTCCTCTTTGTGCCATCGCAACGACTTGGCATGCTTTTTGTTCATGAACAGACGTTTCAACCGTGGTATTATAGGAGCATACCACATCACCTTGGCGGGAACCCTCTTCCTGGGTTTCTCGCCCTCAACATCGTCACCAGGGTCATCGCCTCTGATCTTATAACGCAATGCAGTGCATACAGGGCATTCATTCAAATTCTCGTATTCACCGCGGTAGAGGATACAGTCGTTAATGCATGCATGTATCTTCAGAACCTCTAAACCTAGAGGGCAGACAACCTTCTTTGCTTCGTACGTACTGGCGGGCAACTCGTTATTCTTCGGAAACATATTCTTCAACATTTTCAGCAAATTTTCAAATGATGAGTCACCTACACCTTCCTGTGCCTTCCATTTTAGCAAATCCAGTGTGCAGCCTAGCTTTTTCAGACTATTATCGCATCCTGGATACAACGACTTTTTGTGATCCTCTAACATGCGATCCAAATTCTCCCTATCCTTGTCAGTTTCGCAGCGTCTCCGTGCATCAGCAATGGTCCGACCAAGATCATCAGCGGGCTCATCATGTGCCTCTTCTTCACCTTCACCTAACCCTTCCCCACCTTCAGCATCATCCTCCATGAAAGTATCACCGAAATGATCATGATAGTTGTCATCGATATCATCCCCTTCTTCATCTTCTTCCATTCTAACCCCTCTTTCTCCATGCTTGGTCCAACAATTATAGCTTCGCATGAAACCGCGCCGAAGCAGGTGCATGTGAACCTCTCTTGAGGAGGAGTAACCCTTCTGATTCTTACAGACAGCACATGGACAGATAATAAAACCTCGCTGCTTGTTCGCATTTGCCACTACGAGGAAATCTTTCAAACCCGTAGTGAACTCGCCGGAGAGTCGGGGACCGTACATCCATTGCCGATTCATCTGCATTATTATTATATAAAGTATATAATTAACCATCATGCATTTGTTAAACTAACTAGCTATAAATAATACAAATTAAACAATGAACTACACACATGCATATTTTATCAATGACACATGAAAGGTTCAAGTTGCTAACCGCGATCGCGGGGGAAAAATAAATGAGAAAGCTCAAGTATGGCTCGGACACTTCATATCATGTTTGTTTCAGGCTCTCGGGCATTTCATCGAACACCTTGTGTGCATAGGAGGAACCAAAAGCAAACCCACCACCCCCTTCTGAAAATTGTGAAGTGAGCTGAGTGAAGTGAAGTGAGCTGAGTCCTATATATAGGGATGGGCCTTTAGTCCCGGTTGGCCTGGCCAACCGCGACTAAAGGCCTTCGGAGACCTTTAGTCCCGGTTGGCCAGGCCAACCGGGACTAAAGCCCCTCCCGTCCGCCAGCTGGATGGGCCTTTAGCCCCGGTTGGCCTGGCCAACCGCGACTGAAGGCCTTCGGGGACCTTTAGTCCCGGTTGGCCAGGCCAACCGGGACTAAAGCCTCTCCCGTCCGCCAGCTGTCGACCGAGCGCGCTGGGCCCAGATAGTTGGTCGCGGGTCTCCTCCCGAACCGCGACTAAAGGCCCCTTTTGTCGCGGTTCGATTGTTTTGGGGACTAATGGGGGCGTATGGAAGCCTCTTTTTCTACTAGTGAGTGATGGTGTGTAGGTCAGGTGTGTGTTAGGTTTTTTGTGATCCACTCGTGTATCTTCCCACTTTCCTGATTTTGATTTATGATGTATTGTGTTTTTGTTTGAGGTCATGGCTGCATGCCCCCAGCCGAGCGAGTGTGTTGAGAATTCAAAATATCCATCGACTTTTACCATACAGTTTCTCTAGCCTAGCCAGCATGGAATGAATTTGTTTCTTGTCTTCCAGATAAACATACAACTAGGAAAATTCCGGCCGCACGGCGGCACGTGAGTTTGCCGGCTGCACCATTATGTGGGTGATGGACGAGCACGCGTCCGTGGTCACCGACGGTATTATCGGTACGGGAGCATTCGGGAGCGTACGTGCAGAGCGCTGAGCCTCCCCGGCTTGCTGCTCCGGCATGTGGGTCGAGGCGGCGTGCTTTGCAAGGAGTAGAGCAGCGGGGGTCCGGAGGGATGCGTGGCGGGCGGCAAGGCTGGAGGCCTGGAGTGGCTGCACTCAAGGACGTATGACGAGGCGGGGCTGGCAGGAACACTCACGCATTCTAAGGTACCGGTGAATAATAACAAAAAGAATAAAAGTCAAATATTCCACTAAAACTGAAAAAAATCATGTGGTATCTTTGAAAGGGAGTTGTGATAACCAAAAACAACCTCGCACATAGCAATTAGCCAGGAAATAAAAAGTGTAGCTTTCGTAAACATGTCAGACAATCAAACACCTCTTTAATATAAATCTTAAAAAATTGTTCTCTTCTTTGAAACTATTTTGAAACTAAAACTCAAAATTCAAAACTGTTTGGATTTCAAATAAAGTTCTAAAAAATAAAATAAAAGTCCAATGTTTCCAAAAATATTCCAAATATTGATAATTTGTTTGGATTTTCGAAAAATGTTATCAAAATTTTGAAACCGGTTTGGTTTTAAAAATAATCACAAAACAAAAAACCTGTTCGCATATTCCAAAATTTGTTCAGATATGAAAAATTCTCAAATTCAAAAAATGTGTTACAATTTAGAAAAAATCATTTTTGATTTTTTTCCTCAAAAGCTTTTTATTAAATATGATTTTTTAAATAAGTAAATATTTCATATTGTTTTCCAAAACATTGAAAATAAAAATGCTACATATAGTACAACGTCAAAGAAATTGCGCTCGCTACTGGGTTGCTACAGTACTGCATGAATGTGCCGGCCCAGCAAAGCACGCCGTATTTGATGCACCGAGCGTCAAATAGGTGGTCCCCATTCGATAAGCATCATATTTATACCTACTAATAAAGGGACAATGTGGGAGACAATCCAGGTCTTGAGGCAATTCAGGTTCTTTTGTTTCATTCTATGCCCCACAATTTTGAAACCATTCTTGAGTAAAATTATCCATTATCCAACATCTTGGGATTCATTATGGAAGATTCTCCCATTTCTTTGCATCATGTTCCAAAAACCCATAATTATGATGTTCAGAGAAATTTGACTTTAAAAAAAATTAATACACCTTATATTTTGAAACAGGGGGAGTAGATAGGAAAAGGCAAAACATATCGAGCGGCCCGGATTATTACAAGGGAAACTAGGCCGAAAACCAAATTGAGAAAAAAGAAAAGTAAAACAAAAAAAATAATGCTGATGCCGGCCTAGAAACAACTCCACCACCAACATCACCACCATCCAGAAAAAAGTGATGGGTTTTTCGAAGTCGCCTTCAATAAGGAAAAACAACGGTCGTGGGCATAATCGTTGTGAGCATCCACCATCGTCGAAGAAATATGATTTTGCCCAGAAATGCCCATGACCGCCTCGCAACCACTGAAAAGGGTTCGGACACATTAAACAACCCACATGGCAGCATCAAATGCAAACAACAGCTATCGAGTGGAGAGGAAACACTCTTCGACAATCCCTCAAAGGAGGAGAAAGACACCCTTGAGCGCCGTCATCGCCGGCATCGACCCTCGTCGAAGACTAAGCTTTCGCCGGAGCCTTGAGCCTTTCCACCTATCAAGCCCCATGTTGGGAGCCCAGCCGCTGACAACCAGTAAAATAGAGCGTCGACTCCATCTGCAACTGCATCTGTGAACCAAAACCACGCATTTAAGAGAAAACCGGCACCATCACCGCTTCACCCTTGTAGCTCAGTCCAAGCCTCCGACACTCGGCAAACTGCACACCAGATTAAAATAAGTAAGGCAAACATGAACAATACTAATGGATTATGCTTTAGTGTCACAAAAAAAAACTAGGAAAATGAGGTCGCGCCGTCATCTGCGCCGAGCAAGGACACATGCTGTTGCGTTTGCCCAGTGCCCTATCTTTGCTGAGTGGTTTTCAGGCGATACTCAGTACGAGCACATGTTTTTGGTCAACTCGAGTGTTTTTCACAACACTCGTTTTAGGGCGTCAGTCGCTGAGTGCCCAGAAAATAGTCGACAAAGAACCGGGCACTCCGCAAACTTGTCGATTTTGATAGCGAGTCTACGCGAGTCACCGGAGTTGCGGCGATGCGCCATTCAGAAGGAAGGTGTTGGGCGAATGTGGGAGGCACCCTTGTTTACGTAAAATCACATTTTGATCACCAGAAGGCCTCGATCATGTAAGTCTGGTCGTAATGGAAGTATCATAAGCGGTATCACGCATGCCAACTAGACTATTTGGATGATGTGGCACACAGTTAAATAAGGAAAGAGATGATTTAGTATCATATCATGATACCGTACCATGTTAAATGTTGTACTACTTTGTGTCATGCACGACAAATAATAAGACAACCTAAGATACTAACTTATGATATTATGCATTACAGAAGTAGTATCATACACTAGTATCATATGCATGATATTAGTATACGATATTCCCCATTACGACCAGCCTAAACAACCCTTTGCTTGCATCAAATTACATGGTTGTCAGAATTTAAGCTTGAATTATAAGGATTAGTTGCAGTTCAGATGCCACAACTAACCCTGCAATTTGGCGCAACTAACTTTTTTATTTGATCATATATAGACGGATTGGAATTGTTACTGCGAGCACGCGATGGCGACATCGCCTCGCGGTTTCCTGATTTAAAGATGAAGGGGCCGGCCCTTACGCGGCCACATGATTTATAACCCAGATGTAAGCCGAGTACATGCGGAGGGTACTTGGCTTACCAGGGAGGCAAAACCTTTTTTTTCTTTAAAAAGTAAAAATGTGAAATATAAGCCGAGTACGAGGGGAGTGTACTCGGCTTATATTAACGGCCGTCACGCTAGCCGTTAAGTGGGTCGATGATGGCCATGTGGCAAAACCCTTAGCCGAGGCCTGACAGTAAGCCGAGGGCCATTTTGCATATAAACCAAGTGTTTGTCGTATGCCAAGAACTTTTTTTTTGTCTGACTCAGCTTATTTGGATGTAAACCGAGTCTCCTTTTGTTGCAGTTAGTTTTTCATTCCATAATCGTCTTATGTGGATGTAAGCCAAGCATCTGTGTTTTGATAATCGGCATACCGACAGATACACGGCATCATGTGATTTTCCTATAGTGTGCGGTGCTTCAGTCAAGCACTTTAAAGTCTCCCTTTCTGTAACTTCAATTTGCCAGTAGCTACGCTATGTTTTTCAAAGTTCAAAGCAATAAAGGCACCGGGAGTCTACACGTACACTTATTATCAAGGTTTAACACATGTGTAAATCAAAATCAATTATAATGGCTGCCTTAAAAGGTCAAGCAAAGTCTAATCTTGCAAGCAACTGCATTGAGAATAATCTCACAAGTAATGTTTTGACAGGAAGTATGTTGCAACTTGTGGACTACACGGTCCACTCTCTAATTTTTCTGTCTTTTCCATGATACCACTGACAATGCATAATGAGGTTAGAGGATAGGGATCTATTTATAGACTCAATTTCCAAAGGTTTTTATTATTTTCACATGTTATTCTGTATGACTCTTAAGCAATGTAACCAACCATGATTAGACATGCCAGTTTTTCAAGTGACCGAGTCTAAATATACTAGTCCCTAGCAGACATGTGTTAGTCATGCGCCATGATTAGATTGTATGTGTGAGATTAACTTTCAATCTTAATCATGTCGGTCAACAGCCTGTAGAGCTGATCCTGCAAAACTAACCTAGCTCTTCCACCCTGTGATGTCCCGGGAAAAATACGTACATACATATAAAATTCCAGTAGAGTCCCCCTATCAATTCCTCTGCAGTATTCCATCACACTCCTTTTGGGCAGCTCGAGTATTCCTTCCTCGAGTGAAATTCCACATCAATCATTCCCCGTCATAAACATTAATAAATATGAATAATGCCACATTAAGTTAAATAACTAATAATCATGTTAAATAAATGTTGAAAGCTACATAAATATCCAACAAAGTACACACATGAGATTTATTTGCATGACCGAGACACTCATGAATTCGCAGATTTGTTTACACATCACTATATTTGAATTTGACATAGGGAAATCAAAATACAGAAAAATCACCAAGCTTGTCAATAGACCGGAACTGGCGGTACCTGTTTATCTTGAGATGATCGTGCCCGTGCGAATCCATGAAAAAACGACCTTCACCATCTATGTATGATTAGAGGGAGCATTAATTTTACATCTTTGGTTTAGCTCTCTCATCCAAGGAGTAGAAGGTCGCCGTATCATGATCCTCCGGGATGGCCATGATGAGGTCGACGCCACCACTGGCCGTGCACGACGGCAAGAAGATCATGAGGCCTTCGATGGGCAGGTCCGGCGTGACGAACGCGGAGGGCGGCCCAGTGCCGAAGTCAATCTGGTTGAACCTGAAACCCAGGCTGCTGTCCACCTCCAGGTCCGGACAGAACATTGTGCCGTTGACCGCCGCCGTCGCCGCGAGCTCCTCCCCGGTAGCGTCCGCTACGCTGCCGAAGTCCACGAACGACTGGATGTACTCGGCGTCCACGCGGGCGACGGCGTCGCGGATGGCCTCCACCACGCCGCGGTAGGTCCAGCCCAGGACATCCCGGGCCTGAAGCCTTGGAAACGCCCAAAGCACCATGTTCCCGAAGAATTCCGGTGGCGCGGGAGGGTTGGCCCTGGCCCGGCAGTTCACGGCCACCCTGACCTGCGTGAACTCATCAGGCTTCAGGCCGCGCGCCGCCGTGATCTTCTTCCACGCGTGCGCGAGCAGGCACTGGAACGTGCTACACCGGATTCCGACGCGGGCCTTGAGCTCGGCGATGAAGTCGGCCGTAAAGCGCACCGTTACGTTCTTGATCTTGGAGGACATGGGATCGGAGACGACAGGGTACGACCTGCCGCCTTCTCCCTTGAACTCGGTGGACCTGTGGTCGAACACAGGCGTCGGCACAGCCCGAGGAACGGCGGTCGCGCCGCGATCGAGGAAAGGGAACGGGGCGGTGAAGTTCCGGCCTTGCCGTACCGCGCTGGCCCACGTGGAGAGGAAGGTGCTAACGGAGTAGCCATCGGCGGCCTGGTGGTGGCTGCTGAAGCCGATCGCGAGGCCGCCGCACTTGTACCGGTTGAGCTGTATCTGTAGAAGGGCCGCCCCGACGCTATCCTATATTTTATGTCCCGGGAGTCAGTTAGCATCCAGAATGCGTAGAGCCATACATCTGTAGATGGTTAATTACCTCCGGCGGCGGCACTGCAGGGTACAGTTCATCGGTGTTGGTGACGACACTGCCGTCGACGACCGCGCTCGCTAGATCGACGGGGATGACGGCCTCTACGACAAGCACGCCCTCGTTGTTGACGTGGATGAAACGCCTGCCCCGGTGGTCGACGGCGAGGCGTCCGGCCAGGTGTGGGTACACCGCGACGGCCCTGCGCAGGCCCTCCTTGAGCGCCTTGTTGGACGGAGTCGGCGCGGGGTAGACGAGGATGAGGGGGACAAAGATGTCCAAGGTGGCGCGGTCGAAGAGGGTCAGCGGAACCATCTCGCAGGCAAGAGGGCGAGGCGTGGAGTAGGCCGGCTTCAGCATGGTGCTGCTCGACGCCTCCATTTCGACCTAGTGGTGGTGCCGGGTAACACATTTACAGCACGTAGTGGTGTATATATGAACCCAGTGGCCATTTCATCATCCTTTGAAAAATTATGTGCACGTCCCTTTCTCGTTTATACCAAACTGACGAGAAAACCAGATTTAGCAGTTCCCGGTTGGTGAGAGAGTTTCCAGAGTCGCCACCAACGCAGACCCGAAGCCGCCGCGAGATGGGTGGCGGTGGTGGCGGCCTACGACTACGGAGCCGAGCCGACCCGTGCTGGGAGGACTACTGGTCCAACGTCCTCGTGCGGCCGCACCCCACTTTCGGCGCAAGTTCAACCAGCACTTCGTCGTAAGTACCACATATCTCTGCAGTAGGTGGCGATCTGTTCGTGCTGCACAACAGCACGCACGTACGTATGTTTCTTGTGGTTTCAACTTTCAATGGTCAATAAATTAAAAGTCAACCAAGTCTTAGTGAAGTGACGTAACATGTAAGAAAGAAAAAATCTGAAAAGAAAATTTTGTACATATCTTAATGCAGAATCTCACGAATATATCCGACTGGGACTTAGCAAGACAGTTTTGCTAAGTCTCAATCGACTTAGGCTTGGTTATGTCTCAGTCATGGTTTTGGGCACCACTCGAAAAATTCGGATGCCGGGCGGTATACGCGTTTCTCATCGCCCCACGGGAAAGAAGTATGCCGAGCAAAAAAAAATTTGATTTTTTTTTTAATTTACGCTCAAGGTGTTAAAGATTAGACTTGTATGTAACGTGACAAGTGTCACGATGGGTATATTGCGTGGGTATTGCGTGCGTATTGTTGTGTATAGGGCAGGTTGTTAGGCTAGATGATCTTATCTCTTGTATAGCTTGGAGTAGAGGTCAAGACTAGAAACAACCTGCCGATCTTGTAATCTTTCCCCTATATTAACATGCACGCGTCCCTGCCGAGGTGCATACGCTTAAACCCTTTCTTCTTTCATGGTAATCAAAGCCTACCTCGAATTCATCCATGGCAAGCTCTTCGGTGAACTCCTTCCCCTCATCTCCGTTTGCACACACCGCAACAGAGAAGCTTACGAGAGGGAACGAAGCGCTATGGCGCGCCACCGTGCTCTCGGCCATCCGGGGAGCGCAGATGGCATCCTTCCTCGACGTCGAGCAGGTGGTGCCCCCGATGAGCATTGAAGTCACCAGCGACGACGATGGCCATCCAGGTGGCGACGTGCCACACCGCAGCAGAGCTGTGGAACACGGTGCAGGGGATGCTTGCATCGCATACCCGTGCGCAGACCGTCAACGTCAGAATCGCGTTGGCAAACCTCCAGAAGGGCAACATGACTATCACTGAATATGTTGGTAAGGTCCCAACCCTTTGTGATGAATTAGCTGCTTCAGGGGAGAAGGTGGACGAGGAGGATGTCGTCTCTCACATCCTCGCGGGACTCGACGAGGAATTCGACCCGTGGTATCTGCCATGTGCTCTAGGGTTGAGCCTGCCGGGGTTCCGGAGCTGTACTCGCAGCTCCTGAGCTTCGAGACTCGCATAAATTTACATGGCGGGTCCTCTCAGTCGTCGGCAAACGCAGCGGCACGCGGGTGCGGTCGCGGGTCGCGGCGGTGGTGACCTCAGTGATCGTGGACGCGACTGCAGCAACAGGCAAGGCGACGGCGGTGATCGTAGCCGTGGCACCTTCCCCAAGCCACTGAACCGTCGCAACCGTGGAGGCAACAACGGCAGCGGCGACAACTACAACAACAACGCCAAACCAACGTGCCAGATCTGCGGCAAGGTTGGTCACCCGGCGTGGAAGTGCTGGAAGAGTTACGACTCCTCTTATCAAGGGGGGAGGAACGCTCTGCAAACATGGCGGCTCCGCAGTATGGCGTCGACACCAACTGGTACTTGGACAGTGGTGCGACGAACCATATCACAGGAGACCTAGAGAAGCTCACCATCCGGGATCGGTACACAGGAGATGATCAAATCCACACTGTGAGCGGGTCAGGTATGGCTATAGCACATATTGGTCAATCTCATATTTATACTCCCGAACGTGATCTCCTCCTCAAAAATGTCTTGCATGTTCCTGAGGCTGACAAGAGTTTAATCTCTGCAAGCCGACTTGCTATTGACAACAATTCTTTCGTTGAAATTCATCCCTATTCTTTTTTCGTAAAGGATCGGGGAACAAGGAGGGTTCTGCTGCAAGGCAGGGGTAGGAGAGGCCTATACCCCGTCAAACACATGGGACAAGGCGCCAAGAAGCATGTGCTCAGTGCCACACCCTCCTCGGATAGGTGGCACCGGCGCCTAGGGCATCCTTCATCAACCATAGTTAGCAAAATAATTAGCAAGAATAAGCTCCCATGTGTTAAGTTAGTCAATTCTGAAGTTATTTTTGATTCTTGTCAACTAGGCAAAAGCCATCAGTTGCCTTATCCGAACTCAATAAGTGAATCAAAGTTCCCTTTGGAACTTATTTTTTCTGATGTGTGGGGTCCAGCTGTTGAATCAGTAGGCAGAAAGAAATACTATGTGAGCTTTATAGATGATTTCAGTAAGTTCACGTGGATCTACCTAATCAAACATAAGTCAGAAGTTTTTCAAAAATTTCGTGACTTTCAAAATCTTGTTGAATGTCAATTTGATCGCAAAATTCTTGCTCTCCAAACAAACTGGGGAGGAGAATATGTGAAGCTAAATTCTTTCTTCACAAAAGTTGGGATATCTCATCACGTTTCCTGCCCTTATGCACATCAGCAAAACGGGTCAGCAGAACGTAAACATCGTCAGATAGTCGAGGTTGGTCTCTCCCTCCTAACTCAAGCAAGCATGCCTCTTAAATTCTGGGATGAGGCTTTCATCGCTGCTACATATCTCATCAACAGATTACCCAGCAAAGTGATCAACTTTGAAACTCCCCTTGAAAAACTATCCCATGAAAAGCCTAATTATTCTTCTCTTCGCATCTTTGGATGTGCTTGCTGGCCGAATCTACGTCCATATAATACCCACAAGCTCCAATTCCGCTCCAAACAATGCGTCTTCTTAGGCTACAGTAATTTGCACAAAGGTTAAGTGCTTAGACATCTCTTCCGGCCGAGTCTATATTTCCAGGGATGTTGTGTTTGATGAAACAGTGTTCCCTTTCTCCACTTTGCATCCCAATGCCGGTGCACGTCTACGTGCTGAAATTCTTCTTCTTTCTCCGGAGCTCTTGAATCCAACTGATCATGGGGGAGATAAATATGGTAATGATCATTTGGCTAATAGTCATAAACCCGATGCTAATGGAAACAGTGAAAAAGACGATGTTCAAATATGTGATTTTATGCAGAATTTGGCTGGTAGTACAGGTGCTGGACACGAGGAGGATCCGGCTGACACAGCCCAGGGCGCGGATCCCGAGAGATCCGGCGCAGGTGGCGCAGGTGCAGACGCGGGGGATCCCGACGTGGATTCCTCTGCATGCGTTGGACAAACCAGTCCCCGCCTGGCACATCATCGGGCGCTGCAGCGCGGTCGCGCGGGACGGCCCCGCGCCTGTCGCCATCCGCCAGTTGGCACGACCCAGCTGGGTATGGGTCACCTGCCCCACGGACGCATGATGGCGCCGACAGCCCCGTGTGGGCCTCTGATTACGCGGGCGTCAAGGACGATTTGCCTACGCCAGTACGAGGAGGCGGCCCGCCCTCCAGATCTTCTGCGGCTGCTGGATCGCCTGTGCCTACTGGAGCCGGATCCACTGTGGCCGCCGGTGCGCCCAGCATGAGTGCAACTACACGCGTGACACGCTCGCAACGAGGTATTGTCAAACCATTGGTACCCAAGGATGGCACGGTTAGGTACAATAAGAATTTTAAACTTGCAAACTTTGCTTCCACCGGTGAACCAGAAAATGTGATAGAAGCTTTGAATGATAAGAGTTGGAAAAATGCTATGAATATTGAGTATGATGCATTAGTAAATAATCAGACGTGGCATCTTGTTCCACCTAAGTCAGGGAGGAATATTATTGATTGTAAGTGGGTGTATAAAATCAAGAAGAAAGTTGATGGTACAATAGACAGATACAAAGCTAGGTTAGTAGCTAAAGGTTTTAAACAACGTTATGGTATTGACTACGAGGACACCTTCAGTCCAGTAGTGAAGGCTGCTACTATCAGGCTTGTTCTGTCTATTATTGTTTCCAGGGGATGGAGCCTTTGCCAATTGGATGTACAGAATGCGTTTTTGCATGGCGTTCTCGAGGAAGAGGTCTACATGCGGCAACCACCAGGTCTTGAGCGCAGTTCTAAGCCACATCATGTGTGCAGGCTGGACAAAGCTTTGTATGGTTTGAAACAGGCACCAAGAGCGTGGTACTCTAAGCTGAGCTCAAAACTGCAACAACTTGGCTTTCGGCCATCAAAGGGAGACACTTCTTTGTTCTTCTTCAGAAGAGGAAAGGTGACAATGTTTATGTTAATTTATGTTGATGACATAATTGTTGCTAGCTCCTCACAAGATGCCACTTCAGCCTTGTTAAGAAACTTGGAAAATGAATTTGCACTTAAGGACTTGGGAGAGTTGCACTATTTTCTAGGCATTGAGGTTAAGAAGGTGCAAGATGGTATTTTGCTCACTCAAGAAAAATATGCTTCAGATATATTAAAGCGTGTTGGAATGAAGGACTGTAAACCTTCCGGCACGCCCATGTCCACTACTGAAAAGCTGTCTTTGCATGAAGGAAAATTATTAAGTCCAGAAGAGGGAACCAGGTACCGAAGCATAGTTGGAGCACTTCAGTACCTAACACTGACAAGGCCAGATATTTCATTCTCTGTTAATAAGGTTTGTCAGTTTTTACATGCACCCACTTCTGTGCACTGGACAGCTGTAAAAAGGATTTTAAGATACATACAAGGTAGCATTGGAACCGGTTTAAAATTATGTAAGTCTCCATCAACTGCAGTAAGTGCCTTCTCTGATCCAGACTGGGCTGGATGTCCTGATGACAGAAAATCCACAGGAGGTTTTGCTGTTTTCCTTGGTTCTAACCTCATATCATGGCATGCAAAGAAACAGGCAACTGTCTCACGTTCTAGTACTGAAGCAGAATACAAGTCTTTGGCAAATGCAATGGCTGAGGTAATGTGGATTGAAACATTACTTGATGAGTTGGGTATTCACAGATCACATGTGTCATGTTTGTGGTGTGATAATCTTGGTGCAACATATCTGTCAGCAAATCATGTGTTTCATGCAAGGACAAAGCATGTAGAGATTGATTTTCACTTCGTTCGTGAAAGAGTTGCACAAAAATTGTTGGAGATAAAGTTTATTCCAACCGGAGATCAAGTTGCTGAAGGTTTCACTAAACCGCTTCAAGATCGACAATTACAAGCCTTCAAGAACAATCTAAACCTTGACATGTTGAGATTGAGGGAGGATGTTAAAGACTAGACTTGTATGTAACGTGACAAATATTATCAATATAAAAAATAGAACGAAAAATGAAATAAAACACAACAGAATTTGGCATATATTTTTAATTTTAGTAAACACTGTTAGAAATATTATAGAAAAAAGAGATTTGATTTTAAATATCTAAAATATAAACAAGAAAAGAAATTTTGAAGTTAAGAAGTGAAAAACAAATAGAATATAAAACAGATCAGCGCGCGGGTAAGGCTGCCCTGGGCCAGCCCGCCCGAATTGGGCCCAAGGCAGAGCCGCGCAGGGCACAGCGCAGCGCACAGCCTTGGGGTGGTGGGAGTTTAGTCCCACCTCGCCAAGCGAGAGAGCGCCGCACCGGTTTATATACCCGGCTGCGACTCCCATCCCAAGCTCCTATCATATGCGGGCAGTACATTGTCTAACTCTCGTCCCCTCTGCCCCGTGGGGCCTACTAGCAGGAGAGATATTCTGCACCACGGGCCTGCATCCTGGCCCATGAACGGCTGGGTTCCTAGTCGTATGCAGGCCGTGGTGTATGAATTCTCCTGCTCTGGTAGGTGGGTGATACGTCTCCAACGTATCTACTTTTCCAAACACTTTTGCCCTTGTTTTGGACTCTAACTTGCATAATTTGAATGGAACTAACCCGGACTGACGCTGTTTTCAGCAGAATTGCCATGATGTTATCTTTGTGCAGAAAACAAAAGTTCTCGGAATGACCTGGAAATCCACGGAGATTATTTTTGGAAAATAAGAAAAATATTGGCGAAAGAATCAAGGCCAGGGGGCCCACACCCTGTCCAGGAGGGTGGGGGCGCGCCCTTCCCCCTGGGCGCGCCCCCCTGTCTCCTGGGCCCCCTGGAGCTCCACCGACCTCAACTCCAACTCTATATATTTCGTTTCGCGGAGAAAAAAATCAGAGAGAAAGTTTCATTGCGTTTTACGACACGGAGCCGCCGCCAAGCCCTAATCTCTCTCGGGAGGGCTGAGCTGGAGTCTGTTCGGGGCTCCGGAGAGGGGGATTCGTCGCCGTCGTCATCATCAACCATCCTCCATCACCAATTTCATGATGCTCACCGCCCTGCGTGAGTAATTCCGTCGTAGGCTTGCTGGACGGTGATGGGTTTGATGAGATTTATCATGTAATCGAGTTAGTTTTGTTAGGGTTTGATCCCTAGTATCCACTATGTTCTGAGATTGATGTTGCTATGACTTTGCTATGCTTAATGCTTGTCACTAGGGCCCGAGTGCCTTGATTTCAGAACTGAACCTATTATGTTTTCATGAATATATGTGAGTTCTTGATCCTATCTTGCAAGTCTATTGTCACCTATTATGTGTTATGATCCGACAACCCCGAAGTGACAATAATCGGGATACTTCTCGGTGATGACCGTAGTTTGAGGAGTTCATGTATTCACCAAGTGCTAATGCTTTGGTCCGGTTCTCTATTAAAAGGAGGCCTTAATATCCCTTAGTTTCCACTAGGACCCCGCTGCCACGGGAGGGTAGGACAAAAGATGTCATGCAAGTTCTTTTCCATAAGCACGTATGACTATATTCGGAATACATGCCTACATTACATTGATGAACTGGAGCTAGTTCTGTGTCACCCTAGGTTATAACTATTGCATGAGGAATCGCATCCGACATAATTATCCATCACTGATCCAATGCCTACGAGCTTTTCACATATTGTGCTTTGCTTATTTACTTTTCCGTTGCTACTGTTACAATCACTACAAAACCCAAAAATATTAGTTTTGCTACTGTTACATTACTATCATATTACTTTGCTACTAAATACTTTGCTGCAGATACTAAGTTATCCAGGTGTGGTTGAATTTACAACTCAACTGCTAATACTTGAGAATATTCTTTGGCTCCCCTTGTGTCGAATCAATAAATTTGGGTTGAATACTCTACCCTAGAAAGCTGTTGCGATCCCCTACACTTGTGGGTTATCAAGACTAATTTCTGGCGCCGTTGCCGGGGAGCATAGCTCTATTCTTTGAGTCACTTGGGATTTATACCTGCTGGTCACTATGAAGAACTTGAAAGACAACAAAACAAAGATTTATCCCTCAACTACGAGGGGAGGTAAGGAACTGCCATCTAGCGCCAAAGAGAAAGAAAAAGAATGGCATCTTGCTGGTGCTAAGCAGCTTATCGCTGCTCCTTCTCCTTTCTTTAAATCATTGCTTCTTAACCTCTCTTGGTGCAGCCAGATCGTCTCTCGCAGCAACCAAAAATTATCCCGGCGCGGCGCCTGGCTAGGGGCCGAATTCCCTCCATTGCTGGTAATTAAACCACACTCAAAGTTGTAGTGATTTTTTATGCTATTGTTTTCTAATGCTTGCTGAGATCCTAGCTGCTTCATCTTTTCCCCCTTCTTGTCCAGTTTCCATAAAGAGCCCCCCTCTGTTCGGCTTTGTTCCAAACAAATTAAGGGGCCAGCATATATAAGCCTCGATTGATTATCAAATCTCTGACATTTACATAGAGAGCGCTCGATTGGCATTTCAGGTAAATCACTAACTCGTCTTTGTTGTTCGAATTAGTAGATTTTCAAGCAGTTAATGTCTAATTAACTCATCTGAATTCGTTGCACTAGTCTCTCTACCTTGTTGGTCTCTCTCTTCTCACTTATCCAAGCTATCTAGTAGCTCTTGATTGAATCTGACATCTTAAATTGTTCTAGCTACTAATGTTCAGATTTCATATTCCAGCTAGCTAGATCGATGGGGGTGGGATACCTGACAATCCAGGAATGCAACTCTGATGAATCGGAGATCTTCTCTAAGCACTTCACTGGGGCGATGTTCCGAGTCAATGCCCTCCTTGTGGTGAACGCCATCCTGATGGGAGTCATGGTTGTCATAGGCGCATACGGTCGCTATCGCAGCCATCCATTGACCCGTTACATTTTCTTGGGTGCCACTGCATTGTTCATTCCCATAATCTCCTATGTCCTATCTGACATTGATAATCGGAATGGCCTTATCCTTTTTGCCGCTGGAGAAAAGATAATAAGCCGCCTGTGTAGTGCAAGTACCCACAAGAATCTAGTCTTAATATAGACTGGTCTTGTTCAAATGGTTGGTATCAGCACCAGTTTGGTAGTGGTCAGTGATTCTAGAGAGGGGAGAAACATTGGCCCATCTGGGGTACTACTTGTGCATGCAATGTGGACTTCCTACCTTATGGTTTATAACATAGGGTTGAAGTATCAAGTATCATACACCGACCTGCATACTGTTGGTATCCTCAACATCAACGCCGAGTGGTCTCTGGTATATGCATTTTCTCTAGAAGGATTGATGGTTATCCCACCATTTGCTCCCACCTTTGCAAAGCTACTTTTCAAGTGTTCTGCATGGTACAAGGCCAGAAAATCATTAGCAATTGGATGCAATCCTCGTCTTATTGTTGGATACATGGAGCAGCTACACGATGCCAACATGACAAATGATTATCAGGATATACCTCCTCCACTAATAGTAATGGATGAAGACACAACATCTGTGGATAAGCAGCCTCATGGTTATAGCTTCGCACTGATGCCCAATAGAGGCAGCTTAGTGACCCTTGACAAAGTTTGGCAGCTGGATGACATGCATGATCTCAAGTTGACATCACATCTCAAAGATGTATGCCTTTCCTTCGCACTGTCCAAGCTTTTAAGGTGTCGGTTCGCCAGGTACACAAATGCTGAGATTGGCTTCGCCAAAGCTTCTAGCTTTTTAAGGCATATGTTACTCGAACATAGCGATGATGAGAGAGTACTTCGACTGATTGATTATGAGCTTTCTTTTCTTCATGATATTTATTATTCATCCCTGGCAATCTCATATTCGAAGAGCTGGATGCCCATACTGAGCATATTGATTTCACTCTCAAGCATTGGTTCTTGCTTTGTTTTAGTATATCTGCAGTTTGCTTATGGGGATTACTCATCAAAGTTGATAGATTGCATGTATGCATGCCTTTCTCGGAATGGAGAACGTGTCGTAGATGGTCAGAGCTTTGGAAATGCAATATTTGACCTTGTACCAGTAGTTGTACTTATTGCACTAGTTGTGCTTGCTGAGGCAAGAGAGATTACTTCTTACATTTGCTCTAACTGGACAAAAGTGGCCCTAATCTCCGCTACATAAACCATGCTTCTGTTGGGGAACGTAGTAGAAATTCAAAATTTTCTACGCATCACCAAGATCAATCTATGGAGTACTCTAGCAACGAGGGGAAGGGGAGTGCATCTACATACCCTTGTAGATCGCGATGCGGAAGCGTTGCAAGAACGCGGATGAGGGAGTCATACTCGCAGCGATTCAGATCGCGGTTGATTCCGATCTAAGCACCGAAGAACGGTGCCTCCGCGTTCAACACACGTGCAGCCCGGTGACGTCTCCCACGCCTTGATCCAGCAAGGAGAGAGGGAGAGGTTGGGGAAGACTCCATCCAGCAGCAGCACGACGGCGTGGTGGTGGTGGAGGAGCATGGCAATCCCACAGGGCTTCGCCAAGCACCGCGGGAGAGGAGGAGGAGGGAGAGGGGTAGGACTGCGCCGAAAGTGAGACGTTCTCGTGTGTCTTGGGCAGCCCAAACCTCAACTATATATAGGGGGGGAGGGGGCTGCGCCCCCCTCTAGGGTTTCTACCCCAAGGGCTGGCGGCCAGCCCTAGATCCCATCAAGGGGGGCGGCCAAGGGGAGGAGAGGGGGGCGCCCCACTAGATGGGCCCTAAGGCCCATCTGGACCTAGGGTTTGCCCCCTCCCACTCTCCCATGCGCCTTGGGCCTTGGTGGGGGGCGCACCAGCCCACCTGGGGCTGGTTCCCTCCCACACTTGGCCCACGCAGCCTTCTAGGGCTGGTGGCCCCACTTGGTGGACCCCCGGGACCCTCCCGGTGGTCCCGGTACATTACCGATATCACCCGAAACTTTTCCGGTGACCAAAACAGGACTTCCCATATATAAATCTTTACCTCCGGACCATTCCGGAACTCCTCGTGACGTCCGGGATCTCATCCGGGACTCCGAACAACATTCGGTAACCACGTACAAACTTTCCCTATAACCCTAGCGTTATCGAACCTTAAGTGTGTAGACCCTACGGGTTCGGGAACCATGCAGACATGACCGAGACGTTCTCCGGTCAATAACCAACAGCGGGATCTGGATACCCATGTTGGCTCCCACATGTTCCACGATGATCTCATCGGATGAACCACGATGTCGGGGATTCAATCAATCCCGTATACAATTCCCTTTGTCTATCGGTATGTTACTTGCCCGAGATTCGATCGTCGGTATCCCTATACCTTGTTCAATCTCGTTACCGGAAAGTCTCTTTACTCGTTCGGTAACTCACATCATCCCGTGATCAACTCCTTGGTCACATTGTGCACATTATGATGATGTCCTACCGAGTGGACCCAGAGATACCTCTCCGTTTACACGGAGTGACAAATCCCACTCTCGATTCGTGCCAACCCAACAGACACTTTCGGAGATACCTGTAGTGCACCTTTATAGCCACCCAGTTACGTTGTGACGTTTGGCACACCCAAAGCATTCCTACGGTATCCGGGAGTTGCACAATCTCATGGTCTAAGGAAATGATACTTGACATTACAAAAGCTCTGAGCAAACGAACTACATGATCTTGTGCTAGGCTTAGGATTGGGTCTTGTCCATCACATCATTCTCCTAATGATGTGATCCCGTTATCAACGACATCCAATGTCCATGGTCAGGAAACCGTAACCATCTATTGATCAACGAGCTAGTCAACTAAAGGCTTACTAGGGACATGGTGTTGTCTATGTATCCACACATGTATCTGAGTTTCCTATCAATACAATTCTAGCATGGATAATAAACGATTATCATGAACAAGGAAATATAACCTATTTATTATTGCCTCTAGGGCATATTTCCAACAGTCTCCCACTTGCACTAGAGTCAATAATCTAGTCCACATCACCATGTGATTAACACTCATAGGTCACATCACCATGTGACCAACATCCAAAGAGTTTACTAGAGTCAACAATCTAGTTCACATCACTATGTGATTAAACTCAATGAGTTTTGGTTTGATCATGTTATGCTTGTGAGAGAGGTTATTAGTCAACGGGTCTGAACCCTTCAGATCCGTGTGTGCTTTACGAATATCTATGTCATCTTGTGGATGCTACCACGCGCTATTTGGAGCCATTTCAAATAATTGCTCTACTATACGAATCCGGTTTACTACTTAGAGTCATCCGGATTAGTGTCAAAGTTCGCATCGACGTAACCCTTTACGACGAACTCCTTTCACCTCCATAATCGAGAAAATCCTTAGTCCACTAGATACTAAGGATAAGTTCGACCGCTGTCATGTGATCCATTCCCGGATCACCATTGTACCCCTTAACCAACTCATGGCAAGGCACACTTCATGTGCGGTACACAGCATAGCATACTGTAGAGCCTACGTCTGAAGCATAGGGGACGACCTTCGTCCTTTCTCTCTCTTCTGCTGTGGTCAGGTCTTGAGTCTTACTCAATACTCACACCTTGTAACACAGCCAAGAACTCCTTCTTTGCTGATCTATTTTGAACTCTTTCAAAATCATGTCAAGGTGTGCGTTCTTTGAAAGTATCATCAGGCGTCTTGATCTATCTCTATAGATCTTGATGCCCAATATGTAAGCAGCTTTATCCAGGTCTTCCTTTGAAAAACTCCTTTCAAACAACCCTTTATGCTTTCCAGAAATTTTACATCATTTCGGATCAACAATATGTCATTCACATATACTTATCAGAAATGTTGTAGCGCTCCCACTCACTTTATTGTAAATACAAGTTTCTAACAAACTTTGTATAAACCCAAAAACTTTGATCGCTCCATCAAAGCTTATATTCTGACTCCGAGATGCTTGCTCTAGTCCATGGAAGGATCGCTGGAGCTAGCATACCTTTTAGCATCCTTAGGATCGACAAAACCTTTCTGATTGTATCACATACAACCTTTCCTTACGAAAACTGGTAAGGAAACTTGTTTTTGACATCCATCAGCCAGATTTCATAAATGCAGCTAATGCTAACATGATTCCGACGGACTTAAGCATCGCTACGGATGAGAAAATCTCATCGTAGTCAACTCCTTGAACTTGTGAAAATACTCTTTGCCACAAGTCGAGCTTCATAGACGGTAACATTACCGTCCATGTCCGTCTTCTTCTTAAAGATCCATTTATCTTAATGGCTTGCCGATCATCGGGCAAGTTCACCAAAGTCCATGCTTTGTTCTGATACATGGATCCTATCTCGGATTTCATGGCTTCTAACCATTTGTCAGAATATGGGCCCACCATCGTTTCTCCATAGCTCGTAGGTTCATTATTGTCTAACAACATGATATCTAAGACAGGATTACGTACCACTCTGAAGTAGCACGCATCCTCGTCGTCCTACGAGGTTTGGTAGTGACTTGATCCAAAGTTTCATGATCACTATCATAAGCTTCCACTTCAATTGGTATAGGTGCCACAAGAACAACTTCCAGTGCCCTGCTACACACTAGTTGAAGTGACGGTTCAATAACCTTATCAAGTCTCCACCATCCTCCCACTCAATTCTTTCGAGAGAAACTTTTCCTCGAGAAAGGACTCGTCTCTAGAAGCAATTACTTTTGCTTCCAGATCTGAAATAGGAGGTACACCCAACTATTTTGGGTATTCTATGAAGATGCATATATCCGCTTTGGGTTCGAGCTTATCAGCCTGAAACTTTTTCACATAAGCATCGCAGCTCCAAACTTTTAAGAAACGACAACTTAGGTTTCTCTAAACGGTGTCGTCTCAACGGAATTGCGTGGTGCCCCTTTTAAAGTGAATGCGGTTGTCTCTAATGCCTAACCCATAAACGATAGTGGTAATTCGATAAGAGACATCATGGTATGCACCATATCCAATAGGGTGCAGCTATGATGTCCGGACACACCATGTAACATTATGGTGTTCCAGGCGGTATTAATTGTGAAACACTTTCCACAATGTCTTAATTGTGTGCCAAACTCGTAACTCAGATACTCATCTCTATGATCATATCACAGACATTTTATCCTCTTGTCACGACGATCTTCAACTTCACTCTGAAATTACTTGAACCTTTGAATAATTCAGACTTGTGTTTCATCAAGTAAATACACTCAGCATCTACTCAAATCATCTGTGAAGTAAGAACATAACGATATCCACTGCATGCCTCTGCACTCATTGAACTGCATACATCAAAATGTATTACTTCCAATAAGTTGCTCTCTTGTTCCATCTTACTGAAAACGAGGACTTTCAGTCATCTTGCCCATGTGGTATGATTTGCATGTCTCAAGTAATTCAAAATCAAGTGAGTCCAAACGATCCATCTGCATGGAGTTTCTTCATGCATATATACCAATAGACATGGTTCGCATGTCTCAATCTTTTCAAAAAAAACGAGTGAGTCCAAAGATCCATCTACATGGAGCTTCTTCATGCGGTCTATACCAATATGACTCAAATGGCAGTGCCACAAGTATGTGGAACTATCATTACTATTTTATATCTTTTGGCACGAACATGTGTATCACTACGATCGAGATTCATTTTAGGTGCAAAACCATTGAAGGTATTATTCAAATAAACAGAGTAACCATTATTCTCCTTAAATGAATAACCGTATTGCGATAAACAAAATCCAATCATGCTCAACGCAAACACCAAATCTCGATGGTAGAGGGAGCATGCGATGCTTGATCACATCAACCTTGGAAACACTTCCAACACATATCGATCTCACCTTTAGCTAGTCTCCGTTATTCTGCAGCTTTTATTTCGTGTTACTAACACTTAGCAACCGAACCGGTATCTAATACCCTGGTGCTGCTAGGAGTACTAGTAAAGTACACATTCATATAACGTATATCCAATATACTTCTGTCGACCTTGCCTGCCTTCTCATCTACCAAGTATCTAGGGTAGTACTGCTTCAGTGACCGTTCCGCTCATTACAGAAGCACTTAGTCTCCGGTTTGGGTTCAATCTTGGGATTCTTCACTAGAGCAGCAAACGATTTGCTGTTTCATGAAGTATCCCTTTTGCCCTTGCCCTTCTAGAAACTAGTGGTTTTACTAACCATCAACAATTGATGCTCCTTCCTGATTTCTACTTTCGCGGTGTCAAACATCGCGAGTTGCTCAAGGATCATCATCTATCCTTGATATTTATAGTTCATCACGAAGCTCTTAATAGCTTGGTGGCAGTGATTATGGAGAACCATCACTATATCATCTGGAAGATTAACTCCCACTCGATTCAAGTGATTGTAGTACTCAGACAATCTGAGCACATGCTCAACGATTGAGCTTTTCTCCCTTAGTTTGCAGGCTTAAGAAACTTGTCAGAGGTCTCATACCTCTTGACGTGGGCACTAGTCTGAAATCCCGATTTCAGTCTTCGGAACATCTCATATGTTCTGCGACGTTTCAAAACCGTCTTTGGTGCCACAATTCTAAACCGTTAGCATTACGCACTGAACTATCACGTAGTCATCAAAACGTGTATGTCAGATGTTTCGCAACATCTACAGACGACGCTGAGGTTCAGCACACCGAGCGGTGCATTAAGGACATAAGCCTTCTGTGCAGCAATGAGGACAATCCTCAGTTTACGGACCCAGTCCGCATAATTGCTACTACCAACTTTCAACTAAATTTTCTCTAGGAACATATCTTAACCAGTAGAACTAAAGCGTATGACATAATTTGCAAAGACCTTTTGACTATGTTCATGATAATGAAGTTCATCAGATTATTGAACTCCCACTCAGATAGACATCCCTCTAGTCATCTAAGTGATACATGATCCGAGTCAAACTAGGCCGTGTCCGATCATCACGTGAGACGGACTAGTCATCATCGGTGAACATCTCCAGTTGATCGTATCTGCTATACGACTCATGTTCGACCTTTCGGTCTCTTGTGTTCCGAGGCCATGTCTGTACATGCTAGGCTCGTCAAGTCAACCTAAGTGTTTCGCATGTGTTCCGAGGCCATGTCTGTACATGCTAGGCTCGTCAACACCCGTTGTATTCGAACATTAGAATCTATCACACCCGATCATCACGTGGTGCTTCGAAACAACGAACCTTCGCAATGGTGCACAGTTAGGGGAAACACGTCTCTTGAAATTTTAGTGAGGGATCATCTTACTTACTACCGTCGTTCTAAGCAAATAAGATGCATAACATGATAAACATCACATGCAATCAAATAGTGACATGATATGGCCAATATCATTTTGCTCCTTTGATCTCCATCTTCGGGGCACCATGATCATCTTTGTCACCGGCATGACACCATGATCTCCATCATCATGATCTCCATCATTGTGTCTTCATGAAGTTGTCACGCCAACGATTACTTCTACTTCTATGGCTAACGCGCTTAGCAATAAAGTAAAGTAATTTACATGGCGTTATTCAATGACACGCAGGTCATACAAAAAATAAAGACAACTCCTATGGCTCCTGCCGGTTGTCATACTCATCGACATGCAAGTCGTGATTCCTATTACAAGAATATGATCAATCTCATACATCACATATATCATTCATCACATCTTCTGGCCATATCACATCACATAGCACATGCTGCAAAAACAAGTTAGACGTCCTCTAATTGTTGTTGCAAGTTTTTACGTGGCTTGTATAGGTTTCTAGCAAGAACGTTTCTTACCTACGTAAAACCACAACGTGATATGCCAATTTCTATTTACCCTTCATAAGGACCCTTTTCATCGAATCCGTTCCGACTAAAGTGGGAGAGACAGACACCCGCTAGCCACCTTATGCAACTAGTGCATGTCAGTCGGTGGAACCTGTCTCACGTAAGCGTACGTGTAAGGTCGGTCCGGGCCGCTTCATCCCACAATGCCGCCGAAACAAGATAAGACTAGTAGCGGCAAGAAGAATTGGCAACATCTACGCCCACAACTACTTTGTGTTCTACTCGTGCATAGAAACTACGCATAGACCTAGCTCATGATGCCACTGTTGGGGAACGTAGCAGAAATTCAAAATTTTCTACGCATCACCAAGATCAATCTATGGAGTACTCTAGCAACGAGGGGAAGGGGAGTGCATCTACATACCCTTGTAGATCGCGATGCGGAAGCGTTGCAAGAACGCGGATGAGGGAGTCGTACTCGCAGCGATTCAGATCGCGGTTGATTCCGATCTAAGCACCGAAGAACGGTGCCTCCGCGTTCAACACACGTGTAGCCCGGTGACGTCTCCCACGCCTTGATCCAGCAAGGAGAGAGGGAGAGGTTGGGGAAGACTCCATCCAGCAGCAGCACGACGGCGTGGTGGTGGTGGAGGAGCGTGGCAATCCCGCAGGGCTTCGCCAAGCACCGCGGGAGAGGAGGAGGGGGGAGAGGGGTAGGACTGCGCCGAAAGAGAGACGTTCTCGTGTGTCTTGGGCAGCCCAAACCTCAACTATATATAGGGGGGAGGGGGCTGCGCCCCCCTCTAGGGTTTCCACCCCAAGGGCTGGCGGCCAGCCCTAGATCCCATCAAGGGGGGCGGCCAAGGGGAGGAGGGGGGGCGCCCCACTAGATGGGCCCTAAGGCCCATCTGGACCTAGGGTTTGCCCCCTCCCACTCTCCCATGCGCCTTGGGCCTTGGTGGGGAGGGCGCACCAGCCCACCTGGGGCTGGTCCCCTCCCACACTTGGCCCACACAGCCTTCTGGGGCTGGTGGCCCCACTTGGTGGACCCCCGGGACCCTCCCGGTGGTCCCGGTACATTACCGATATCACCCGAAACTTTTCCGGTGACCAAAACAGGACTTCCCATATATAAATCTTTACCTCCGGACCATTCCGGAACTCCTCGTGACGTCCGGGATCTCATCCGGGACTCTGAACAACATTCGGTAACCACGTACAAACTTTCCCTATAACCCTAGCGTCATCGAACCTTAAGTGTGTAGACCCTACGGGTTCGGGAACCATGCAGACATGACCGAGACGTTCTCCGGTCAATAACCAACAGCGGGATCTGGATACCCATGTTGGCTCCCACATGTTCCACGATGATCTCATTGGATGAACCACGATGTCGGGGATTCAATCAATCCCGTATACAATTCCCTTTGTCTATCGGTATGTTACTTGCCCGAGATTCGATCGTCGGTATCCCTATACCTTGTTCAATCTCGTTACCAGCAAGTCTCTTTACTCGTTCCGTAACTCACATCATCCCGTGATCAACTCCTTGGTCACATTGTGCACATTATGATGATGTCCTACCGAGTGGGCCCAGAGATACCTCCCCGTTTACACGGAGTGACAAATCCCAGTCTCGATTCGTGCCAACCCAACAGACACTTTCAGAGATACCTGTAGTGCACCTTTATAGCCACCCAGTTACGTTGTGACGTTTGGCACACCCAAAGCATTTCTACGGTATCCGGGAGTTGCACAATCTCATGGTCTAAGGAAATGATACTTGACATTAGAAAAGCTCTGAGCAAACGAACTACATGATCTTGTGCTAGGCTTAGGATTGGGTCTTGTCCATCACATCATTCTCCTAATGATGTGATCCCGTTATCAACGACATCCAATGTCCATGGTCAGGAAACCGTAACCATCTATTGATCAACGAGCTAGTCAACTAAAGGCTTACTAGGGACATGGTGTTGTCTATGTATCCACACATGTATCTGAGTTTCCTATCAATACAATTCTAGCATGGATAATAAACGATTATCATGAACAAGGAAATATAATAATAACCTATTTATTATTGCCTCTAGGGCATATTTCCAACAGCTTCTTGGCAGCAATCTCCTACCATGCAGAAATGGATCAGGCCTGTGCTGCAGTGTAGATGCAAGGTATTGAAGCATTTGGAGGACAAAATGGACCAATGTTCAATACTAGTGCTCCACCCAAGGAAGACTCCAATGGGCCTGCTTCGTCGTCTTAAAGCTGGTCAGAAGGTCAAGGTGCCAAGAGAGGTGAAGGCTGCTATCATGAAATCACTGAGAAATTATGAGAGAAGTGGAGACAATTACCGCATGCCATCTCTGTGCACGCGACCGCAGTTGAAGACCAGTGACAACCTCCTTTGGGTGGTCGACGGCACAAAAGGTATAGCCTGTACCATTCTTGTGTGCCACATCGCCACAACCATTCTTGAACTCAAGTCAGCTGGACAACCTCTCTCCGGTCATAAGACCGCTACCATTCACCTGTCACGATACTGCTCTTACTTGGTGGCCAACTCTCCGGAGCTGCTTCCGGAGGATGATGAGTGGTGCAAGAGCTTGTACAAGACAGTCAAGAAGAAGGCCGAGCACATCCTTGCCGGCGTGTCAACACCTGATGTGCAGTATCAGCAGTTGGTGGAGCTGATGAGTGCCTCACAGAACCATCAGGTGCTCAAGGATGGTGCCAAGCTCGGACAAGAGTTGGCGGAGCTGAACCAAGGAGAGGCCAACACGGCGTGGGAGCTCCTTGCCGGCTTTTGGTCGGAGATGATGCTGTACATCGCTCCATCGGACAACATTGACGGTCACTCGGAGGCCATCGCCCGCGGCGGGGAGCTCATAACTCTCATATGGGCATTGCTCGCACACCTGGGGATTTTCAGTAGAGCCGGCGACCCGGCCAGCACCACCAGTGAAGGTGTGTAGGTCAGGTGTGTGTGTTAGGTTTTTTCTGATCCATTCGTGTATCTTGCCACTTTCCTGATTTTGATTTATGATGTATTGTGTTTGTGTTTGAGGTCATGGCTGCATGCCCCCAGCCGAGCGAGTGTGTTGAGAATTCAAAATATCCATCGACTTTTACCATACAGTTTCTCTAGCCTAGCCAGCATGGAATGAATTTGTTTCTTGTCTTCCAGATAAACATACAACTAGGAAAATCCCGGCTGGCCGCACGGCGGCACGTGAGTTTGCCCGGCTGCACCATTATGTGGGCGATGGACGAGCACGCGTTTGTGGTCACTGACGGTATTATCGGTACGGTAGCATTCGGGAGCGTACGTGCAGGGCGCTGCTCCGGCATGTGGGTCGTGCCGGTGAGCTTTGCAAGGAGTAGAGCAGCGGGGGTCCGGAGGGATGCGTGGCGGGCGGCAAGGCTGGAGGCCTGGAGTGGCTGGACTCAAGGGCGTATGACGAGGCGGGGCTAGCACCACTAGTAGAAAACAGGGCTTTAGTTCAGGCCGGGCCAGCCCATTAGTTCCGGTTCAGCCCAGAACCGGGACCCATGGGGCATAGGTCCCGGCCCGTGAGGCCAGCGGGGCGGCCGGGCCATCGTGGGGCATTGGTCCCGGTTCATCTGGCACCTATGGTTCCGGTTCGAGCCCTGAACCGGGACCAATGTGCCTCGCTTCTGGCCCATCATCATTGGTCCCGGCTGGTGGCTTGAACCGGGCCAAAGGGTGTCCTTTAGTCCCGGTTCGTGACCGGGACCAATGATATGCCTATATATACCCCCTCGCCGGCGAGCAGAGCACTCCACACTGCTCTGTTTTTTCTAGCCGGCGAGGGGAGAGCTTTGTGGTGCTCTAGCTCACCTCCTATGCACATGAGCTGTTCGATGAAATGTCCGAGCCACACTATTTAAGTTGTCTCCTCTCCAAGCTCGACCTCCAGGTTCCATTTTTCTCAATATTTGTCTAGGTTTAGCGGTCCGTCACGTCCCGTCCCCGTCTTCACCGCCGTCGATCGCCCGCGCCGATCTCGTCGTCGGCACCACCGTGGTGAGCCTCTTGTTCTTATCTTCTTTTTGAAAGGAAAAAATTCTTACTTGTATGTTTAGATAGATACTTATATAATTTTCTTACTTTTATTATTGCTTCTTATTATATAGTGCCATGGTTTTGGTATCCGCCCCCGTCGGCCCTCGTCCTGTCTATGATTCGGATGTAGTATATATTATCTTTTATAACTATTTGGTTCATTTATTGTTTATGACAATTATGCCGACCAACGTGACACAGATTTTATTTATCTAGACGATATGTGAACCGAAAATTCCAACCGACCCTATTGTCGAGAGGTTAAATTTAGTTGAAGAAGAAAACAATTACTTGAAGGAAAAAATAAAAAAAATTGAGGAGGAGAAGATGATATTGGAGTTGCATGTTGCGGATGTCGTCGATGATCACAAGATCAAGATGGATGCAATGCGCTTGAAGATTAGAAAGATTAGAAAATATGACATTCATACCGAGGCTTGGTATCATTATGCCGTTGGATCAATTGTTACCTTGGTTGCGATTATGATCGCATTTGTTGTTGCATTGAAATGTTTTACATAGTTTCAATGTATGGTTTAATTAGATGCTCTAGAGAGCTATATGTTGTTCAGTGAGAACTATGTATGTACTTTGGTTTTAATGTGATGATGAACTTCTATTAATTTGGTCACTTATCTATTCGTAATGTTCTGTAATGGTTTTTGACACACTTAATTATATATAATGGACGCAGAGGAACCGGCAACGGATGTACGGTGACAGACACACCTCCGAGTACATTAAAGGCGTGCATAATTTTCTCAAAGTGGCTGAGGCAAACAAGCAGAATGGTTTTATATGTTGTCCATGCCCTATATGTGGGAATACGAAGTCTTACTCTGACTCAAAAACCCTAGGGTTTCATGCCACACTATATGTTTGGACCAAGCACGGAGAAATAGGGGATATGATGGAAGACAGTGAAGAAGAAGAGGACGATGACAACTATATGTGCCCCCTGAATACGGTGATGCTGCAACGGGGGAAGCTGCTGAAGATCAAGAGGAACCAGACAATGTGCCCGATGATGATCTCCGTCGGGTCATTGTTGATGCAAGGAGCCAGTGCAAAAGTCAAAAGGATAAGCTGAAGTTCGATCGCGTGTTAGAGGATCACAAAAAAGGTTTGTACCCAAATTGTGAAGATGGCATCACAAAGCTCAGTACCGTACTGGAATTGCTGCAGTGGAAGGCAGAGAATGGTGTGCCTGACAAAGGATTTGAGAAGCTACTGAAAATATTGAAGAAGAAGCTTCCAAAGGATAACGAATTGCTCGACAATACGTATGCAGCAAAGAATGTTGTATGCCCTCTAGGATTGGAGGTGCAGAAGATACATGCATGCCCTAATGACTGCATCCTCTACCGCGGTGCGTACGAGGATTTGAACGCATGCCCGGTATGCGGTGCATTGCGGTATAAGATCAGACGAGATGACCCTGGTGATGTTGACGGCGAGCGCCCCAGGAAGAGGGTTCCTGCCAAGGTGATGTGGTATGCTCCTATAATACCACGGTTGAAATGCCTGTTCAGAAACAAAGATCATGCCAAGTTGATGTGATGGCACAGAGAGGACCGTAAGAAAGACGGGAAGTTGAGAGCACCCGCTGATGGGTCGCGGTAGAGAAAAATCAAGAGAAAGTACTGGGAGGAGTTTGCAGGTGACGCAAGGAACGTATGGTTTGGTTTAAGCGCGGATGGCATTAATCCTTTTGGGGAGCAGAGCAGCAATCACAACACCTGGCCCGTGACTCTATGTATCTATAACCTTCCTTCTTGGTTGTGCATGAAGCGGAAGTTCATTATGATGCCAGTTCTCATCCAAGGCCCTAAGCAACCCGGCAACGATATTGATGTGTCTAAGGCCATTAGTTGAAGAACTTTTACAATTATGGATTGGAGTTGTACGTGTGTGGGATGACACTACTAGGGAAATGCTTATACACAGGAGCTCACCAGTAGCGCTTATTCAAGGAAAGCGCTGCTGCTACATAGCAGTAGCGCTTGGGCAGCATGGGCGTTGCTACTATGATCATAGTAGCAGCGGTGAACCTATAAAACGCGCTACTACTACAATTGACAGACCGTTCCAGGTATGCTAGGGATAGTGGTAGCGCTCACTTTCAGCAAGCGCTACTACTATGCATCTTAGCAATAGCGCTTTTTCCCCGACCAGCGCTATTGATAAATTCAGTCCCCCCCCCTCCTACACCAAAGTTTAGTCCCACCTCGCTCCGCGAATAGAATTTTTACCACCTTAAATATGGTGCTTCTCAAACCATCACAACCACTTGGTCTTCATTGAACTCTATGTGTAAGATCTGTGGCCGCAATAGGAGTCTTCACCGGTTCTTAAATCGGGGAAGATTCCTATTGACAATTTAGATTCTACACAAAAAAATCATTGATGACCAATGTATTTTCGAACTATTTTACATTCTTAGCCTTATCAGTAGCGCCTTTCTTCAGAAGGCGCTACTGCTAAAATCTGTAGCAGTAACGCTTTTCTTCAGAAAGCGCTACTGCTACAGATGTTTGCAGTAGCGCTTTTTAGAGACAAGCGCTATCACTAAGGGCCCTTATCCAAATTAACTGGCCCGCGCGTGTCCTCTGACTCTCCCCCTCACACTCTCATCCGTCGCCTCTCTGTCGCCTCCATCGCCCTCGCCGTCATCGTCGCCGCCGTCGCCGTTCTCCTCCTCCACCCCAAGGTCGATCCCTCCCTCCTCCTCCCTCCTCCTCCTCCCTCTCCGGCGCCGGCAGCCCCCTCTTCTTCCTCCCTCTCCGCCGGCAGCCCCCTCCTCCTCCTTCCTCTCCGGCGGCCTCCTCCTCCTCCCTCTCCGGCGGCCCCCTCCTCCTCCTCCTCCCTCCTCCCTCTCCGGCTCTCTCCTCCTCCCTCCTCCTCCCTCCTCTCTCCTCCTCCCCCTCCTGCTCTATCCTCCTCCTCCTCCCCCTCCTCCTGGCCTCCTCCCACACTCCTCCTCCCCCTTTCTGTAAATAGGTTTTAGTTTTTCTTAAATGTAGGTTTTTGTTTTCAGTAAATTTGAATAGAATAAAATATGAAATTGACAAAAAATAAGTAAATGTAGGTCTTTTGAATAGAATAGGAAATTTTAGAAAATTTGAATAAGTAAATTTGAATAGAATAGAAAATTATAAGTAAATTTGAATAGAATAATTAAATGTAGCTTATGCAGTTTCACTAAGTCCTAAGATGACGCTAATAAATTTTTTGTTTATATTCTGTTTTTGTAGAAATCAAGGAGCCCCTGCATCATCCCCGTCGTCGTCCTCGTCACCGACCCCCTCCGACCTCGATCGAGGTGAGACCAGCCACCCCATGTTGTTAATTTAATTTAGGTGTTTTAGGTGTTTAATCTTAGAATAATGTGGTATGAAACCCTAGTTATGATCGAATCATGTTCAAAATGTAGGTTTTTCATTAGGTGCAGTTAGTGTCGAGAGGAGGACCTCGTGGGAGACCCGAAACTCAAGGTCACAGAACTCATCGGTGAGAGTCTAGAGATGCATGCAGTACTCATCAATGGAAGAGTCATTTTGGTGCAACCCAAAAAAAACTTGTTGGAGGAAGACAAAACGCTGCATCCGATTGCTGGTGAAGAGGCCAATGATCTTGGTCAATATGGCGGCGGCGGAGTCACTGCCATGCACAACGGTGCGGAAGATGTCGTCGGAGAAGGTGAGGAAGAACCACAGATGATAGCGTCGATTGCCATTGGCTCGGGTTCGGCGCACGGCGCGAAGAAGACGGTGTCGTCAAGATGGTCGCAAAGATTATACTCGCGGAAGAGAAGGTTTAACTAGGTCTTTCAGGAGTAAAAATTTGCTTCGGCGAGGGGGAGCTTGATGGTACGCGGTCGGTGATGGGAACGTCGTGGATAGTGACCACCGAAGGAGCGAGGCCGACAATGTAGCGACCAGACCTCAAACAGTCTGTGCTCTGTGCTTTAGTGTCATCCCTGGATCAGTAATGCTGACACGCATAGTACAAATGGAGGATTTATAACAGAGTAGCAATCACACACTTATTACATCGAGTATCTCAAGAGAGAAATAAGTATGATAAATATGGCTTAAGGCCATCTAATACGATAACAGCGGAAGACTTGGAAGAATAGTGAGTCCATCAACTCCAACGGCATCACTGAGTATAAGACCACGACCTAAGGCACCTTACTCGTCGTCTGAAAAGTCTGCAACATGAAACGTTGCAGCCCGAAAACGGGTCAGCACATGGAATATGCTGGCAATGTAACACATAGAGAGTAATGAACAGAATGATGCTATCACAACATGCATATTTGGCTAGTGGAAAGCTCTATGGTCACAGTTTTTGCGAAAAGCCAATTTTTCCCTACTGCAAAGGAATAAATTTTATTTAACTATCATGATGGTTGTTAAACATTGAGATGGTTGACAGCATCTCAATCCCAGTTAAGTATCATCATTAACCCAACAAAATTAATTAAAGTAACATGGTGATGAGATTCACATGATAATCCAAGTACTAGATACTCAAGATGTCCATAACCGGGGACACGGCTAATCATGATTAGTTTATACACTCTGCAGAGGTTTGTGCACTTTTCCCCACAAGACTCGATCGCCTCCGCTTGATTTCTCGCACTACATGGTGTTTGAGAAACGGATGACCGAGACACAGTCTTTCAGAAACAATAACTCTTTACTCCGGGTGGATAGTTACACCTACTTTCCCCTACATCTGCTAGCCCACCTCTTCAAGAGATCATGTAACCTACTCAACTATGCTAGAGCCAATAATAGCTTGTGGCTGCACAGGAAGTTTCTAGCATGAATAATCTTATGATCCCTTTGAGCCTGGGTGGCGGTCCTTAGAAAAACAGGCAATCCTGGAATACTCAGGTGCCTCAATCCACCCAGATGTGTGTTTTAGTTGCCACCTTAAGTAAACCATTAATTAACAATCTCACATCTGTCATGGATACACTCACCCAATCCACGTCTACGAGCATAGCATAGCGATATAAGCAAACGTAGAAGTAACTCCCAAGGGTTTGATAATAAAACAGGTAATAGGTACTACCTCAACTACTTCCCAATACCCACAATTTAATTAGATCCTAATCATGCAATGTTTGAGGATTGATCTAATGCAATAAAACTGGGTAGTGAAAGAGATATGATCAACGTGTTACTTGCCTTGCTGCCGTGAAACTTAGAGATTCGAAATAGCAAGCGGCGCACTCCGGGTACTCTATCGCAAACAAATAAGCATAAAATAAGCACTCATCAAATGCACAGGTAAAACTCAAATAAAAGCTCTAACCAGAAAGTTCAACTTAAGAACTCCGGTTTGCAAAAAGAATCAAATCGAACGAAGCAACGAAAATCAAACGGCGAAAGAAACAAGCTTCGTTTACTAATCTGGATCTAGGTCAAATTTTACAGTAGCAAAAACTTGTTTGAGTAGATTAAACGGAAAGAGAATTTCGAGACGAAACTCTAGGCGCTTGAATCGCCTGATTCCGATAAACGAGCGAAAAGTTAAACCAGAACGAAAATCTGATCAGAAATCGCGATCTGGAATAACTGCGGAAAATCCGTCGAAAAGTTAAACGAACGGACGTTCGTTAACAGCGACTAACCGACGAACACGTTCATTAAAACGAACGGGTCGATCAACGTTCACTAATTAATTAAACTGAAAAAAATAAACCGATCTAACAAAATAAACCTAGGGTTTCGGAAAAAAATAAACCGAGGCGGTTTTTGAAAAAAAACCGGATGGTCGGCGGCGGTTGCGGCTACCTTGTCGGACAACTCCGGCGGGTCTTCGGGGTGCGGCGAGGCGGCGGTTGAGGCGGGAGCGGCGAGGGGCGACGTCGGCGGCGGCGTACGGCGTCGGGGCGGCGAGCTCCTTCGGCGGCGGGGTCGGCTCCGGCGGCGGCGTCTCCTCGAGCGGCGGCGGCTTCGAGAACGGGGCGGGGTGAGGTGAGGGAGAGGGGCGGCGGCGGGCGGTACTTATAGGAGGGGAGGGGGGTTGCCTTGGGGAAGGGGGCGACGGCGGCGGCGTCGTGGCCGTGCGGGAGTCGGGCGGCGGCTCCGTCTCCAGGTGGGAGATGACAGCGGCTGGGCTGGGCCGCGCGGGGAGCTGGGCCGTCGGCTGGGCTTCGGCCCAGTCGGCGCTCGGGCGATTTTTTTTTTTAAATAGTTTCGCCGAATCTAAAAATATCGTAGAAAAATAAATAAAAATCCAAAAATGCCAAAACAAATTTTCACCGTCTAATTAAAATAATTACAACGAGATGAACATTTTCTTGGCCCAAAAATGCAGTTTTGAAAACGTGCAATTTTAGTAATGCAATTAAAATAGCAAATAAAATCTGAATAAAATCCAATATTTGATTTTAATATTTTTCCTCTAATATTTCAATTATTTTGGAGAAGTCATGTTTTCTCCTCTCATTTATTTTAATATGAAATATTTTTCGGAGAGAAAATAATTAAAACCAAAAATCCTCGTTTTATTATTTGATAAAAATCAAATATGAAAACCGCTAAAAATCCCCAACTCTCTCCGAGGGTCCTTGAGTTGCTTAGGATTTTCGAGGATTTGCCAAAATGCAATAAAATATGCTATGCAATGATGATCTAATGTATAACATTCCAAATTGAAAATGTGGGATGTTACAAACCTACCCCCTTAAGATGAATCTCGCCCTCGAGATTCGGGTTGGCTAGAAAATAGGTGAGAGTGGTCCTTCCGTAGATCTTCCTCTCGCTCCCAGGTGGCTTCATCTTCAGTGTGGTGACTCCACTGAACTTTGCAGAACTTGATAACCTTGCTGCGGGTGACTCGGCTGGCATACTCAAGAATCTTAACTGGTTTCTCCTCATAGGTCAAATCACTTACCAACTGAATCGCTTCCAGTGGTACTGTATCTCTCAATGGTATCTCAGCCATCTCTGCGTGGCACTTCTTTAACTGGGAAACGTGAAATACATCATGAACTCCTGACAATCCTTCAGGCAATTCCAGCTTGTAAGCAACTTCTCCCATACGCTCCAAAACTCTGTATGGTCCGATAAAACGTGGCGCTAACTTTCCCTTAACTCCAAAGCGCTTCACTCCTCGAAGTGGTGATACTCGAAGATAAACTCTGTCTCCGACTTCGTGAACTGTCTCCTTGCGTTTAGAATCCGCATAACTCGTCTGCCTGGACTGGGCTACCTTGAGCCTATCGCGAATCAACTTCACTTTCTGTTATGATTCCTTAATCAAGTCTGGTCCAAACAACTGGCGGTCTCCAACTTCGTCCCATAACAATGGTGTTCTACACCTCCTTCCGTGCAAAGCTTCGAAAGGGGCCATCTTCAAACTGGTTTGATAACTGTTGTTGTAAGAAAACTCTGCATATGGAAAATTGTCGTCCCAAGTAGATCCATAATCTAGTGCACAAGCTCTCAACATGTCCTCCAAAATCTGATTGACTCTCTCGGTCTGTCCATCTGTCTGTGGGTGAAAAGTTGTACTGAATTCTAGCCTGGTTCCCAAAGTTTCATGTAACTGATTCCAAAACTTCAAGGTAAACTGGGTTCCTCTATCTGATACAATGGTCCTCGGAACTCCATGCAAACATACGATTCTGGTCATGTATATCTTTGCCAACTTAGCACTGGTGTAAGTAGTCTTCACTGGGATGAAATGAGCTACTTTCGTCAAACGATCGACTACAACCCATATTGAGTCATAGCCTGAACGAGTCCTGGGCAATCCCGTGATAAAATCCATGCCTAGTTTATCCCACTTCCATTCGGGTATCGGCAATGGCTGTAGCAATCCTGATGGCTTCTGATGCTCTGCCTTTACTCTCTGGCATACATCACAAACTGCTACATACTCCGCAATATCCTTCTTCATTCCGGTCCACCAGAAAGTATCCTTCAAATCCAAATACATCTTGGTATTTCCTGGGTGAATCGAATACGGCGAATCATGGGCCTCTTGCAAGATCAACTTCCTGCTCTCCGGATCATTGGGCACATAAACGCGGTCCTCAAACCATAAGGTATCATGCTCATCCTCACGAAATCCCTTGGCTTTTCCTTTACTCATCCTTTTCTTTATCTCGTCAATTTCCTTGTCTGTCTTCTGAGCTTCCCTGATCTTTTCCATCAAGGTAGACTGAATCTCCAACGTTGCTAAATAGCCTCTTGGAACTATCTCCAAACATAGCTCGCGAAGATCCTCGGCTAACTCCTGGGGTAACTCTCCTGTCATGAGGGTGTTGACATGGCTCTTGCGGCTCAACGCATCAGCTACTACGTTAGCCTTCCCTGGGTGATAATGCAATCTCATATCATAATCCTTTATGAGTTCCAACCATCTCCTTTGCCTGAGATTCAACTCCTTCTGCGTGAAAATGTACTTCAAACTCTTGTGATCCGTATACACCTCACAATGGTTTCCGATGAGAAAATGTCTCCATGTCTTCAACGCATGCACTACGGCTGCTAACTCCAAATCATGCGTGGCATAATTCTTCTCATGGGGTTTAAGTTGTCGTGAAGCATATGAAACAACTCTTCCTTCCTGCATTAGCACTGCTCCAAGTCCTTGACGTGAAGCGTCGCAATAAACTTCATAATCCTTGCGTTGATCTGGCAGAATCAACACTGGTGATGTAACCAAACGTTTCTTCAACTCTTGGAAACTAGCTTCACATTCCTTAGTCCAATTGAACTTGGTGTCCTTCTTTAACAGCTCTGTCATGGGCTTAGCAATCCTCGAGAAATTTTCAATGAACCTCCGGTTGTATCCTGCAAGTCCAAGAAAACTCCGGATCTCTCCAACTGATGTGGGTGATTCCCAGCTTGTCACAGTGTCAACTTTGGTGGTGTCTACTGCTATTCCTTCTCCGGATATAACATGTCCGAGGAATCCAACTTACTTTAACCAAAACTCACATTTGCTGAACTTGGCGTATAACTGATGTTCTCTGAGCTTCTCAAGTACCAAACGCAAATGTTCCTTATGCTCTTCTTCATTCTTTGAGTAGACCAAAATGTCATCAATGAACACTACGACGAACTTATCCAAAAACTCCATAAACACCTTGTTCATCAGGTTCATGAAATAGGCAGGTGTGTTAGTCAGACCAAATGACATAACGGTATACTCATATAGCCCATACCTGGTGGTAAAAGCCGTCTTAGGTATATCCTGCTCTCGAGTCTTCAACTGATGGTATCCTGATCGTAGATCGATCTTGGAAAATACCTTAGCTCCTTGTAATCGGTCAAACAGATCATTGATCATCGGCAGTGGGTACTTATTTTTGATGGTCACTTCGTTCAATCCACGATAATCAACAACCATCCTCAACGATCCATCTTTCTTCTCCACTAGAAGTACTGGTGATCCCCAAGGTGACGAACTTGGGCGAATATAGCCTTTAGCCATTAACTCTTTAATCTGCTTCTTAATCTCCTCCAAATCTTTTGCGGGCATCCTGTACGGTCTCTTAGATATTGGCCCTGTGCCTGGCAAAAGTTCAATCAGAAACTCAATGTCTCTATCCGGTGGCATGCCTGGCAACTCTTCTGGAAATACATCCGGGTAATCCTTCACCACTGGTACTTCTTCCTGTACAACTCCTGATAAGGAATTTACTTGAGTCCTCTTCGGCACATGCCGGGATACATACTTAATCCTTCTTCCTTCTGGGGTGGTAAGCAAAATCGTCTTACTAGCGCAATCGATGTTTCCTCCATACATCGATAGCCAATCCATTCCCAAAATCACATCCAAACCTTGCGACTCCAAAACTATTAGGTCTGAGGGGAAAACATGCCTACCTATGGCCAATGGCATCTGAAAACATCCTTGGCTTGCCATATACTCTGCCCCTGGTGAACTTACTAACATAGGTGTTCTAAGAACTTTGGTGGGCAACTTATACTTATCCACAAATCCCCTTGATATGTATGAATGCGATGCACTAGTATCAAAAAGAACGATTGCAGTAAATGACTTAGCCAAAAACTTACCTATTACTGCATCAGGCTGTGCTTCAACCTCCTCCACGTAAACTTGGTTCACTTGTCCTTTATTGAAAGGGTTAGGCTTCTTCCCAGAGCTTCCATTGTCATTTCCATTCTGGGCTTCCGGGCATTCAGTTGCATAATGTCCAGTCTTCTGGCACTTGAAACAAGTAACGTGACTTAGATCCCTCTTGGCTGGGGTAGATGGGTTATTACGGTTCTGCCCGTTGCTTCCTCCATTCCCATTACCATTCTTGGGTCCACCATGGTTGTGCGAACCTCCTCCATGGGTATGCTGAAACTGTCCTCCCGATTTCGGGGTAAAACGTGGCTTCTGCTGAGCTCCAGAATTGTACTTCCCTTGTCCATACTTCCTTTTACGATTTTCAATTTGCTGTTGCTTCCCTTCAATCATGAGAGCTCTATCTACCAACTCCTGGTAGTTGTTGAAGGTTGCTACCATCAACTGCATGCTCAGCTCATCATTCAGTCCTTCCAGAAACTTCTCCTGTTTGGCTGCATCTGTAGCAACGTCATCTGGAGCATAACGTGCTAACTTACTAAAGTCCTCCACATACTGGCCTACGGTGCGTCCTCCTTGGCGTAGGTTGCGAAACTCACGCTTCTTCATAGCCATAGCTCCTGCTGAAACATGGGCAGTACGGAAAGCTTGCTGAAACTGATCCCATGTGACAGTGTCAACAGGGTGTGTGGCTGTGTAATTCTCCCACCATGATGCTGCGGGTCCATCAAGCTGATGTGCGGCAAAACGCACTCTCTCCGCATCTGTGCATCCTGCAGTGGTCAACTCCCTTCCAACTTTGCGGAGTCAATCATCTGCAACAATCGGCCCGGTGCTGCTGGAAAACACCGGCGGATTTAGCCTCAAGAAACGGGCTAAGTGATCAACAGGTGGTGGTGGTGGGTTGTTGTTGTTGTTGTTGCCTTGGTTCTGTACTAACACTTGCATCAGGGCATTCTGCTGCTGAATCAACTGAGTGATCTCCGGTGGGAAAACAAATCCGGTGTCGCGTCTCGGAGGCATTTGATAGGTTTAGAAAAGATGAGAATTTAGAATAGAATGGGGTCTAGGGGGAAAACACTACCCATATGCTCATGAGACAAACACAATCAATATCACTCAATCAAATCAGACAAGGCATACAATCGATCTAACTACTGTTACAAAAGTGCTCGAACTATACTATATACATGGGGGAATACTACTACTGATTATGGGGGTCTACTAGAAATTTTGATCGGTCGAAGACTCCATGATATCTGCTCCAGCTTCATCAACAAAATCATCTTCATTGGGGTCCGAGTCGGTGTCGTCGATGATGATGTAGTTATCCGGGCAAGTAGAATCGTCGTCTTGTACTCCAGGTGCTGGGTCTCCCATGAATACTCTGATCTTCTTTATCAGGTCGTCATTCTTCTCCAACAATGTGGCGATCTCCTCCATATAATCCTTGTGTGTAGCCTTGAGTTCTTCCTCCAGCTCCTTGATCTTGGTCAATGCCTTCTTCAGATCTATCATGTCTGCGCACATCTGGTTCTCCTGGCGACGAATGTGTTGGTTTTGCTCCTGGATGAAAGCTGCAATTGATCTATCCTTCTTGGTGCTGATCATCTCCCATTGCTCATCTCGGCGTCCACAAATCTGATAAATAGTATCCTTAAGCTCCCTATGGTAGACGTCTCCAATGCGTCCCATAGAGATGTGGGCTGCCATGCTCTTCCCTAAACTCCAGGTTGGTGCATCAAAGGAAAATTCTATAGGCTCAGTGACTGGCGTAAACGTCCTTCCTAGAACTTGAACTTGAATCTTCCAGCGCTCCTCTTCTGGTAGTGTGGCGTTGTAGGTCCCGGTGAAGCTTGGTATTCCGATGTTCAGGTACTTAGTGACTTCCTTCAAGTGCCGTCCAAAAGGTGTCTCTTCATCCGGTTGCATGAACTTGTTCCTTGCATCCGCCATCCTAAAAGAGTAGAAAGTGGAGAGGAGTAAGAAATGAGAAGAGAGTAGTGTTCTAGGGTTTAAGCTTAGTGGTCGTGTCCTACAGTCAACGTGTGCTCTGATACCACCTTTTGTAGCGAGCAGACCTCAAACAGTCTGTGCTCTGTGCTTTAGTGTCATCCCTGGATCAGTAATGCTGACACGCACAATACAAATGGAGGATTTATAACAGAGTAGCAATCACACACTTATTACATCGAGTATCTCAAGAGAGAAATAAGTATGATAAATATGGCTTAAGGCCATCTAATACGATAACAGCGGAAGACTTGGAAGAATAGTGAGTCCATCAACTCCAACGGCATCACTGAGTATAAGACCACGACCTAAGGCACCTGACTCGTCGTCTGAAAAGTCTGCAACATGAAACGTTGCAGCCCAAAAACGGGTCAGCACATGGAATATGCTGGCAATGTAACACATAGAGAGTAATGAACAGAATGATGCTATCACTACATGCATATTTGGCTGGTGGAAAGCTCTATGGTCACAGTTTTTGCGAAAAGCCAATTTTTCCCTACTGCAAAGGAATAAATTTTATTTAACTATCATGGTGGTTGTTAAACATTGAGATGGTTGACAGCATCTCAATCCCAATTAAGTATCATCATTAACCCAACAAAATTAATTAAAGTAACATGGTGATGAGATTCACATGATAATCCAAGTACTAGATACTCAAGATGTCCATAACCGGGGACACGGCTAATCATGATTAATTTATACACTCTGCAGAGGTTTGTGCACTTTTCCCCACAAGACTCGATCGCCTCCGCTTGATTTCTCGCACTACATGGTGTTTGAGAAACGGATGACCGAGACACAGTCTTTCAGAAACAATAACTCTTTACTCCGGTGGATAGTTACACCTACTTTCCCCTACATCTGCTAGCCCACCTCTTCAAGAGATCATGTAACCTACTCAACTATGCTAGAGCCCATAATAGCTTGTGGCTGCACAGGAAGTTTCTAGCATGAATAATCTTATGATCCCTTTGAGCCTGGGTGGCGGTCCTTAGAAAAACAGGCAATCCTGGAATACCCAGGTGCCTCAATCCACCCAGATGTGTGTTTTAGTTGCCACCTTAAGTAAACCATTAATTAACAATCTCACATCTGTCATGGATACACTCACCCAATCCACGTCTATGAGCATAGCATAGCGATATAAGCAAACGTAGAAGTAACTCCCAAGGGTTTGATAATAAAACAGGTAATAGGTACTACCTCAACTACTTCCCAATACCCACAATTTAATTAGATCCTAATCATGCAATGTTTGAGGATTGATCTAATGCAATAAAACTGGGTAGTAAAAGAGATATGATCAACGTGTTACTTGCCTTGCTGCCGTGAAACTTAGAGATTCGAAGTAGCAAGCGGCGCACTCCGGGTACTCTATCGCAAACAAATAAGCATACAATAAGCACTCATCAAATGCACAGGTAAAACTCAAATAAAAGCTCTAACCAGAAAGTTCAACTTAAGAACTCCGGTTTGCAAAAAGAATCAAATCGAACGAAGCAACGAAAATCAAACGGCGAAAGAAACAAGCTTCGTTTACTAATCTGGATCTAGGTCAAATTTTACAGTAGCAAAAACTTGTTTGAGTAGATTAAACGGAAAGAGAATTTCGAGACGAAACTCTAGGCGCTTGAGTCGCCTGATTCCGATAAACGAGCGAAAAGTTAAACCAGAACGAAAATCTGATCAGAAATCGCGATCTAGAATAATCGCGGAAAATCCGTCGAAAAGTTAAACGAATGGACGTTCGTTAAAAGCGACTAACCGACGAACACGTTCATTAAAACGAACGGGTCGGTGAACGTTCACTAATTAATTAAACTGAAAAAAATAAACCGATCTAACAAAATAAACCTAGGGTTTCGGAAAAAAAAAATAAACCGAGGCGGTTTTTGAAAAAAAAACGGATGGTCGGCGGCGGTTGCGGCTACCTTGTCGGACAACTCCGGCGGGTCTTCGGGGTGCGGCGAGGCGGCTGTTGAGGCGGGAGCGGCGAGGGGCGACGTCGGCGGCGGCGTATGGCGTCGGGGCGGCGAGCTCCTTCGGCGGCGGGGTCGGCTCCGGCGGCGGCGTCTCCTCGAGCGGCGGCGGCTTTGAGAACGGGGCGGGGTGAGGTGAGGGAGAGGGGCGGCGGCGGGCGGTACTTATAGGAGGGGAGGGGGGTTGCCTTGGGGAAGGGGGCGACGGCGGCGGCGTCGTGGCCGTGCGGGAGTCGGGCGGCGGCTCCGTCTCGAGGTGGGAGACGACAGCGGCTGGGCTGGGCCGCGCGGGGAGCTGGGCCGTCGGCTGGGCTTCGGCCCAGTCGGCGCTCGGGCGATTTTTTTTTAAATAGTTTCGCCGAATCTAAAAAAATCGTAGAATAATAAATAAAAATCCAAAAATGCCAAAACAAATTTTCACTGTCTAATTAAAATAATTAGAACGAGATGAACATTTTCTTGGCCCAAAAATGCAGTTTTGAAAACGTGCAATTTTTCTAATGCAATTAAAATTGCAAATAAAATCCGAATAAAATCCAATATTTGATTTTAATATTTTTCCTCCAATATTTCAATTATTTTGGAGAAGTCATGTTTTCTCCTCTCATTTATTTTAATACGAAATATTTTTCGAAGAGAAAATAATTAAAACCAAAAATCCTCGTTTTATTATTTGATAAAAATCAAATATGAAAACCGCTAAAAATCCCCAACTCTCTCCGAGGGTCCTTGAGTTGCTTAGGATTTTCGAGGATTTGCCAAAATGCAATAAAATATGCTATGCAATGATGATCTAATGTATAACATTCCAAATTGAAAATTTGGGATGTTACAGACAAAGAGGTTGATATGGCCGCTGGAGAGAGAGAAGGCGGACGATCCCAGGAAGTCCATGGCTAACGCCTAGGGTTTTGGAGGCGGTGGCCGGGAGAAGTAGCGCGCGGGTTAGGTTGTGGCGGAGGGGCGGCAGCGGCGGCGGCTCGGGAGGAGAGGGGTTGCAGCAGCACTGTGAGAGGGGGAGGAGGAGCGAAGGGGGCGGCGGCAGCAAGGAGAAGCTACGGCAGCGGTGGCGGCGCTAGGGTAGGATATCGTATTTAGGCGGATTCGATGTAGAATAAAGGTTTGATGCAACTCAATTCATTGATCTAGTGCATCATGCACATAGATACGTACAGGGCGCACAACAAACCAACCTGTACTTAGATGGTTAGGAGAACAGTGGTATCTTCAACCCACCAGGGTTCAAATCCTGGTGCTCACATTTATCCTGAAAAGTGGGAGGTGACATTCCCGTCGACTACGAGTCGCCTACGGTGAGTTTGTAAAATTTCAAGATGACATGCTGGCTCCGTCTCTCGGAGGTGCTCATAGAGGTACGGTGTGCATGTGTGCGTTCATAGCGTGAGTGTATGCGCGTATATATGACCGCTTGCGTCTGTACTAGGTTCAGAAAAAGGTACAAGGCACACATTCTTAACTTATCTCCCAACTTAGGTATGGACTGATAGGAGATTAGGGGACGTGACGGTTAAATAAATATATGATCCAACCCTATACATGTGCATCATGTTTAACAATTATGATTAAACAGATCTGGTTCCCAACCAACATTCTGCGTGATATGTTTTTGTTTGCTGGTGAAAAAAGTGATCTATATTTGTACTAAACTTAAATGCTATTTCATTTTTAAATTTTTTGTCCATTTTTATGATTTCTTCATTTTATTCCTTAGAATAAATGTTTTCCCACTTTTAGTTATTTTTTGTTTTTGGTAACACCACTTTCACAATTCCATCTTCCTTAGGTTGACTCTGACTATTCTTTTTTACTTGTTTATTTATTTATTTGTTTTGTTTATTTCTTCTTTGAGGTATGATATGGACATGTCTGCTTCGGATATGACCAGATACATTACGTACATACATATATTTCATGCATCTTTTTGTAGTTATAAAATATATTGTTTTATCGCTCAGAATGAAAGACTACTATTTTTATGTTGTGCAAAACTAAAAAAGGCGGAGATTTGTACATGGCACGAGTCGATATGTGTAACTACCTGCTATGTACTGCGAACTACCACGTATTTCTAATAAAGTCACAATCATCACGAATTCCAAAATAAGTTGAGCTTAGGCTCGTCCTTCATGTTGTAGCGTTACCGGAAATGCAAAAATTGCATTCATACTTGCTGATTATTAATTCTTCAGTGCTTGCACATGAATTACAGAAACGTTGGGGCGCACAGCTTCTCATATTATGCATAAATTGAGAAATTTTATATGTATGCAATGCATCTAATTTGGAACATGGGCAGCAATTACAGTTTTCATTTAGAGTGTTTTTTCCTCTTTTTCGTCCGTCTGCTTGAGGTCATCTGTCGGCTTGAGGTCAGTTCATGCAGTACGCGGGTTAATTCTGTAATTTTGCTGCACAAATTAGCTTAACACTACTCAGACATGGTGTGTAGATGTTATTTATTTGAATGTGTGATGTTAAATAGCTATGATACTGTAGTAGATCTATTACTTCTCTTAGAGGGGAGACCGACAACCTAGGGCAAAATTCAAAATCACTAACATCCAGATCCAAAACGTAAAACAAAACTCAAGGCTTATGAATGCAACATCAAAATTAAATTCTGCTTTCACCAATGTGTTGGCTAAACTAAAATATTTAAAACAATTCCAACTTAAGTATATTTAGACGACATGTTTTTGAACCTGAAAACGATTGCATCTTTTAAGACCATTTTTAATGAATTTAGAATGTCTACTTGTTAAATAAGACAATGTTCTAAGTTCAGGGGGGAAATGTGTCAGATTAAGGATAAAATTGTTCTAGCTTTTTTAGAATGTTGTTTTAAATTTTATCCCGTTGCAACGCGCATGCCTTTCTGCTAGTATTTCCATTTGCTGGATTTTCTTTTTGTAAATGTGACTATTTGTTATAACCATGTGACTGCTTAATATGTGTCTGAGACTTAGAATGGAATTTATTCTTAATTAATCCAGTTAAATCATAATTATATTTTGCACTATTTTACCCTTGTTTGCACAACATGGAAGAGTGCAGGTTTTGTGTAAAATATGTGCAATTTATCAATATATTCTAATTTACTCATATAAGAAAAAGTTTTACAATAAGTATTTATAATGTGTTCGTGACTTCATGTTAGGTATAGCTGCATAATATAAATTTTATTTTAAAATTTCTTGTCATTCTTGTTAGGATTAAACCCCTCCCATAATTCATTCTACATTAGAAATAAATTTGTTCTTTTGTGTTTCTTATTCATGATCAATATTTGTACTAAAAGTTCAATGGTATTTCATTTTTAAATTTGTTTTTGTCCATTTTATTATTTCTTCATTTTCTTCCTTAGAAAATGTTATCCACTTTTTATTTATTTTTTGTTTTTGGTAACACCACTTTCACGATTCCATCTTCCTTAGATTGAGTATTATAATTCTTTTATACTTAGAAAGAAATGTGTTCCTCTTTATTTTTGTTTTGTTTATTTCTTCTTTGAGGTATGATATGGACATGTCCGCTTCGGATATGACCCAATACATTATGTGCATATATATATATATATATATATATATATATATATATATATATATATATATATATATATATATATATATATATATATATATATATATATATACATTATGACCAAATTTTATCTACCACCAGTGTACGCGTATTATATAGTATATAAGAATGTTTAGGTAGTATATATAGTATTTTTTTGGTAGTATGTATCGTATTTTGAGTATGCTCTTTTTTACGTACAAATATATATGTATTTCACAAATATAATAAAAATCATGGGCTAACTTGCAATTTTTTCATGTAACCCACTTTGGATTATCTTATATATAGTATATGAACATACTTAAAATGGTAAAGTAGAATATATACTCCCTCCGTCTGGAAATACTTGTCATCAAAATAAATAAAAAGGGATGTATCTAGATGTATTTTAAGTATTTCCGGACGGAGGTAGTACTACCATAAGGTAGTATATGAGACATGTGGGGTAACTACCCCAGGTGGTAGGATGAATTTTTCCTATATATATATATATATATATATATATATATATATATATATATATATATATATATATATATATATATATACATATATATACATAAATACTATTCTGATCACAGGATCAGAATAATATTCTGATCACAACCTGAACTGCCTGAGTAACGCGCCTGAACTTCCCTCTGTACAAACCCGAACTGCGGGCTATCTTCGCAACCCTGGCTTCCCCCGCGAATTATTCTTGTTAGTCGTGTTCTATATGATGTTAGTGTAATCTAGAAATGCTTTTTAGCAACTAAATACCGGTTTGAAATAGGAATCTCGCTCAATGGCAGATTTTGCTCTCGGGTCGTGATGAAATTGCGTTTTTTGTAATTTTACTGCCTGAGTTGTTCGACCTGAACTTCTCCCAGTGGTAGGTTGAACTTCCGCCAACATTGCCCAAATAGGGCTTGCGATATACCGTTGGAAAGCTATGTACACCAGTATCAAGATCGAAGTTAAATTTTTGCCAAATGTAAGCGGTTTAAGAGCAGTTTTGAAAACCATTTTTTCTTCACACAAAAAACGTGAATCGTATTTTCGATCGCATTTCTAAACCATTTATCAGAATCAGGCGAATAATATGGCGTTGGAAAGCTGCTGCAAAACCGCTCCTTCTACATGTTAAAAGTTTTCTCTAATTCCCTATGGTTAAAGAGTAATTTGGAAAATCGTAAAATTTTGCAAACCGAACAGCCGAGTTCGTATTTTCGATGTCATTTCTAAACGGCTAAACCAATTGAGTCAAATGATATGGCGTTGGAAAGCTTATGAAAATGCGCTACATTTTCATGTAGAAAGTTTTTTCTAATTTTGAACGGTTTAATAGTATTAGAAAACGGTACAAGTTCCACCGAGTTTGTATTTTCGATTTATTTTTTTTAACCGTATGTCCAAATGCAGCAAATGATATGGCGTTGGAAAGCTTGAGGAAATGCAAAACTTTTTGGTATATATTGTTTCTCCCGTATCCTTACTGTTTTACGTAAATTTTAAAAATGGATAAAAACGTATTTTTGGCGTAATTTCTACAAACTTTATCGGAATGGGGCAAATAATATACCGTTGAAAAGCTAAGGAAAATGCGAAACTTTTTCATGTTGATGGTTTTCTGTGATTCCCAGCCGTTTTCAAGTAATTTCGAAAATGGAAAGATCATTCATTCTGCCTTTATCGCGAAACACATCCTTCGAAAATGCACCACGTGAAGAACCTGGACTTCTCATGATGTCTACTTGAACTTCACTCTGTTTTTCACGTGCTTTTTTTGCTCGTAGATCTTCATCCACTGCTCGTAGCTCTCCATCCACTCACCGGAATTGAGCAAACTATATACCGATGGAAAGCTGCTGTAAACATGCAACTTTCCCGTGTTGATTGTTTTTTCATACTCGCGACAATTTTAAAAGTTTTTCATCTCAAATTCATTCACTATAGTAGTCGAACTTCGTGTTGTTTTCACGTTGAACTTCTGTGACGTATTTTCATTTGTAATTTTCTCATCCATTTCGTCAGTGTTACACAAATGATATTCTTTTTGTACAAACCTCTTTCACAATATTTTTTTTAAGTTTCTCCGATCGAGGACTTGAACTTACACAAATGATATTCCTGTCGTTTTGAAGTAAATTAGAGAAATGACAAGATCATAATTTCTGCCTTCATTGCGAATGGAAACGCACTGTGTGAAGTAGTTGAACTTCTCGGGCATGTCTATTTGAACCTCACTCTGTTTTTGACGTGTTGTTTGTTGCCCTGCGTGAAGTAGTTGGACTTCTGGGGCATGTCTATTTGAACTTCACCCTGTTTCACTTTATTGTATTTTTCTTATATAAAATACACACCATGTAGTACGTGAACTTTCGGTTGTTATCACTTGGAACTTCTCTCTGGATTTAGAGAATTATTTCAAAACGCAAAAAAACAATTTTTTTTGTTTTTGAACATGGAAATACAAGGTGAACCTCTGTCGCAAGCATTTTTGAACTTCCCCGGAAAGGGCACTTGAACTTCTTTTCAAAAAACCTTTTAAACTTTCATTTTTTATACTTTTATTCTCACCTGAAATGCGTTCCTTGCAGTAGTTGAACTTCTCATTGTTTTCACCTTGAACTTCTGTCACGTATTTTTGTTCAACCTCTCTCACAAGAATTTTTGAACTTTCTCGGCCCGAGCACTTGAACTTCTAGCAACAAAACTTTAGGCTTTGCATTTTCATTCTTTTTTAATACAAAATACACACCGTGTAGTACGTGAACTTCTGGCAGTTATCAATCTGAACTTTTGAGATCATGCGTTCTGCCTTCATCGGAAAAACAGTCTCCGAAAATGCAATTCGTGAAGAGGTTGAACTTTTGGAGCAGTTCTTTTTGAACTTCACTCTGTTTTTCACGTGTTGTTTTTTACCCGTAACTCCCCAACCACTTACCGGAATTGAGTAAATGATATACCGATGGAAAGCTGTTGAAAACACGCAACTTTCTTGTGTTGATTAGTTTTCATGCTCGCGATGGTTGAAAATAATTTTTTGAATACATAAAAATATGTTTTAAACGATACACATGAAAATTTTAAACCGTTGGTATGTAGCACATAATATACCGTTGGAAAGGTTATGAATAGCAGCAAGTTTTTCATGTAGACAGGTGTTACAAATTCGTTGCCGTTCGAGAGCAGTTCTTAAAATGACAAAACAATGTTGTTTTTGCCTTTTTTTCAACATGTAAATGAATGACAAACGTCTCGCACATGAATTTTGAACTATGCTAGGAGGAGCACGTGAACTTCTTGCAACAAACCTATTAAGCTTTTTGTTTTCTATTCATATATTCTTATTTCAAATGCATTCTGTGTAGTAGTTGAACTTCCCGCTGTTTTCACCTTGAACTTCTATCACGTATTTTTGTTCAACCTGTCTCACAAGAATTTTTGAACTTTCTCGGGCTGAGCACTTGACCTTCTAGCAGCAAAATGCACACCGTGTAGTACGTAAACTTCTAGCAGTTATCAATCTAAACTTCTCTTGGTTACGTGAAAATATCTGAGTTTTTATAGACGTTGAACCGCTCAACCTTTTTTATTTTAAACTTCATTTGTGTATTTTTAGAAATGTGAAAATTGGAGGGTTTTCTAGGAACATCGAACTTCTTCGTTATTTGAAATTGAAATTATTGGTTTTATTCTTTAGTAAATAGAAAAATTCGATTTTTCTAATAAATATCAAACTGCTCCGCTTTTTCCAGTTGAAGTTCTTGGTATTATTCTCTAGTAGCGTGAAAAGCTGAGTTTTTCTATATACATTGAACTACTCCGTTTTTCGGAATTGAACTTCTTGGTTTTAATCTTTAGCATTGGGGAAAATCTGAGTTTTTATAAGCATTAAACAACTTTTTTTTAAGCTTAGACTTCTTGGTGTTATTCATTAGTAACGGGAAATGTCCTAGTTATGTAATAAATATCAAACTTCTCAATTATTTAAAGTGGAACTTCTAGGTCTTATTTTTTAAAAGGAAAATCTGTTTTTATAAACTTTTTGACTACTCAATTTTTTCAATTTGACCTTCTTGTTATTTGTAAAACATTGAATTTCCCCATTATTTAAATTTGAACCTCCAGGTTTTTTTTGTAGAACGGGGAGCTGCTCTATTTTTTTAGTTTGGCCTTCTTGGATTATTGCTTAGTAATGGGGAAAATCCTAATGTAGTAATAAAACCTTGAATCGCTCCATTATTTGTATTTGAACTTCGAACAACACCATTATTTTAAGCTTCATAAAGGTGTAGTTCGAAGTTTAAAGAAATACATTAGGATTTTCAAAAAGGGTGAAATCCTTGTACAAATATGTGTCTCTTTTTTTCTCAATTTTTTCGAACTTTAAAGTTTATTTAAATCTGAACTTTCAAAGTTGCCATTTTTTAGGTTTTCTTCTAGCTACATAAACATCGAACGTCTTGATTAACTTAATCTGACCTTCTTGTTGGTTTTATTTATTTTTGCGTGTGTGTTTCAGTGTTATCCTTTTTCTTGAACATTTCCTCAACACTCATGCACGAACTTCTCTGTTCGCGACCCCTGACCTTCCGAATTTCCTTTCTTCATATGCATTAACTTTCATGGCAACATCCTTGAACATTTGTTTTCTTTCTCTTACTAAAAGACGCATGCATTTTTTGTCTTGTATTTGCACAAAAGAAGCTATTACTTGTGTCCTAATTAAAAAAGGTAGTGAATTTCTCCATCACACACATGTTTTTCTGAACCTCACCACACATTTTCTGAACGTCAACCTCACCACCACACACACGGAAATACTGATTTCTTTTTTTATAAAGGTAGAACTTCCCATTGTTTATAAACATCAAACTATTTTTGTTATTTTTAATTTTAACTTCTTTGTTTTATTTATATAAGAAATTGGAAAAGTCATTTTTTCCAGTGTGTGAAGTTTTGTTGATTTTATATTTGGACTTCTGTGCTAATTTACATGATCTTTTAGAAGTAAATTTTGTAGACTAACTTTTTTCTCTTTGACATATTTGAAGTTTTATATTTCGTATATATGAACTTCTTTGCTTTTTACATAAAAAAGAAAACACGCAGAGTAAAGAAAGTAAAATTTGGAGATCATTGACCATAAGGATCAGTTGCGAAAAGACACTACACACCTGCAAAACAAAATCTCCAGTGGCCTGGTCATACAATAATTACATGCACTTAATCCTTTTTTATACACAAAACAAGCACTAACTTGGCGTTACTACAATTCTCCACCACAAAATTAGCATCTTCTCTCACCTTATCCAACCAGTGCCGTTTTGCGTTATCTTGTTTATTCTTTTCTCCAAACGCATAGCAAGCTAAATGTTTGATTCGAGAAGAAGGCATTGAGGCAGTATCATTACTGAAAATGAATTAGCTCTTCCCAAGATACAGTAGCTGAACTTTCCAACAGAACACCACGCACGTACGCAGCCAAAACAGTGCACGCACGCATGAACACACCACAAAATGAGCGCACCAGTGCATGCTCGCACACACGGCTGAGGCTGGTCGAGCTCGGGGTCCAGCGGTTCATGGGCAGCGGATGGAGCAGAAGGGCGGCAGAGCTCGGGAGAGCCGGCGGCAGGGCCCAGGACGGCCAACCGACACAGGAGCAGCTCGGCCTACACGATCAAGAGGAGCAGCATCGGCAACAAATTGCTAGCTTGCTAGGCGACGGACTGCTCGTGACCAAGGTGACGGACTGCTCGTGCGGAGGGAGCCGAAGTGTTTTGATTTCCCTGCATTGAAACAAACATCGTCAGCTCATACAACACAAAATTTCTCACCGATGTCCTTCATTTCTCAACGCCAGCGAGCGCACCAACGGTGAAGTGGATGACCGCGGGGAACATCCACGGAAAAGCACGACTGAGGAAGGCGGAGCCACCGCTGGCTCGGTGGAAGAAGGCTGCCGCCGGCTCCGGGGAAGAAGGCCGGAGGGGCTGGGGACGGGGGCCTCGGGAGAGGGGCTTAGGTAGTGCGCCTGAGGAGGAAGGAGCCGGCGTCGGCGAGTACGGCGGCACTTGGCCGAAGGTGTTGATGGGAGCTGGGGCCATGGTGGCTCGAGTGGCCATGGCGGCGCGAACGGAGGTGTTGAAGCTTCTATGGCGGCGGCGTGTGGCGGCACTAGGCGACGGCGGGAACGGTCCCGCGAGCGGATCCGGGAGGAGGAGGCGTCATGGTGGCTGGATCCGGGGGAAGAAGGCAGCATGGCGGCCGGATCCTAGGCCGGGGTGGCCGACGGAGGGAGGCGCGTCGGGGTCGGGATGGCCGGTGGCGGGAGGCGCGTCGGGGTCGGGGGGCGGCGACGGGGCCAGGGTGGCCGGCGGTGGGAGGCGTGGCGGCACCGGCAGCAGGAGGCATGCCGGAGCCAGGGGCTGGCGGCGGGAGGCGGCGGCTGTGGCAGCGGGAGGTTGGGGATCGGGAAGGAGATCTTGGACGAGTGGGCGTGGGCATTGCCTTTTTCTCTTTTTTTTCCGCGGGTTCAGGAGTTCGGGAGACCTCCACGCGGTCGCGCTCCGTGATCCAAATAACTATTCATGTATTTTCTTATAATTATAAAATATATTGTTTTATCGTTTAGAATGAAAGACTATTATTTTTATTATGTGCAAAACTAAAGAAGACGGAGATTTGTACATGGCACGAGTCGATATGCGTAACTACCTGCTATGTCTGCGAACTACTACGTACTATTTCTATTAAAGTCACAATCAACAAATTCCAAAATAAGATGAGCTTAGGCTCGTACTTCATGTTGTAGCTTTGGTGAAAATGCAAAAATTGCATGCATTCGCTTCTCCAGGGATGCAACACTTGCATGCATCTACATGGATGCACCAATCACGAGACTTTCGCTTGGCTCCTCTAGAGCGTGCAGACGTTGTCCATTGGATGTTAATCTAAGGGCATAGAAAAAAGTGACTGAGTTGAGGCACCTGACATATAGGTGCTCCTTTTTCTTTTACGGGTTGAGCAATGTTTTAGAGATAATGGGCATTCGGCAACAAAGCTGCGTCTCGCTACCCATATGTCTTTTCTTTTCCTTTCGTTTTTTATTGCGTTTCCTACAAGCTGGGCATCTTATAAGCAACAAAAAGAAAAAGAACAGGCTAGGCATCCTTTTGACAATCAATCCGCAGCTGATTTTGGGAACATGATTGCGTGGGTAAAGCAAAGCACACCTGTACAGCGCCAAAGTAAGAGAAAGAAAAAAAAGGGTATCGTGCTAAGCAGCTGATCATTGCTCCATCTCCTTTCTTTAAATCATTGCTTGATGCAGCCAGATCGTCCCTCGCAGCAACAAAACATTGCCCCGACGCGGCGCCTAGCTAGGGGCCGGAGTTCCCTTCATTGCTGGTAATTAAATCACACTCAAAGTTGTAGTGATTTTTTTATGTTATTGCTTACCCTGGTTGCTGGTTTTTTCTAATGCTTGATGAGATCCTGCTTCATCTTTTCCCTCTTCTTGTTCAGTTTCCATAAGACCGGCCCCCTCTGTTCTGCTTCGTTCCAAACAAATTAAGGAGCCGGCATATATAAGCCTCGAATAATTATCAAATCTCTGACATTTACATAGAGACCGCTTGATTGGCATTTCAGGTAAATCACTGAGTCATCTTTGTTGTTCGAATTAGTAGATTTTCAAGCAGTTAATGTTTAATTAGCTCATCTGAATCCGTTGCACTAGTCTCTACCTTATTGGTCTCTCTCTCTCTCTCTCTCTCTCTCTCTCTCTCTCTCTCTCCTCACTTATCCAAGCTATCTAGTAGCTCTTGATTGAATCTGGCATCTTAAATTGTGCTAGCTACTAATGTTCAGATTTCATATTCCAGCTAGCTAGATCGATGGGTGTGGGATACCTGACAGTTCAGGAATGCAACTCTGATGAAAGGAAGATCTTCTCTAAGCACTTCACTAGGGTGATGTTCCGAGTCAATGCCCTCCTTGTGGTGAACGCCATCCTGATGGGAGTCATGGTTGTCCTAGGTGCATACGGTCGCTATCGCCGCCATCCATTGACCCGCTACATTTTCTTGGGTGCCACTGCATTGTTCATTCCCATAATCTCCTATGTCCTATCTGACATTGGTAATCAGAATGGCCTTATCCTTTTTGCCGATGGAGAAAAGATAGTAGGCCGCATGTGCAATGCAAGTACCCACATGAATCTAGTCTTAATATGGACTGGTCTTGTTCAAATGGTTGGTATCAGCACCACTTTGGTAGTGGTCAGTGATCCTAGAGAAGGGCGAAACATTGGTCCATCTGTGGCACTACTTGTGCAAGCAATGTGGACTTCCTACCTGATGGTCTATAACACAAGGTTGGATTATTATACATCCATCGACCTGGGAGGTACTACTACTGATACCTACATCAAGTGGTCTCTGGTAAATGTATTTTCTCCAACAGGATTGGTGATTGTCCCACCATTTGCTCTCACCTTTGCAAAATTACTTTTCAAGTGTTTTGTGTGGCACAAGGCCAGAAAATCACTAGCAATTGGATGCAATCCCCGTCTTATTGTTGGATACATGGAGCAGCTACATGACGCCGACATGACAAATGATTATGGGGATATACCTCCTCCACTAATAGTAATGGGCGAAGACACAATATCTGTGGATAAGGAGCCTCATGGTTATAGCTTTGCACTTATCCCCAATAGAGGCGGCTTAGTGACCCTTGACAAAGTTTGGCAGCTGGATGACATGCATGATCTCAAGTTGACATCACATCTCAAAGATGTATGCCTCTCCTTCGCACTGTCCAAGCTTTTAAGGTGTCGGTTCGCCAGGTACACAAATGCTAAGACTGGCTTCACCAAAGCTTCTAGCTTTTTACGGAATATGTTACTCGAGGATAGCAATGATGAGAGGGTACTTCAACTGATTGAATATGAGCTTTCTTTTCTTCATGATGTTTATTTTTCATCACTGGTAATCACATATTCAGAGAGCAGGATGCCCATACTAAGCATATTGATTTCACTCTCAGGCATCGGCTACTGCTTACTTTTTACTATGGCCAGAGTATATCTTCCATTTATTTTGGCAGATCGATCAACTGCATCTTCCGAGCTGATATCTTGCTTGTATCGGTGCCTTCAATTCGAGGGAGAACAGCAAGGTACCACAACACACCTACGCGGTCAGGACTTTGGAAGTCCAGCATTTGACCTTGTACCGATTGTTGTACTTGTTGCACTCGTTGTGCTTGCTGAGATAAGAGAGATTGCTTTTTACGTTTGTTCTAACTGGACAAAAGTAGCCCTAATCTGCGCCCACATAAACCATCCTTCTTGGCAGCAATCTCCTATCATGCAGAAATGTATCAGGCATGTGTTGCAGTGTAGATGCAAGATATTAAACCATTGGGAAGACACGATGAACCAATGTTCAATACTGGTGCTACACCCAAGGAATACTCCAATGGGTCTGCTTCGTCGTCTTAAACCTGGTCAGAAGGTCAAGGTGCCAAGGGCGGTGAAAGCTGGTATCATGAATGCATTGAGAAGCTATGAGAGAAGCAGAAACAATAACCGCATGCCATCTCTGTGCCCGAGGCCGCAGTTGAAGACCGGCGACAACCTCCTTTGGGTGGTCGATGGCACAAAAGGTATAGCCAAGACCATTCTTGTGTGCCACATCGCCACAAGCATTCTTGAACTCAGGTCAGCTGGATCATGTCAACCTCTCTCTGACCATAAGACCGCTGCCATTCACCTGTCCCGGTATTGCGCCTACCTGGTGGCCTACTCCCCTGAGCTGCTTCCAGAGGACGACGAGTGGTGCAAGAGCTTGTACAAGACCGTCAAGAAGAAGGCCAAGCACATCCTCGCCGGCATGCCAACACCTAAAGTGGATTATCAACCGTTGGTAGAGCTGATGAGCGCCTCACAGAATCATGAGGTGCTCAAGGATGGTGCCAAGCTCGGACAACAGTTGGCGGAGCTGAACCAAGGAGAGGCCAACACAGCGTGGGAGCTCCTCGCCGGCTTTTGGTCGGAGATGATGCTGTACATCGCTCCATCAGACAACATTGACGGTCACTCGGAGGCCATCGCCCGCGGCGGCGAGCTCATAACGCTCGTATGGGCATTGCTCGCACACCTGGGGATTTTCAGTAGAGCCGCCGGCGACCCGGCCAGCATCACTGGCGAAAGTGTGTAGGTGTGTGTTACCTTTTGTGTGATCCATTTGTGTATCTTCCCACGTTCCTGATTTTCATTTTTGACGTGTTGTGTTTGAGGTCATGGCGGCCCCAGCCGAGTGTGTATCCAGAATTCAAAATATGCATCCACTTTTACCATCGTCTTGCCACAGTTTCTCTAGCCTAGCCAGCATGGAGCGGCAAGTGAGTTTGCCCGGCTTCACCATTCTGTGGGCGATGGACGAGACGCGTCCGTGGTCACCGACGGTATCATCGGCACGGTAACATTCTGGAGCGTACGTGCAGGGCGCTGAGCCTCCGCGGCTTGCAGCTCCGGCCGGATGGAGCCTCTGTTGGTTGCGGCGGCGAGCTCTGCAAGGAGTAGAGCAGCGGCGGGTTCTGGAGGGGCGCGTGGGTGGCGGCAAGGCTGCAGTGGCTGGACTCGAGGACGAGAGGAGGCGGTGCCGGCAGGAATGGTGACCCCAGGGCCCCGGCAGCCTGCTGCTCGCGGCCTGCCCCGCGCTCTTTGTGGCGGTCTCGTTCGCGCAGCCAGCGCACGTGGCATGCCGTCATCTTTACCCTCACGAGCATCAGCAGCAGGGAGCGGCGGTCCCTGCAACCTGCTCGATGGAATCCCGCACAGAGTAAGGTGGTGTTTGATTCTCTAGTCCTAGGACTTTTTCTAGTCCCTAGGACTTTTTAAAAAAGACTCTCAAGGAGATGCTTTTAAGGACTTTTAGCAAAAAGTCTAGTCCCACCCTGTTTGGTTTGCTAGAGACTTTTTCTAGTCCCAACACAAAAAAGTCCCTGCAAGCAAACACCAAGTGTTGGAAAGAGAGTAGTATGTATGCTGACTAGTGAGCCCCACGAGTAAGTGCCCTATGTAACAGTTTGATGATTTGGCTAGTGTGTGTTTATTATTTATTTATGGGAAAAGTATATTTTCCGTCCCTCAACTCTTTTGAAAATATAGAAATTATCCCTCAACTTCAAAACCGGCAAACCTTGATCCCTCAGTTTCTCAAATCGGATAAGTTCGGTCCCTTGTACCACTTTAAGTGGTTTTCATCCGACGTGGACACGGTTTTGACTAAAGAAAAAACATGACACGTCGTCCGGGCTAGACTGCCACACCACGAACAGCGAAGGCACTGTATGTTGTGTACATGCTCGGCCATGGTGGCCTGGCTCACGGGGTGCTGGCCTTCGCCATGCTCACCGTCCAGGTCATGCGGCCAGCACGGGCAGGGGAGCAGGTACCATGGCCGTCGAGCTCATGCGGCCAGCACGGGCAGGGGAGCAGGTACCATGGCCGTCGAGCTCATGCGGCCAGCACGGGCAGGGGAGCAGGTACCATGCGGCTGCACAGGGACGCCTCTCTCTTCCTGCAGTACAAGACGATGAACACCGACCCAGCCATGGCAGTGCTGATCATGCTCCCCACTAAACATGGCGTTGAAGTGGGCAGTGACACGGCAGTCAACCCCGAACAACGTGTCAAGTTTTTAGTCAAAATCGTGTCCAGACGAAAACCACCGTAAACGGTATGAGGGACTGAAGTTATCTGGTTTAAGAAGTTGAGGGACTGAACTTATCTGGTTTGAGAAATTAAGAGACCAAGTTTTACTGGTCTTGAAGTTGAAGGACAATTTCTATACTTTCGAAAGAGTTAAGGAACGAAAAATATGGGACTGGCTAGGTGTCAGTTGACTGAAAATTGAATTTGGGGTCAGTCGATTCTAGGTCTGCCATTAATTTTTTATCAAATGGACAAACAGAATCTGCCCGAACAGAGTCGACTGACCCAAATTCTGAGTCAGTCAATTCTGAAGAAACAACCCAGCCCAACTCTGCTCTGCCATTCTGAGCATTCTATGGGCTGGACAAAACCCACCTATGGGCTAGACCTAATAATGCATCACACAAAAAAACATATCTATGGGCTGGACCCATTAACCCGTCACAAAGATTGAGGCAGTAATTTTTTCACTAATCTTCTATAAAATTGCAACACATAGGTGCGCCAGTGGTCCAGCAGGTGCAACTAATTAACCACTAACATCTTAATTAGTTGGTCCCAAATAAGAATTTCTGCAACGGCAATGGAATCATCTCCTCTGGCACAGGCACAGGTGCATCAATGGGCAAATAATCTGCATCTGGTTTGAACATTTGGAAGCCTGCGAACAAGCCATCGGATATGAGACTCTTAAAAACATACGTAACTGGTTGCAGACATTCTGCATACCAGGGACCTACGGTATGCACCTTGATGACAAAGCGAGCCCAGAGCCGGCCAAAACGATGCTCCAGCTCTCCCCTCAGTACGCTGATGTCAAGGCCCTTGAACAGATGCGCAGTGTTGAAAAAGACGTCATAATCCTTGCACAATATCTGGGTACAAATGATTCTATGGATCAGGCAACATGGACACAATTGTAAATACAATAATGAAAACTAATGCGTGCAACATTGTATAGTGACCTCAATGAGAAGATGATCAGGTTCCTCAAGCTCTTCACTCTCAGCGGGCAGTTTTCCACCTTCTTCTTGGTCCCGTCACGGAACTCCTTATTTCTTGTTTTGTTCCGAAGCTGCTTCGATGTCATGGTATTCACTTATTATTCGGCCACCACACTATTAAGTTACCTGTGGAAAATATGGTGCAAACAAAGATTCCAATCATTTTTACTAATCATCAACTCCCACCGTAACTTAATATAAGATGTTTTTTGAGGGAGTAGAAAATTGCAGGTTCAGGCTGTAGAATTTGCACACAAAGAACATCAGCAAGAAAAAGTACATCATGGAGTAAGATATACTGCCAGCAAGGTAAGTAAATTCTAATTTACAACAGTTTAAACACTACCAGAAGATAGGCAGAACATATATAGATATTTCATGCATCACATAAATTTGAATAAGGAAATAGGCAGGACTAGTACTTCACGTATATTACTATAAGTACAAGCTAGGGAACTAGTAGATCATAAAGCTCCTACAAAACATTCTGAATAAAGAATGAAAACCATATACACAGAAACAGAAAACATGGGGGGGGGGGGGGGGGGGGGGGGGGGGGGGGGGGGGGGGGTTAAACCTGAATCTAAATAACAAATCAATATCATAATCATAATAACCATAAGTTTTACTAGAGAGAATAATGAATTGTAGGCAACCTATTACCCTCCCTGAAGATAAATTCAAAAGCAAAAAACAAAAGTGAAAGAAGTTTATCTATACCGGAATGGATTTTGGGAAGTCTTTTACCCTTCCTAAAAAGAAAACACAAAAACTAAAATAGACATAAATTTTGTTCCCATGGCAGCCATCATTGGTTGCTATGGCACCCATTCTTACTCTAGGGTGCAGCTATTGACTACAAGATTTATAAAGAGTTAAATGCACTGGAGGTCCCAAAAGTTTCGTTGTTGTGTCACTTTCGTCCTATTTCTTTGAAAATGCACCTTTAGGTCCCAATCTTTCATAAGTGGTTCACTCGAGGTTCTTCTCTTCACCAGCGCTCGCTGACCTGCCCTCGTGGCGCGTTGACCCACGCCACGTCGACACAGGGGCTGCGGAGGCTGCTCTTTTTTACAGAAAACCCCTTAGGAGACCCTCGCCTTCTCACGTCGGGCGAACTCTCCTTGTTTTTCTCACGACGCACCACTCCCGATGCTCTCAGCACTTCTCTCTCCTTCGCTGACCTCGTGACCTTCCCAAGCGGACGAAGCCTCCCTCCCCTATTTGTGCCTGTGCCTATGCGTAGCCAAAAGCAGTGCACACGTTCCTCTGATTTGCCATGGACTCCTAGAATTCTCCTCATGGTTGCAATGAAGATGTTGAGATAAAGATCTAGACCTACCATGTAATCTTGGGAGTGATGCTGATCGCGGGCGAGGCTGGTGCCTTTAAAGCCACAGACCAGTAGCGCGATCTGGATGCATCAATGGTAGCTGCACCAGCGCAAAGGAAGGCTGCATCGACTAGAAAGAATAGTGTACCATCCCCATCTCTTCGAAAGGGCCATGTTGATTTTTCTGGGGGGTTTTGTTTTGTCAAGAACATTCCACCCTGGGCGTTATTTCCATGGAAATACCCGCCCTCACATCCAAACAAGGCTGTAGTGTTAAGAAGTACATCTGGTTGAGTATGTAAGTTGGGCACGGCATTTTAGGCCTTTAATTTAAGGGTCTGTTTGGTTTGAGACTAAATTTCCCTAAGGTTGCCACACCTAAAGTTAGGTAAGTTTGACCAACTTAGGTGGGTGCTTGATTCAAGCTACACCTTAGGCAAGCCACACTAGTGGCCCATATCACATACACTAAAAGATGCGGCAAGATTTTCTTAGGCTTGCGAACTTGTGGCTCTCATTTTGAATAACTAATCTTAAACAAGTGTGGCAACATTGTATGGCAAAGTGTGGCATTGTTAGGCCTAGAACCAAACAACCCCTAAGTAGTGAAACTTGTGCATTTCCCATAAAACTAAATGTATTTGGAATTTCATTCGACGATGAATTTAACAATATAATTTTTATGAGATATAACACATGTTTTGCTTGTCTAAATGATGAACTAAAATTTGTGTCCGAATTATAAACCCAACAGAAGGGTGTAGTATCATTGGCCGCACATGTGGCGATGACTGCAACGCAGCCATGTCGCAACCTCAAATCACCATGATTGCACAGTGGGAGTGACATCTACAACGTTGGTGATATTGTGGCGATGGCTGCAACAATGACCATGTTGCAACCTCTACGCAACAAATCAACAATTCGCAAGAGAAAATCGACATCTGGATGACTGCAACATTGGCCATGTTGCAAATCTCTCGAGCGCAACATGGCTCATGTTGCAAATCACTCGTTGTGTAAATCTTCGAGCCAAGATGAACCATGTTGCAAACTTTGAGCGCAACATGAATCATGTCGCAAACTTCGTTAGTTGGATCGGACGGCTATCCTGCAGTTAATTTGGTGCCTCATGACATGGCTGATCTTTTCAAAAAATCAACAAGCTGACTCGTAGCGTTGCCCTTAATCTAACTGATCAATCATTTAATTTGACTACTCAGTCCATTGGCTGAGCAGTAACACTAGCAAGCCTTATACCTCGTGACAATCTCTCATAGATTTTAAAGTGCATTCTGAACTCCATGTCCATTTGAATTATTATTATTATTATTTAGTTGGTCCACGTCCATTTGATGGTAATTCTTATTTGACGCATGAAGCATCAAAATGTCCAGCCTCCGCAGGAACGGCCGAGATATTGGGTCAGCCTCCGCAGTAACTCCTACTTATTCTAAAAAAACACTCTCAGTTTAAGGAAACCTGTACCTGGTTCATGTCTAGTTTTACCGGTTTTAAGAACCTCCTAGACCATTTTTCTTTATTCTATTCATCGTTTTACTAGGTTTTCAGGTTTTCTTTTCCAAAAAGAATTATGTTTTTTATTTTCTAATTGCCAATTTCAAAAATGTTCAAAATATTTTGAGCTATTTAGAATTTAAAACTCAAAAAATTTAAAAAAAATTGCATTATGAAAAACTTATCAAAATTTAGAAAATGTTCAAACTTTCCACAAAATGTTCCAGAAATACAAAATTTGTTCAGATTAGGGAAAAATCCTCTCAAAATAAAAATTATTTTGAAAAATATTTTCCAAAAAACAATAAATTTTTCCACTTTTAATAAAAATTTCTAATTTAAAAAATGTCGAAATTCTAAATAGTGTAGACATTTCAAAAACAGTTAGGATTCAGAGAAAAATGTTCTACTTTTTAAAATAATTAAACTTTACATATTTTTTGAGAAAATAAATTTAAAATGCCACAAACAGTACAATGTCAAAGAAATGACGCTTGCTACTGGGATGCTAAAGTACGGCACGAAAGGGTAAGCCCAGCAGAGGGTCCCCCATTTGATGGGCACCATATTACATCGGAAAAAGTCCAAAATAAACCTTGAATTTGTAGGCGAAAGCTAAACTAAACCTCGAACTCTCAATCCCTGAAATCAGCACACCAAACTCTCTAATTCCGCCTATTTTAAAACCTTAGAGGACTTCGCCGGTATTTGCTGGGCCGGCCCAGTACCTCGCTCGCTCACGCGCGCGAACTAATTTGTTTTTTCTTAATTTTTTCTTTTACGTTTTCTTTTCTTTTTTCATTTTTACACCAGACTAATTTTTCTCAGTACCCAATGTACATTTTTAATGCACACATTAAATATTTGATAAAATTTTGATATTTTCAAATACATTATGGACATTTTTGAATTAAATGTTTTCAAAACTTTTTTGAATACATGGTAATATTTTTTCCAAATACATGTTTTATATTTTCTTAATGACAATAAGCATTTTTCAGTTAAACGCACACATTTAACTGAATCAGGTCAACACTGGTAAAAATATTTAATGCACACATTTTCCAAATACATGGTAATATTTAATGCACACATTTCAGAAATAAATACGTATTCAATACTTGTTTGCCCCGAAAAAAAGTTTTCAAAGTTCAACGCTTTGGTTTCTGATTAAATATTTTTGGCCTCTTACTATGTAAGTCATAGTCGTTTGGTGTAGTGGCTAGCAAAATCAGGTCAGCACTGCCAGGTCCCAAGTTCAACTCCATGGCATGTTTTTCTCTCTTGTTTTTATTACGTCGCGCGTTAAGAAAAAGAAAGAAAGAATTTTTACAGCCCGTGATAAGAAAAATAAAACTCGCTTTATGTCTGGTGGGCCTGCCCAGTCGAGTCCGCAGCCAACAATCTGAAACATTAATTTTTTTTATTTACGAAGTGATTTATGAAATTCCAAAAAATTATTGAAAAATGTGACACAATTCTGAAATCCGAAACATTTTAAATAGGATGTGAAAAACTGTTGGAATTATGAACATTTTTGACAAATGTGATTTTTTATGAAATCACGAACAGTTTTTTAAAATGTGAATAAAATTTCAGAATTCCAAATATTTTTTAGAAATAGAGAATGAATTGAATTCGTGCAAAAACTATAAATAGGAACATGTTTTAACTTCTGAACAATTTTAGAAATGTGCAAACATTTTTTAAATTTCACGAATTCTTGTTGTGTTATAATGGGCCGGCCCAAATTCTTGTCTCTGAGAGTAGCTCCTTATCCTGTCCGGGATTGAATTATTCCCGGTGTGCCAAATAGATCTAGGGTCCAAAATAGACCGGGATTACAAGTTCAGAGTGTCAATTTCCGGGATTCAAAGTTCAGGGTTTGATGTAGCTTCCGTCCATAACTTTAAGGTTTCTTTTGGACTTTTTTCTATTACATCTGACAAATCTATGAAATAATAAAAAGCCCCACAAAGGCGGACCCATCAGCCTGCTTCGCGACCTCGGAATTTGTTAAAGAGGACCCCAAGTAAGGGCAGCTCCTATTTATTGTGTTTTTTTTAGAACTTCCTATTTATTGTGTACGTCGATGGATAAGATGTAATGCCTACCCTGTAGCTCCCCGCTAGGTACTGCTGCGCTGGCCCAACCTTCCCAGACCGAGTTTACTTCTTTTTTGTATTTTTATTCGCTTTTTCTGCTTTTTTCAATTTCCTTATTCCATTTTTTATTTTTATTTTATTATAAATTTCTTTTTTTTCTAATGTCCTATTATTTCCCATTCAACTTTTTGAACCTTTATGAATTTTGTGTACATCTTTCAAAAAATGGGAACATTTTATAAAGTGTACAACATTTTTGTTTCTAAACTTTTTTTGTAATCCAAGAATTTTCTAAAAATCATGAACATTTGATGAAATATTTGGAAAAAATATGTAAATAAATTAATTCACGATGTTTTTATATCACGAACATCTTTTGCGCTCTTGAAGAGTTTTGAATTCGTGAACTATTTTTAGTTGCTTCATATTATCCGAAATTCCTGAAAAATAATTGAAATTCACAAAGATTATTTGAATTTTTAAACATTTTGGTGGGGCTGCGTGTTTGGAGGGTATCCTCCGACTCTCGCATGGATTAGGAGGTCCCCCAGGTAGTTCCCTTTTCGGCTTAAGTCGCGTCAAATGTCTAAATTTTTTTTAGACAAGCCAATCGTCTAACTAGACAAGCTATGGCCGCAAAGTCCAAAGCTACTTCGGCCTTATTTATGTTTTACAGGTGGAACTTTTTTTATACACGTTGATCATTTTTTAAATACATGATTTATATTTTTATTATATTTTTGTTTGTGTTAACTATTTCTCACATTAAAAAATTGACTGATAAAAATATTATATTAAAAGAAGTGAATATTCTTTTACGTTAACATTTTTATCAGCTTTTATGTGTGAACATGTTACAACATTTCTATTACATTTTGGTATGAAACATTATTTTTTAATTACATGAACAGTTTTTTACGTACGTGTTTTTAATGCCATTAGCATTTTTGTAATATTACATGACCATTTTTTAACACTTGATAAATAATTTTTGAAAATTTCACCAACATTTTTTCATAACACGTGAACGTTTATATTTTAAGATATTTCAGAATACAAATATAAGTACAAAATGAAAATTTGAAAATTGAAACAAACGAGTGATCTGAAGCGAATGAAGTAGCGTACATACCAGCTACGTCCCTTAGGCCGGCTCTTGAAGGAGCGCTGCAAGCGACGTTTCTCTCGAGATCGTTGTAAGCGACAAATAGCCGCACCCATAGTGACCTCTCAGCCTACTTCACCACTAAAGGTGAAGCGTTTAGCAGCGCTGCCCTTGAGACTTCAGCAAAATTAAATATGAATTGGCAGCCATATAATCATCAACCCACCTCACATCTGTTTTAACCCCCCCCCCCCCCATTTTCCTTTGACCAAAATGAGCGACATGAGAGAAGGGAGGTCACGAGCAGCCTTAGGGTTTTCTCCATGTCGGCCAACCCACCCCATTACCCCGTTCTTGTCCAACACATCGACACCCCCCCCCACTTCATCACCACCACCACCCACCATCCTTTCTGTTTTCCCATGCCCATGCACAACCAGGTGTGTGAGCCCCTTCCCATCTTTGATGTCGAGTTGGTCGGTGTCCAACATCTATGCCTATGGGTCGACTCATTCTCGACCAAAGGTCACCGCCTCCGCCCCTTCCTCAACCTTCGTCCTCAAGCCCGCTATGGACACCTTCGGTCCTAGAGCTCAAGCTTCTGCCGGCTACCATCCCTGTCCCGAGCTATGGTTTCCCATGTCCCCTCGTTGTTCGTCCCCTACTTGTATGTTTGGGCATTGTCGACGTCCCTCCGCTAGTCCCTATCGCCTCCATGTATATGTGAAATCATTAAGAGATGGATCCTCTTTGAGTCTTTGTTGTGTGTCCTTGTGTGTTCGAGCAAGGATTTGGAATTATGTTCTGCGGGTATAACAATTCAATGAGAATGAGAGGGACAGATGACTTATATGTGCATCCTAATGTTCATTCATAGACATGATTTTTGAACTTGTGCAGTAATTCCATCTGATTTTCCAAGTCGGCATTAATGAAATATTACAAAATACTATATATAAACTAAATCATTCACTTGCAATCAAATTATGACTTAAACATATGGTTCATTTGCAATTCGCAAATTATAATGATCTCAACACTTTGCAGACGTTACAAACTTTTCACAAGCTCACGGCCTCTCCCATAGCTACACTGCCAAACAACAACCTTTATTGCAGCCACTTCCTTGTAGCAAAGAATTTGCATTTTGCTTCAACTCGGGCCTTCAAAACGATGTTCGTACCTTGCCCGAGGACGGAACCTCCAAATTGAGCCTTGTACGCGGAGCTGGAAGTGCAACAACTGATAGTAGTTTTCAGTCGGCCATTGGATATGTTTTTCCCCTAGTGAAAGGGCTTCCCTTAAAAAATTGTATTAATGATAACATATCTTATTGATCTAAGCGCATGCTTAAGCCTATAAACAGTACCGTCACATCACGGAAGGAAGCAAGGATGTTTAGATCTCCCTCGATTGCAAAATGAAAAAAAGCGTATGCAGGTTTTACTTTTCATATTTGAGTTCATAGGACAACTGAGGTGATGCACCTTGAAAACACAGTGGGAATTAGCTTGACATACACCTAAAAATTACACAATGGAACCATACTCATTTCACCAAGGAGAGGAGCTCTAAATCCCATTTGTACCATATTTCTGGTTACCCCAAAACTTTTGGGGCAAGGTTCGGCCAGGTATCGGGGAGGTCAGAAAGGTTGCAATTTTTTTTTGCAAACTCTCTAGAAATCTCAGAACCTGTACGAAACATGTCCGGAGCTTCCAGTGGCTGGAACTTTCGGGGTGCCCGAAACATCCAGGGGCTAGAACTTTTGTGGCTGGGTCTGGCCAACTTCCAGGGCATCCAAAGCAGTTACACATTTGTTTCAACTCTCTGGAAATCCCGAAACTTGCCCAGAACCTGGCGGAACTTCCAGGGTCGCAGAATACACATGGTAATGGTTGAATTTTAGCTAAGGCTATAAATAGTCTTCTTCTTCCTCACGAAGAACTTGACGGCCCCATTTCTCTCTCATTGATTGTTAGAACTTGATTTCTTGGAGATCTCCCTCCCTGGCCACCCAAAGATCTTGATCATTTGGGGAGTGAGGAAGTGACCAATCTACACATTCACCAAAGCAAAGCTCACTCTCCCTTGTTTTCGTGATGCATCTTGTTACTCTTGAAGGTTGAAGACTGTTAGGCGGTAGTGGCTACTCTGGTGAGGATCGACTGTTGTGATTGACCGCAAAATGTTTGTGAAGGTTTGGAGGTCACCTCATGGTCTACCACTAGTGGTTGTAAATCACATTCATTGTGTATATCAAGGAAAATAGGGTGAGCCTTCGTGGTAACACAAATCCATCAAACGGTGACTAGCTTCCCTCCAAGAAAGTGAACAATGGGATACATCCTTGTCTCCGGAGTTTCGGCTATCCCTAACACTAGCTCCTTACTTGTGGTCACTTATTGTTCATCACTTGCTATATCATATTGTGTTGTTTTAGTTTCTACATATTATTGTCACCATCCTTGCTAGAAACTTGACTCACCTTTGCAATTGTTAGGCACACATTTTTATTTCGCTTTTGCCTAAAATTGCAACTTTGTAGTTATTAAAATCAGTTAGCTATATGTAAGTCGCCTAGGAAAATAAATTTGGGGCAGTCGATTTTAAGCCATTGATTACTGCTTTAGGAGTCGTGTATTTTTGTTTTTTTCCTATTGTGTTTGTTGTCAAGTTTTGGGCTGCAATTTTTGACTGACCACTGTTTGGGTCAGTTGATTTCTTATTGGGTTGAAGCCCATTTCGTGTTTCCTGTGGCCAGCTTATGGGCTGACATGCTTCTTATTTTTCTTCTGTTTGCATGCCTCTTTTCTTTTTCTTTTTTTTCTTTTTTTTCTTTTTCTTAGCCTATTTTATGGGTATTTTCTAGGATGTTGGGTGGGTGTAAAAATTTATACATGTAAGTACTATATAACATGTGTATAAATTAGATTAGAATGTAAAAATTACACTATTAAATGTTTATGTCTTACATATTTAAAAGTGCAAAGTTGTGTGCAAGTTTTTCTTTTTATGTTCTTTCTTCTTAAGAATAATAACAATACCACTAATTTATTCTAACATAAAATTTTCATTATTTTGATTATGGTTTTGTTTTATTTTCTTTCTTCTTTAAGGTTGATACCAATGCCATTAATTAATTCATTATTAGGAAACCTTTTTTTTGCCAAAATTTTACTATTATATGTTTAGTCTTGAATATTAGAAAAATTGCAATTTTGGTGTAAAATTCGTGCAAATTTTATTTTTGTTTCTTTTCATTTTCTTTCTTCTTAACGTGTAACACCAATGCCCCCAATTCATTATTTCTTAAGAAACTTCATTACTTTATTTTTATTTTCGTTTTTGTTTCATTTTAATTTTTTCCTTTAAGGACTAAATGCATTCCTTCTTAGAAACTTCATTTTTTTAAAATTCCATTATTGTATGTGTATTCTTCCATCTCATAAAAAAGTGCAATTTGTTTGTAAGTTGTGTGTAATTTTTTTCATTTTAATTTTTCTTAAATGGTAATACCAATGCCACTAATACATTCTTTCTTAGACAACTTCATTATTCCGATTTTGTTTTAGTTATTATTTCAATTTTTCTTCTAAAAGGGTAATACCAAAGCCAATAATTCATTCTTTCTTAGAAGTACTTTATTATTTTGATTTTATTTTATATTTTATATTTTTTTATTTAATGGTTATACCAATGCTAGTAATTCACTTTCTTATGAAACTTATCTGTTTGTGTGAAAATTCTACTATTTATGTTTGTTCTTGCATATTGTACAAAAGCGCGATTTTTGTGTAAATTGTGCGCAAATTTTGTTAATGTTTGTTTTACTTTTTTTTCTCTTTCTTTTAAAGGGTAATATCAATGGCACTAATTCATTCTTCCTTAGAAAATGTCATTTTTTGATTTCTTTAGTTTTTATTTATTTTGTTTCTTCTCTAAGGATAATACCAATGCCATTAATTAATTCTTTCATAGGAAACTTTTTTTTGCCAAAATTCTATTATGATATGCTTATACTTGCATATTATAAAAAATCATATGTAAATTGTTTGCAAATTTGGTCATTGTTTTTTTTTGAGTAATAGCAATACCATCAATTCATTCTACCTTAGAAAACTAGATTTTTTTTATTAATTTTCTTTCTGCTTTAAGGGAATATGAATGCCACCGATTCATTCCTTCTCAGCAAACTTATTTTTTGCAAAAACTAGCAAAGTGGCCCGCGCAAATGCACGGGCAACATCTGAAACATATTTCCAAGTTTCAATCGGCAACGGTTTTAGTCTAGCAAAGGGTATAGACAAAAAAAAGGTTGTTCCATGTTCTAGTAAATGATGGAGAGTACAATTGGAAGATATTTTTCTAATTCACAATTTCTCAAGTGCACGTTCTCTGAACAACACTTTCATAACCTACCATGAAAAAACTGTATTATCTTTCCTCTCACATAATTTATTCATCACGGAAAGACAATCCAATACAGAATCAAGAACTGTTCTATTTATTATGACCACCAGGATAAAAGATGTGCAGACATATGTGTATCTTATTTAAGGGTAATACCAATGCTACTAATTCATTTCGTCTTAGCAATTACTATTTAAGGAGTAGTATATGCTTATTATTGCGCATTATAAAAAGTGCAATTTATGTGTAAATTTTGTCATTATTTTTGTAGTTTTTGGAAAACATTTTTCTTGGTCATTTGCTCTATGCCAGCGTTATTTCTCATTGCATCTAGATTGTATTTATACTGTAGCAAGTGATGGGACCGAACTACTTGTTCTGCCCGCATGTGAACTGCAAAGGTCAAAGCACGAAGGCCGTCTCACTCTTCACTCTCTCTCTCTCATTAAATTTCTATGCCATGCATACACAACACAGTTTCTCTCACGAGGTCTTTCTCATTTGTATATTTTTTTCCCCATGCATGCACACAGCACGAATATCTCTCACGAGCTGTCTCTCTCTCATTAAATCTCTGACATGCAACACAACACCATCTCTCTCAAAAGCGCGCGCTCTCTCTTTCCTCGCGCTTTCTCCCTCTAAGAGCATCTACAGCCCGACTTGTCAAATCCGGCCCTTCCAAAACCCGCGGACGCGTCCGGACACGTCCGCGGGCACTGGCCGGGCACCCCTCAAATGTTGCGCCGCACATCCACATACCGTAAATTCCGATCCTTAAATCCATGCAATCCATGCACGTCGATCATACGATACAAACTGTATGAATGTCATATTGCGAGTGGTCACGATAGGATGCGGCTCCCTATACTCCTTTTGCTCGTGGTACTCCTTTAAAATCTTCGTCCAATAGGTGTTCCCCTTTTGCTCGGTGCCGCATATTTGGGTCCATCATTGTGGCCAACCAAACTTTGACCAACAAAATGTCCTCAAATCTTGAGAATGCCGGACCTCTTGCCTTCGACGTCCTGGTCTTCTTTTTCTTGCTTGGATTGAGATCGGATGTTCTCCCAACTTCAAATGCGGTGGTGGCCTTCAATTCATACTCCATTTCGGTCGGTTCTTCATTATCATTGATCATGTTCGACAAGAATGCCTCCTACATGATTCAAATTTGCAAGCATTCATCATGAGCAAATGAACTAGTGGTCTATGCTAAAATATGATCGGACAAGAGTAAAGAAAACGTACCGACTCTTGTTCGGTCATTCCGTCGAACATGTTGAGGGCAGCCCAGGCACTGCCGGAGCCCGTGCTCATCCGCGCCCGAACGAGCTGCGGCGAGTCACACATGTCGACTGCCGGCATTTGCGTGGGCGGAAAGCTCTCCGGAATGGCCCAGCCGGCGCTCGCATCATCCTGTGTCCCAAAGGGGGCAGACAGCGTAATCCGCGTAGGCGCTCAGACGGAAGGGGTGCGGGGATCCGGGCGTGGCGTAGGAGACAGCAGCTCCACCACGTCCGAACCTCCCTGCGCCGCTGCCGCTCCCTCTCTTGCTGTCGGCGTTGCCGCAACTTGCGGGCGACGTTCTCCGCCATGCAAGTCGCTGTCGATGACACCGCGTCTCCCACAGACGAGGCGGACTGCGTCTCCGTCGCGGCGGTGTGGCTCGGGCTGGAGGACATCTCCGGCGGTGGATTGGGACCGGAGGTGAGGATTGGGAGCAAGGGTGGAGGACGGCGAGGGTCCGGGTGCGGGAATGGTTGGAGGGCGGCGGGAGGAGGAGGAAAGGTTTGGTGGATTTGGTGCAAATTGGAGTGGGGTTGGGTTGTCGGGTCCGACGTGGCGAGCGTGCCCAGACGCCCCCATATCCGCCCCATATTTGGGCTGGTGGGGGGTGTCGGTTAGCCTGGGCGTTTGAGGGCCGTTTGAGAGGCCCGTCTAGGTCAAAAAATCGTGACCGGGCGGCCTGCCCGAGGCATTTGAGGGTACAGTTGTAGATGCTCTAAAGACTGTGGTTACGGATGAATTATGATTGGAGATTAGGGGGAGAGTGGCCCACAAGTGAAAATTAAGGGGATGAGGTAATTGGTGGGAGGGTTTTCTGCAAGACCAATCCATATTTGATTGTCCGTGAACGTACGTATCATTTTTGCCGACAGACAGGTGGGCATAGTAGCGTGAGTTTTTGTCAAGGCAGGGAAAGATCAGGTGCAGTATGCTGTGGGTGTGTTGGCAGTGGCAGGAATGGTTCTGGTGGCACGAGGCCTTGCGTGGTTGCATGTGGAAAGACAAGAAAAACCAATCAATCAGCTGGACAACGTGGCTGAGAGTGCAATGCGCTCTCTCGTTTCTTTTATTTTATTCTGCCTTTTCATTTCCTTATATATATTCTTGTGTAGTGCTCGATGGTGATAGCTGCCAACTCTGTAATTCTTTGTGTGGTAGTAATACTAAGGACACATGTTCCATGCGGTGGTGGTTGCTCGTATCCGGCTCCTCTAAGTCTAAAACCCATTCTCAAGTCTGAAACCATGCTAGTCCTGACTGGTTGTTGCTGGTCAACCGTGCATGCATCCACCATGAGTACCAAACATGGTAGCAAAAATGCTCCACCATACACACTGAGATCATGATGTTTACTTGTGCCGTTTTGCCAACCATTAGGTGCCTGAGTTTTTTTTCCCATGTCAGTCAGTCGATTTTGAGCAAGATCGAAGACGGGGGTGACGTGACGACCGGCAGTGAGGATTGTCGACCCCGGCGAGTCCGAACCAGGACCTCTTTGGAAATGGGGGCGTCGCTGCGAGACGTCGTCAGAGAAGACAAGGAAGAGGATTGACGGGTGCGGTTAAAAGACATGAGATGCGGAGATGGGTTTTAGAGGGATGACCCGGGCAGCGGCAACACAGTGGTGGGAGGCGGTTTAAGGAGGGGATGGCGTGGAGGCGAGGCGCAAACGGAAGACCACGAAGTTCGGGAGCAAACAATCCGCCCGGCATCAATTGGCGGCCTAGGAAAGGAAGAAATAGAAGCGTGGGCAGGCTACGGTGTCCGTAGGATGAAGATGCAATGGTCTAGAATAGCGACTAATGTGTTTTTTCTTCAAGTACCGACACAAACTATTGTGCAGTTGAGACACTTGGAACAAGGGGCTTGACTCAATTGGGTTTGTAGTTCTGCCCTTCCGGGGGCGAAGTAGTGCCCTGTCTATTAGATTTAGGTCCGGGGGCGGAGGGCACTCACTTGAACGTTCATAGCTACTGAGGCATATATAGATGCATGCCAGGCGAGCGAGGAGAGAGAGCAATGATGGCATGGGTGCAGCCCGATCTCACGAGGACGGGTGCAAAGTGAGCTACAGAGCCTCCTACTTTATAGGAGTGATCTAAACGCTCTTATATTAGTTTACAAGAGGGAGTACTTACTAAGCTAAGCACATATAGTATGTCACTTGTATGATTTCTCCATGGCACCCTCTTGGACACACACGGCGTAGGTATATATGCAGATGCAGGAGGGAGGCCTTGCAATGGTTGCTTGTGGAGCTGGAGATTCCATCCTTGTTGGTGGCATCTTGTATCTTCCTGCACCAAGGAGTTGTGGAATGCTTTTCTTTCCGGTAGGTGTTGTGGCCGTTCTTTTTCCATTCGTTCATCTGGAATGCTTGCTGGGTGGTCGTAGCACCAGCACCAACCAACTCCCTAGGTAATTCTGCACTAGAATTATTAAGCTCATACACATGTTCCATGTGGTGGTTGGTGTTGGCTGGATCAAATATACTCTCTGGACGGCCATGCCATGCTCCTCCACAACAGACTGTGTCGGTTCATTTCAGCTCTCTGTGATGCCCAACTCCGAATTGATGGCACTATTGTTATCATGCACTCCCTCCGTTCTAGATTAAGTGTTGTTGTTTACTACAAAGTTGTACTAAATCAGCGACACTTATTTGAAGAAATGTCATGTCCAAAATGAGTAGGAAATACGGTAGCAAAATGCTCCGGTGTTTATCTTTTGTGTGTGCGTGCGTGCGTGCGTGCTGGCTCGGTGTTGGTGATTCTGCAAGGTTTCAATAGGAACCAGCAGAAGGGATCAAGGATGCGAGCAGCAAAGCACTTGCCATGTCAACCTCAGATTGTTCAGGCCCGGGCCAGAGGCGGTGAACAGTGGAGTGAGTGAGAGAGCAGCACCGGCATCTGCATGGAAGGAGACAGGCAGCCGCTGTGTACCGACGGGCTGCGCGTGAGTGAGCTGGTGCGCACGCATGGTACTTGCCATGTCACCCTCAGATTGTTCAGGACCGGGCCAGAGCGGTGAACAGTGGAGTGAGCGTTGGGAGAGATACATCTGCATGGAAGGAGACAGGCAGCCGCTGTCTACGCGTGAGTGAGCTGAGCTGGTGCGCACGCAATTGGGCGTCGGTGTCGTCCGTCCACCTCCAATGCCAGCCCCGCATCCCCTGTCCCGTCCTCTTCCTCCTCGCGCCGCAACCGACGAATCCTCCCCCAGACTCCCACATGGCCTCCCCCAATCTCTTTCCCTCTCACATCACATGCACCTACCATAAACCAATTTTCTACGGAGTATCAATCAATCCCTAACCTCCTCTCGCTTTCTCTAATCATAGATTAAGTGAGTGAAAGTGAAGCCTCAACGCACCACGAGCTCAGTAAGTCCACTGCACCGACGGTTTCATCCAACTACCGCGCTCGCTCGCACTCCCCTTTTCTTTAGTGAGCTGCCGTGCAGCTCCGCCACCCACATCAAAGCGAGCTCACCCCATCTCCTCCTCCCTCCCTCCTCCCCTGCTCGCCACTCTGCTCCGCTCCGCTCAAGCAAGCAGACCCAAGCAGCAGCAGAGCGCCGGAGGGACGCCAGGATGCACGCCAAGACGGACTCGGAGGTGACGAGCCTGGCGCCCTCCTCCCCGGCGCGCTCCCCGCCGCGGGCGGCCGCCAACAACGCCGGCTCGGGCGGGGGCGGCGGGGGGGTGATGCGCGGCTCGGTGTACTACGTGCAGAGCCCGTCGCGGGACTCGCACGACGGGGAGACCACCACCAAGGGGGCCACGTCGGTGCACTCCACGCCCGCGCTCAGCCCCATGGCCTCGCCCCGCCACTCCCACTCCTCCGTCGGCCGCGACTCCTCCTCCAGCCGCTTCTCCCGCGGCGGCGCCCACCACAAGGACAAGTCGGCTGGCCGCAAGGGCGCGCCGCCGGGCAAGGGGTGGCAGGAGATCGGGGTCATCGAGGAGGAGGGGCTGCTCGACGAGGAGGACCAGCGCCGCCCCATGCCCAAGCGCTGCAAGTACTGCCTCATCTTCGTCGGCGGCTTCGCGGTGCTCTTCACCTTCTTCGCCCTCGTGCTCTGGGGCGCCAGCCGCTCCCAGAAGCCGCAGATCGCCATGAAGGTACCTTTCTTTCTCTCTTCTTGCTTGCTTGCTTGGTCGATCCATGGCCACGAGTTCTTGCTCGTGCTTGCTTGATGCGCTTGGATCTGGAGCTGACGAATGATTCTGGTGGAAAAACAGAGCATCACGTTCGAGAACTTCATCATCCAGGCGGGCACGGACGCGTCGCTGGTGCCGACGGACATGGCCACCACCAACGCCACCGTCAAGTTCACCTACAAGAACACCGGCACCTTCTTCGGCATCCACGTCACCGCCGACCCCTTCACGCTCTCCTACTCCCAGCTCAACCTCGCCGCCGGAGACGTAAGCCTTCTATCTCTTTCTTCCCCTTGCATCAACTGGATCTGGAGGTCCGTCCGTCAGATTCAGATCCAGGAACGAGACTAACCAAAGACGCCATTGCATTGCAGCTCAAGAAGTTCTACCAGGGGCGGAGCGGGCGGCGGACGGCGAGCGTGAACGTGAAGGGGAACAAGGTGCCGCTGTACGGCAGCGGGCCGACGCTGATGGCGCAGCCGGCGGGGGGCAAGGGCGGCGCCGGCAAGGTGATCCCGGTGCCGATGGTGCTGCGGACGACGGTGCGGTCGCAGGCGTACGTGCTGGGGGCGCTGGTGAAGCCCCGGTTCACCAAGGAGGTGGAGTGCAAGGTGGTGATGAACCCCTACAAGCTCAACAAGCCCGTCTCGCTGGAGAAGGCCTGCAAATACTCATGATTTGCTCACTCATGATCCGTCCATGGTTGGTTGATTGATCGGTTGATTGAGTAATCGGATCAATTGGTTGATCGGTTGATGAGTAAATTGTTGTTCTTCTTCTTTTGCTCTGTGCATTTTTCTCACGTATGGCCTCGCTCCTCTTCTTTTTGTGTATCTATATATATATATATGTTGCCACTATAAATTATTAGGTTTTGTATCGCCGTGGTGGCTGTGACAGTGATGGACCAACTACTCAGTGGAGTGATTCTTTTCGGCGTTGCGTTGATCCTTAGTACTTATTTGTTCTTGTAATTATATGTGCTGTTTGCCAATCCCTCGAAGAAAAATGCGTTGTTTGCCAATGCAAAGCAAACCAAATGACATGAGGCCATGCCACTGCTATTTGTTGCGAGTTTTTCCTCCTTTTCTATCCAACAAGTTGTTGCTCCATTTGTAGTCATCAAGAAACAAAAACTTGTTGCTCCACGAGCAACATCGTGTTTGTTAACCAAAAATGCTAGTGATTGCTCTTGAAGATTGAAGTACTTAGCTACTTAGCCCGGGGAATGCAGCTCTTGACGATAACATTTCTTCTAAGCAAATTCTCAGTCATGAGGACTTGCTCAACCTTCGTCGCCCCCAAGCCTTGTTTGTTTGAGCTATGGTTTCGGCCGAAGCGGTTTGTGGCGGTGGCAAAGATTTTAGCGTGAAACAAGGCGCTTACCGACGACTTAGCTATCAAAGGGTGGCCTCAAAGGATTGAGCTTGCCTCGTGCTCGGTAGAAGTTAGAGCGAGCCTAAGTTGGTCTTCGAGCTCAGATTGACAAAGATTGGTAACTAAATAATATTAAAGTTTACTCATGTATAAACACAGTAAGCTCGACGATACTCGGATAGGCTCGAACTTGGATCGACCAAGTGAGCCTACACTGGAAGAAAAAAATGTTCACTTGTATGAAAAATAGAGTAAGTTTGATAAATATCAAGTAAGCTAGAGCTCAGTTCAAAAAAATTACATAGATGTATATATAAACAAGCCTTATGTAACCATTCGTGCTTGAGACTGGTAAGCTTGCGAGCTTGATTTCAGGTTCGAGCTCAGCTCGTTTAGGTCTCAAGTTGAGCTCGAACATATCATACAACCACATACTAAGGTGAACGCTCATAAAGCTTTTCAAAACCACCTAGGTAAGTCAACCTTGTGCAGATTTGGTCTATGCAATATCTTCAAGGAAGTCAAGTGGAACCGTTGAGATCTAAAAGTTGAAGCTTGAGATAATGATTTAAACTAACCATGATTTGTCTTTTACTTTCATAATGGATATGTTGTTTATTTTTGTGTCATTTTGGTAATCAGATGTACTTTGATTGCTTAATCAATAAAAGTATTCTCTTTTTGTTGAAAAGGTTATATAGTCTTTAGTGCAATGCAACTTTGTAAATTAGTTAGTGGATTTAAAAAGCATGCTGGTTACGTTGGTTTTGATGGGATTGCTGTCTAAGTGAGTTAAGCAGAGGCCAAGTGATTGGTATCTCCGAAACAGGTATAGGGTTTATACAGGTTGCATTGTTTTTTAGAGACAGTCAATGTAAAAATCTAGTGAAAATATCTATAATCAAGATCAGAAGATGGTGGATGGAAGGACATACTACTAGTGACATTTCATCCAATCTAAAAGTATCACTTTGTTCACAACTAAAGTCGATAGTCTTGTACTCAAGAATTCTTTGACAATTTATTTGCAAGATAGATACACTCCAAAGACTCTACCAAGTTTTATAGATATCTAATGATCTTATGTGAAAAGAAACAGGCATACACACAATGTGATAAGTATTGCCTTCTTCCGATTCACAGCAAAATCCGCTACAACTATAGAGTTTTTTTAACATTGTTCTTTTTCTTATTATACCTAAACTATATTATTCAATATATTATATTGAATTATCTATACCGATATAAAGAAGATATCTTTATCGATTAGACAAGTTATCACAAAGTAAAAAAAGGTATAAATGTGAGAACCAAGATTTTGGTTACCGAATGGGACATTTTTTCAAGGGGCGTGTATGAACACAGTTATTATAAAATCCTGAGTAAATTTCCAACGAAATTTTTGAATTCAAATTTTTATTGACCAAAAACTTAAAAAAATTGAAAATTTTAATAGCATGACTCCTGTATTTATAGCATATAAGCAGTTTGAACGACAGATATAGCAACAGAAACATGCCTTAACAGACCCACAACACATATAGAAATAAGACCAAGATAGACAAACGGTTGCTCATAAGTCATAATCATCAGCCACAGCATTGCTGCTATAGTGACATTTGCTTTGACCAATGGTAATAGCCGCTAGACCTGCACCATGGACGTCGGCGATGACACCCACACCCATTGTTTGTTGTCTGCAGTCGTCAGTGCCTTGCCCCTCCCCCTTCCAACACCGACCATGCCAGAGGCCGAAGGGCACCCCAGGTGGAGGCCGTGGAGTGGTGAGAGGCTGAGAGCACGGCCACGCTACCGCCAGAAAGAGAGTTAAGGGCAGAGACCTAGGTTTCGTGTGTTTATGTGTCTGTCACTCTGTGTAACTAGCGAGCGAGGATGGCCGGGCCAGATTCCAGCTTAGTCCACGACACTCATCTGGTCATGCAAGTGAAAGGCAATAATGATGTTGATTTGATGAAGTGACTGAGGCAAAGAAAGGCTGGTATGAACTCTTCTTGTTTTTGTTTTTGTAAATATGTTTAACACAATATCCATGATTCAGCATATTATGAGTAAACATTTTTGTGGTGACAATTAGAGATTATAGTTGTTCATGCCATGTTTAAGTAGTTATGAGTGGATAATGATTTATCTTGAATGTCAACATACACTAAAATGGTTATAATGTAGTGTGTTAGTATGGTAGCCTCCTCTGACTATTTCAAGTGGCTTGACTTGGCGCATGTTCAAACATGTAGTTGATTCAAAACCAACATAGCCTCCACGATATTTATGTTCATGGTGTTTATATCCTACCCATGCTAGTATTTAATGTTAATTATTCGCAATGCCTGATTATGACGGTTGTTACTCTATACTTGGTTGCTTCTCAATCTATTTGCTAGCCTCCGCCTGTACTAAGTGTGAATGCTGCTTGTACATTCAAATCCCTAAACCAAAGTTGTTCGAGATGAGTCCACCATATCTTCCTATATGCGGTATTACTCTATCGTCCTAAGTAATTTGCATGTGCCACCTCTAATCCTTCAAATAATCATCTATTTTGTGTGCTCATACCACTCATGGAGCGACAAGGGCAGTCAGTATCTTCCATCGTAAGCGAGTTATTCTCACGATGGGTGTTTATTCACTTGTCATTGCGCGAGAGAGGCTGGTATTTGTGATGTACGGTCCTATAATCAAAATGAAAAAAAATAATAAAACAAACTCCCCAGGAAAGTTGTTGGTATGGAGGGCACCCGTGGATTCGGCTAGCCATGACTTGTGTCTGTATGGTGAAGGGGAGTAAACTTTACCTTTTCGCTTGGAAACCGCCGATAATAGGTTTAGCATGGAAAATATTGAAAATCCTTGGTCGTGACGTTGACAGGAAAGGCATGCCTCTCAAAATTATATTTATCTCTGATTTAAGCTTTGAGCTTTGGCACCTCTGCAAATCTATGCTTCCCTCTGCGAAGGGCCTATCTATTTACTTTTATCTTATTTACTTTTAATGTTGAGTCATCACCTTCTCAATTAAAGCATCAATCCTGAGAGCATTATTGTCATTCTTATGCATTGAGTATAGTTAATGTTGTGTCCATCATGACTGGATCTCTTCTACCCTGAATTGCAATGTTTAGCCACTGCTTGAACTTTGGAGGTGCTCTGCATTTATATTTTGCGGTCTCAGAAAGGGCTAGCGAGATACCATATTATCATATTATATCATAATTATTTTAACAAATTGTTGGTATTCGCGATGTCTTCACACTTAAGTCCTTTCACGAGGACATCTGCCGTGACAAAACTACAACAGTTAGCGTCCACCATGGAGCCACCTAAGAACACGACCCCTAGGGTGGCTCACGAAGTGGGCCGCCGTAGGGCCCAAGCATCTGAAGATGGCGACTCTTAGCTCCCCAAGCCCAAGTCGCCCGGAGTCTCCTTGCTTAGGGGACAAGTTGTAAACATACTGAGTCACGGGAAATAGTCTGACACGGACTCTTGTAAAACCTGGGCCTCGACCTGTATATAAAGGCGAGTCTCAGGGTCAGATAGAGGGGGAAATATCAATAGATAGCTAGGTCAAGCGAATGCGTTCCCTTGTAATCGAGACTCAAGCAATAAGAAGAAAAGCAAGAGTAGGCCTTTACCTCCACCGTGAGGGGCTGAACCTGGGTAAACTGTGTCTCTCGTCCCGCTTAACCCCAACAAGCTAATCACCGTTTGCAATGGCCTCACGTCTAAGTCCTCACACTAGGACGTCTGTCATGACAAAACCACGACACCAGGGGTATAGGGTTACGTATAGTCGGTTACCATCAGGGGATAAACATGCCGATCGTCATATCTTGACTTGAAGGACACGCCAAGGCTTCGAGGGTTTTACTTCCGAACACGAAGTCGCCATACAGCTCGGCCTTCCAATAATAGTCACAGAGTGGCCCACCTGTCCGGCCCACAAGAGATAGGTCGGCGGGCTGAGGACCCCTTAGTTCAGGACTCCCTCCCAAGGAGAGAGAGAGGTAGAAGAAGAAGAAAAACACTAAGTCAACATGCCCTTGTGGCAGTTTTTCTTTTTTTACCAACTTAGCCCGACGGGCGGGCCTGACCAATTAGTGAAGTCATCAAAGTCATTAGAATTGACCGTCAATATTTTTTGCCACTGTTAGTTTTCCGGTACGGTGCATTCTGCCACATTTTGTGAAGCGGCATTGAATTTGATTTCTGCCCAAGCAGCGGCTCCGCTGGCTCGGACAGGCACCGCGCAGATGGGGAAAATCGTGGACCTGGGCAGGGAGTGTATGTTCCACCTCCGATCCGAGGTATGCATCAAGAGCAAGCTCAGCTCTACAACGTGTTCCATTTGCACATCTGGAAAATTCAGGACAGATTGCTGCTGATGTGTTTGGAGCGGGACCTCGGATGGAAATGCCTCGCTTCGACGGCACCAATCCGAAACTGTGGCAAACTAGATGTGAAGATTACTTCAGATTTTGGGGCACACCACAGAATCAGTGGATCTCACTAGCAACTTCATTGTTTGAAGCATCAGCTGCTAGATGGCTCGAATCAGTTCGCCGTCGGGCACCCAATGTCACCTGGGATGAATTCTGCAGAATGCTACAGAACAGGTTCGGCCGCAATCTGCATCAGTCTGTTTTAAGGAAAAAAATTCACATATCTCAAACTGGGATTGTAGAGGACTATGTGGAGCGATTTTCTGAACTATTTGATCAGTTGTCTGCGTATGAGAGCACTCCTAACACTGTACATTATGTTACCCGCTTTATGGAAGGATTGAAACCCGCTGTCAGACTGGCTGTAGGCATTCAACAACCAGCAGATTTGGACACAGCTTACCAACTGGCCATACTGCATGAAGAATTGGGCATGAGTGCGATTGGTTCTTCTGCTGTTGCTGGTAACAGCCGTCGAGCAACAGCTCTTCCATTTCCCCTGCCTCCAACTGTTCACCAGTCCACAACAACTCCAGGACGCGCCACTGAACAGAAGAGTTACAGAAAACTCAGGTAGGACCAATTTGGAGGATAAGTGGGGGGCATTGCGTAATTATAGGAGAGCTAAGGGATTGTGCTTTGTTTGCGGTGAAAAGTGGAGCAAGGATCATGTATGCAAACAAGAGGTCCAGTTCATGTGGTGTAGGAAATGTTGGAATATGTACAGCAACTGCCGTTCAGTTTTGACACTGGGGATGAAGATACTGTATCTGAAGCTAATGCAGTGTATCTATCTTCGGCAGCTGTGGGTGACACGCCTGAAAAATCTGCACTGACAATGAAACTGAAGATACAGTTACAAGGCAGAACTCTCAGTTTCTTAGTCGATTCAGGGAGTACCCACACATTCCTGGATGGTGTTGTGGCTGAATTGCTGCAAGGGGTTTCTGACAGACCAGTGTCTATGGTCCGGGTGGCCAATGGCAAATTAATTCCATGTTCTAAACAACTGCTAAATGGTGAGTGGACTTGCGGAAGTCACCAGTTTGTCAGTGATTTCAGAATTTTTCCACTGGGCTCTTACGATGGTATCTTAGGGGTTGACTGGCTGGCTGCTCACAGTCCTATGCAAGTCGACTGGGCAGCTCACTGGCTTGCTTTTAAACAAAATGGCAACACTATCACTTTATTGGGAGAGGATGCTGCCTTTCCTTTGTGTGCTCTGCTGGAAGTGTCTGCTCTGTCAGATCACATGGAAGATATCCCTGTTGAAGTGCCAGTTGAAGTTCAAGCTCTGCTCCAGAAATTTCCCTCAGTTTTTGAAGTTCCAAAAGGTTTACCACCTAGAAGACAATATGATCATACAATACCCATTATTCCTGGAGCTAGCCCTGTTTCTCTTAGACCATATAGAATTGCTCCTGCATTGAAGAATGAAATGGAAAGACAGGTGCAAGAAATGCTAGACAATGGCATTATCAGACACAGTAATAGCCCTTTTTCTTCTCCTATGATCATGGTGCAGAAAAAGGATACCACCTGGAGGCCAGTGATTGATTACAGGCATTTGAACAATATTACAGTTAAGGGTAAATATCCTATTCCTGTTATTGATGAGCTGCTGGATGAATTAGCTGGGTCTCATTGGTTTTCAAAGCTTGATCTCAGAGCTGGCTACCACCAAATTCGTATGGCGCCAGGAGAAGAGTACAAAACTGCCTTTCAGACACACACATGGCATTATGAATTCCTAGTGATGTCCTTTGGTTTAACTGGAGCACCTAATACCTTTCATTTTGCTATCAACAGTGATTTTGCTCCTGTCCTCAAACGCCATATGGGAAAGAAGTTTGTCATCACTTTTTTTATGACATCTTGGTGTTTAGTGTCACTTTTGAGCAACACCTACAGCATTTAGAGGAAGTGCTGCAAGTGCTCAAGAAACAACAATGGCAAGCCAAACTGTCCAAGTGTGCTTTTGCTCAGCAGGAAGTCAGCTATTTGGGGCATATCATAAGTGGACAAGGGGTAGCAACAGACCCTTCCAAGATCGACACGATTGAGAAATGGCCTGTACCAGTATCTGCTAAAGAAGTTAGAGGATTTTTGGGTTTGGCTGGGTATTACAGAAAATTCATCAAGATGTTTGGAGTTATCAGTAGGCCTCTCACTATGCTCAAAAAGGGAGTGATCTTTCGTTGGACAGATATGGAACAACAGTCCTTTGTGGCACTTAAGCGAGCCTTGGTGTCAGCACCTGTTTTGGCTCTTCCAGATTTCTCTAAGAAATTTGTGATTGAAACTGACGCTTGCGAGATAGGAATTGGAGCAGTCCTCATGCAAGAGGGGCACCCCCTGGCATATGTGAGTAAAGCTTTGGGGCCCAGAAACCAAACCCTGTCAGTTTACGAAAAGGAATATCTCGCTATCATGCTTGCTGTTGATCACTGGCGACAGTACTTGCAGCTCACTGAATTTGTGATTCAGACTGACCAACGTAGTCTAGCCAGTCTTTCTGAACAACGGTTGCATACAGTCTGGCAGAAAAAAGCCCTTACCAAGCTGTTGGGTTTGAGTTACACCATTCCAATGATACATTTTCTCAAGGGCTGCTGCAACGTCTGGCCATTAATTCAGAAGCTGACAAGAAATTTTCTCTGAAAGCTGGGTTGCTCAGATGCGATAAGTGTATCTGCGTTGGCAATTCTCCTTCATTGCATCACAAGATTGTCAGCGCTTTCCATGATAGTCCGGTTGGGGGTCACTCAGGGTTTCCAGTGACGTACCGTCGAGTTCGGCAACTGTTTCGTTGGGCTGGCATGCGTGGATTCATCAAACAGTTTGTGCAGCACTGCCTTACTTGTCAGCAAGCTAAGCCGGATCGTACTCCTTATCCTGGGTTGCTACAACCTCTTCCTATACCTAAAGTGCCCTGGGAAATGGTTACAATGGATTTCGTGGAGGGATTGCCCATTTCAGGCAGGTACAATTGCTTAATGGTGATCATTGACAAGCTTTCGAAGTATGGCCATTTTGTCCCTTTACATCACCCCTTCGCTGCTGCCACAGTGGCTGAAGCTTTCCTAAATTCAATATACAAGTTACATGGTATGCCTCTATCCATTGTCTCTGATCGTGACCGCATCTTCACAAGTCTGTTTTGGAAGGAGCTCTTTCATAAAACAGGAACAATGCTTCACCTCAGTTCTGCTCGCCATCCCCAGTCAGACGGTCAGACTGAACGTGTCAATCAACAAGTCGAGTGTTTCTTGCGATGTTTTGTCAGTGCTCACCCCTCACGTTGGGCTCAGTGGATACCACTTTGTGAGTTCTGGTACAACACGAACTGGCATTCAGCCACGGGTTCCACTCCATTTGAAATTATCTATGGACATCCACCTCGTCATTTCGGTCTGAGTACTGATGATGCTATTCAGTCAGCAGACCTGCAACTATGGCTATCCCAGCGCCAATTAATTTTGGATTCAGTGCGTCAGCATTTGCTGCGAGCTCAACAGCGTATGAAGGCACAAGCAGATAAGCACATGACTGAACGTACATTTGCTGTTGGAGATTCGGTTTTTCTGAAGCTGCAGCCTTACCTTCAATCATCAGTGGCCCCGCGAGCAAATCACAAACTAGCTTTCAAGTTTTATGGGCCATTTCAGGTTTTGGCTCGTGTGGGAGAGGTTGCATATGAATTGGATCTGCCTGCGTCCAGCCGTGTTCACCCTGTGTTTCATGTTTCTCTACTCAAGAGAGTCCTGGCACCAGATACTCAGGTTCTACCTCGACTTCCCTCTCCTGATGATCACCTGCAGGTACCGGAGCAGGTATTGCAACAGAGACTGGTGCGCCGTGGCAATGACTCTGTGATTCAAGTTTTGATCAAGTGGAGTGATTCTTCAACTGAGCTGGCCACATGGGAGGACAAGGAGACGCTAAAGCAGCTGTTTCCCCGTGCACCGGCTTGGGGGCAAGCCGTGTCTAAGGGAAGGGGGATTGTCAGCGACCAAGTACACCCTGAAGACCCAGAAGCGCAGGAAGAGCAAGCTGCCACCTCATCCAGGCCCCGTCGCAAGCCTCAGCGGCCCGCTAGGCTTGCTGGGCCTGAATGGGCTCAAGTCACCACATCCCCTACTTAAGCCAGAGTGCGTGTGTGTGAGAGGTGGGGGGGGGGGGGAGAGAGGACGGCTGGAAGCCGGGGCACGGCTTGTGTGCTGGCGTGTGTGTGTGAGAAATTCCCCAATTCCTCTTCTTCCCTCGAATTGTAGATCGAGATGTTGGTAATTCTGCCATGAATACAAATTGAGAGTTGTAGTGTTAACAGACGACGATGAGAGTTTTGACGAGTGGGACAACCGCATCGAGATGTTCGGCGACTCGGTGGAAGAGGAGGAGGACGAGACGGGCGAATCCATCTCCAAGCGGCAGATCAGGAGGCTCTGCAAGGATTTGTCGTCGATGCTGGATTACCTGAGGCTGGACATCGAGCCGGCCGCCCCGCTCCGGGGGACGATGGTGGAAGAGAAGTCGACGGCGGCGCCAATAACCCCCTCCCTGTTAGAGCAGTTCAAGGATCTGCGCCGCCGCATGCACAAGCTCAGATCACGGCTTTTCCCTTTCAAGGAGTGGTACGAGGAGGAGCAGGCTAAGCCGGAGTCGTACGAGGGATTGGACGAGGAAGAGAAGGCGAGGAAGATGATGAAGAAGGAAGAGGAGTTCTTCGACAGCTACCGCGAAAGCACCGAGTTCATATCCCCCGCGCCACATTCCAGGACAAGAGTAAGTCGACGCTGCTAAACACCATAATATTATATGCAACTAATAATTAATTAGAATGATTGTTCCCTGTTCTACAATAATATACCTTTGCAACGTGGTATATGCAATAAACACTTTCACTGATATTTTTTTCTTTTTAAAAAACACGGTACAAACACAGACACCCAACAATTTAATTGGATTAATTTGGTTAATTGATTGTGCAGCTACATTGACCCTCATGTAGTCCCTACAACGCCATCACGGAGACCAGCCTGCAGGTCTACTCTTTCAAGATATCCGAGATCAAGTGCAACCTGCGCTGGCCACTCCACGTGTACGGCGTCGTCGCCGCGCCAGACAACTCGGACCGCAAGCGCAACATCATCTTCCATCGATGGAGGCACGAGTGCCAAGAGCTCACCGAAGATGTACGTGCCTGGCCGCCACATTTTTGTTTACAATCTCTTTGTTTTCCCTTGGTTTCCTCGTTGTGGTGGCGTCTGTCTTTAGTTGTCCGTATATAGATCGGTTTTGTTGCAGTGTGTGACATGTAATGATGTTCTTGTTGTTGCTTGCAGGACCCCTTCTTGCGCTTGACCGGCCCGTCTCGGGCCATTATGGCTCTGAGCCCCGTTGACTTTGAGGTCCAGCTCAAACTTAAGGGCACGGCGAGAGAGTGCGAAGACAAGGCATTGATGAACAGTAGAGAACAATACCTCGAGAGGACTTGTGATGGAAGTTTGGAAACTCTTACCTTTGAAAACTGCCTTTGCACAGCGGAGTTAAGCATGGAGGAACTTTTCAGTTCGGTTGAAGCCACTTTCTTGGGTGTTCGCATTGTGGGACCCGGTCCATGCCCTTTCGAACACGGAGGCCGGGTCGCTTGCTCCTCACCAATTCGCCAAGTCGTGGTCATGGATCATCAAGGCATTACCGGGGAGGTTATCGATCCCCCATCCACCCAGATTGTGTTGCTCGATTCTCATCACTGTCATTGTGGGAGAATGCCAATGAGCAAAGATGGCTACCTTGATCTGTCGAGGCGTTCTGTTTCGGTAAAACTGCGACACGAGAAATCTTTTCGTCAACGATTCATAGAAAACCTCAAAGTTGTCTTTCAAGCCTACTCGAAGTCCGGTGGTATTGTTGCGCAAGGTCATGTCAAGGTCACACCCCAAACCTGCAACATAAGTCGACATTTATGCGAGATGATCTAAAAAGAAAATACAGACTTGCAAAATGGGATATCATCTGTAGACCGAAAGACCAAGGGGGTCTTAGTATTGAGAATCTCGAAGTTAAGAACAGATGCCTTCTTAGCAAGTGGCTGTGGAAGCTTTCTTTTGAGACTGAGGCCATGTGGGCCCAAATCCTTCGCAGCAAGTACCTTCAGACAACGTCCTTGTCCCAGGTCACAGTCAGGCCGACTGACTCGCCTTTCTGGAAAAGCCTGATGAAAGTCAAACAATCTCTGCTTAATAGGACAAAGGTTGTTATTGGCAACGGCGCCAATACACGCTTCTGGGAGGATACTTGGCTCGGCGAGACACCCTTGGCCATTCAATATCCGTCTTTGTATCGCATTGTTCAACGACGTGAGGTGTTCGTTGCTACGGTGTTTCAATCCATCCCCCTTAATATTCAGTTCAGACGGTCGTTAGTGGGCAATCGTTGGGAAGCTTGGCTCCGTCTTGTTCGGAGACTAATGGATGTCCAGCTTACTCAACAACCCGATGAATTACGCTGGAAACTGACTAGGTCTGGAGTATTCACGGTTAAATCAATGTATATTGATGTAATTAATTCGAGCTCCATTCCTACCTCCAAGTATGTTTGGGCTGTCAAAGTTTCTTTGAAAATAAAAGTGTTTATGTGGTTTGTCCATAAACAGGTTATTTTAACCAAGGATAACTTGATTAAGCATAATTGGACAGGACCTACGAGGTGTAGCTTCTGTGATCGGGACGAGACGATCAAGCATCTCTTTTTTCATTGCCCGTTTGCCAGAGTACTTTGGCGGACGGTTCACATTGCTTTTAATATTACTCCACCGAATTCTGTCACTACGTTATTTGGGACATGGCTCACTGGGATTGAGCCTGAATTAGCGAGACATATTCGTGTTGGAGTTTGCGCTTTATTGTGGACTATCTGGACTTGCAGAAATGATTTGGTTTTTAACAGAACATCACGTATTAACTTTTTGCAGGTTATTTTCCGAGCCACGGCCGTGATCCGTTCATGGTCGCTACTCACTCCGATGGAGGCCAGGGAGCATTTGGTTACTGGATCTATCCGCTGGGAGATGGTAGCTCGGCATATCTTCAACCGGTTTGGATGGCGGTCATGTAATAGGATAGGCAATTAGTTTACCTATCTATCTTTAGCCAGCCGGTTGTGGCGTATTATCTTGGCTAGTCTGTGTGTCCAGCCTATTTAGCTCTGTGTGAGCTGCCTTTTGTTTACTTTCTAGTTGGAGAATTTGGAACCTTGTTGGAACCTTTTGTTTCGTTAATAAGATGGCCGTATGCATCACTCTGATGCAGAGGCCGGGGAGATCCCCCTTTTCGAAAAGAAAAAAATGCGACCTTGCGACTCTAAGGTTGAGATTACCATTGCTTGGTCAGCTATTCTTAGGAAGGCCTGAAAGCCACCTTTCGTGACGGTATCGCTAAGCAAGATCATGTCAAGTTCAGGCCCAAAACTTGCAACATATGTCAGCAAAAATGTGAGCTTGGCAACTCTAAGGCGGAGACTGCCGTTGGTTGGTATGCTATTGTAAGGCCTGAATGTTATGTAGTATGGTACCTATATGTTTTGCCAATACGTAGTTTTTTGTTCGAGTATTTGTGCATCGATTATAAAATTTTCAAGTTGTGTTGTGTCAAGTACTATATTTCCTCAGGCACTTCTCGTTTCCAGTACTACTATAGCTTGTAAGTTATGGCGTGTGAAGTATTCTGCCAGCACATTCAACACAGCAAAACCAACGCATACCTCAAAATTTCCATAAACAATGTATCTTTCTTTGTATGAACCAGTCTGCAGCACCAACAGATAATACCTCAGTCTTCACCTCGAGTTCTGACCTCGCCTCGCCGACCACGCAAATCATACCGGAGTTTTACCGTGCAGAGGAGAAAATTTTCCTTTTCTGAAACAATGCCTGAGCAGAGGGATTTCCTCTTTTGAAACAGAGCCTGATCATTCCGAGGGTTTCAGGTTCAGAGGGATTTCCTCTTCTGAAACAGAGACTGATCATTCAGAGGGTTTCAGGGGGAGAGTGAGCCTGGCCGCCCTCGAGCAGCATGCTGCGGCTGCAGTAGGACCTCGTCGTGCTCGAGGACGAGTGGAGGGACCGCATGTCGCCGCCGCAGGGGACCAGCTCGTTGCGGTGGACGCCGGCGGCGCCGCCCCTGCTGCTCCGGCCCGGGTAGAAGCCGCCGTCGGCGTCGTCCATGCCCTCGCCGAAGCTGCCGTTGCCGGGGTCCAGCCGCTCGGAGAACATGCGCAGCACCTGCCTGATGGACGGCCGCTGGCGCCCCTCCCGCTGCGTGCACCACTGGACGATGCCGACCGCCAGGTGCAGCTGGTCCATGTCCACCGAGTCGCGGATCGTCGGGTCCACCAGCTCCGGCGGGATCTCCCCGGACGGCGACATGTACTCCTGCGCCCACTCCACCAGGTTCTTCTTGTCCTGGATCGCCCGCCGCCCGGTGACCAGCTCCAGCAGCACCACGCCGTAGCTGTAGATGTCGCTCTTCTCCGTCAGCTCCTGGGTCACCACGTACTCGGGGTCCATGTACCCTGCAGTTGATCCATCCATCAAGAGGGAGATGAGCAACAATGGTGTATATATGATCTATTTACTGAACATTAAAGGGACCTGCATGCTGCATATATAGTTTCGTTAGCTGATTCCTATTGCGAAATTCAAACCTGGAGTTCCGCGTATATCTGTGTTCACAGCTTCAAAGCTGATAGCACCAGTTCTCGATGCGTGCGCAAGGCCGAAATCAGCAACCTATATAAAAGATCGAGAAGATTTCAGCATGAATCGCAACCTATATGTGCCCACCAGCGCTAGAGGTTGTCAGCATGTCACAGGAGCGAACCTTGGCAACAAAGTTTTCGTCCAAAAGAATGTTGCTCGACTTGATGTCTCTGTGGCAGAGTGGAGGGTTACAGAAGAAATGGAGGTACTCCTGCAAGAACAAGGACACATCTTAATCTCAAAATAAAAGAAGAAGCACAGATCAGCATTCATCATCATGCAGAAAAATGTAATATCAAAGTAAGTTATCGACAGAAGCTGTCAAATGTCAGCAGACCTGACTAAAGGTAGCTCAAAAGTTCAATCATGAATTCAAATCACTAGGCAAACAGAACACTGGTATATACTGGCTAGCAAACAAGGTTATGGTAACCCCACCCAGAAAGTGAGAAAACACTGCCAAAGCCCCATGGTAACATGGTGGGTCCTGGTGGCTGGTGGTACCAGACCAAAGCCCCAGAATTTTTTGTTTGCTGAGCTAAATACATTTGGACATGTATCACTAGTCAACTTGCCATCTCTCAATGACTCAAACACAGAAAGTGCAAAAGGATATTTATGGAAATGTTAGGCCAAATGGGCCAACATCAGGTCAACAGTGTCAAATACTCCAATACATAGCTGGACCACAGGCATGGGCATTCTCATACCTGTACAAATGCTTATCCCCTATCGATGTACCAATAATTTCCACATGCCAACAACCGTTGGTTGATCCTGATTCTTGAATGCTACTGTTCAGTGGCACGCCTTGATAATAAACCGGGGGCCAAAATGCTGTGCTGTTCTACACGATAATAGTTGGACCGATACATAAACTGTACACCCAGACAGGGGCCATCTGTCTTGGAGGGGGCAAAATGCTATCATGTTGCAAATAAGATACTGCATGATATCAGGCCAATCTCTACATGCAAATTGATAGGTGTGTCTGAGTAAACAAAAGGCATTTGTAAAGGTTGGCCTAGATCTGAGGGTGGTTGCTCTGAGGAGACAAGGTGGAAGAAGGGTGTCAGCTACAGTTGCTGCACTTGGGCGTGTTGGAGTAATTGATTGTTTTGTTACAATGAGAAACTCACCTATCTGTACCCTAATTCCTAGCATTCCAGCTTGATACTTTTCATCCACATATTATGCAGGTTTTAGTAGGTGCATTTACAGATATTAACAGATGCAAGGAACCTACAGTGAGAAAACTGAGGAATGACGTTTTGAGCTTAAATATCAAATAGTATAGCTGCCATGGGAAAGCAATCTGCAGTATTTGTAATTCAACTTGATGCATGCATGCATGTTGATGATGATTTTCCCATATTTTGGCTTAACATAAAAGAGAACAAGAACTTCATATGGTAAAGAAACCAGAGTTATTTACTTCAGTGAACCTACCAGAGCATTGGCTACGTCCATTGCGATCTGTAGCCTTGTCTGCCAGCTTAATGCCTTTGTTCCAGAAGCTGCCGGAATTCAAATGAGAGCACTTAACAGCAGGTCAAGATATATTTTCAAGGAGAAATATCATATGTACAAAATATCTGAAATTGGCAGGATCTTACAGTGCAGGTGATCCTTTAGGCTTCCATTTTCCATGTACTCATAGACAAGAAACCTGAAAAACAGAAATATAAGATGAGAAGTTGACCACTGTGTACGAAGTATAGCAAATTACGATGCGAATAATGCACCATTACCTTTCTTTTCTTTCAACACAGAAGCCCTTTAGGTTCACAAGATGGCGATGATGCAACCTAGCCAGGAGCTCCATTTCCCGGCAGAACTCTTCTTCAGCTTGTCTTGAAACCTTGTCCATCCTTTTGACCGCAGCTATAGAGCCATCACTAAACTGAGCCTTATAGACTGTTCCAAAGCCTCCCTTTCCAATAACCGTGCTGAAATTGTTTGTTGCTTTCGTTGTTTCTTTGTAGCTATACCTCTGAAACATTGGTGACTGACCTGAAGAGCAGGGTAAACAGAGTGGTTTCAGTCAAACATAGAAGAATGGTAGGATTATCTGTACCAGTTTTCCTGTCATATTCATGCCCGTGCAAAGACCATCAATGCCAATGCACTAAAGTAGAAAATAAGAGACTGCTCATTTTAGCATTTATGATTTTCTCACAACAAACTTGCGGCAAGGATGCATGAATGAGTTGTTATTATGCGGAACTTTCGAGTCCCATGGCAAGATCATTATAACAACAGCAAATAAGAACTAGATAGTAGTTTTCAGGCAGGCACCAAGCATGATGAGACACACACTGAGCGGGCAAATACAAAAAGAATCTCAATCCTAGCTTAAAGAATCTACATTCATATGCACCACAGTGTTACTTATATCTATAACTGAAGCGTGTGCACTGACCTTCTGCGCATCTCCAGGACTGACCCTGGTGAAATGCATTGTCTGGACTCTGAGCAGACAGCTCAGCATCCCTCAGCTCCTTGTTCTTTCGACGAATGAGCACCACCAAGACGATCTGAAGAAGAATGGCAAGCAATATGACCCCTATCCCTATCCCCGGAACCACCGAAATGTGGTAAGGCTTCTGGTGCTTCTGTGGCAGTGGAACACTTTTGGTCTTTGGAGCTGAAGAATCACTGGGTACGGTGACATTCGGAGTAGAAGCCGGAGTCGACGTGACAGACACCGTTCCTGGTACACTCCCAACCGTTAGATACAGAGTTTCAGAACCGTCCGGTCACCACTCAAAATCAAAATGTTAACAAACAGGAGTAACTTAGTGCAGCAACTGGTGAAATACCTGGAAAGGTGGTGATCCCCTGAACACCGAAGAAGCAGGTGAGGATGTCGTCGTAGGAGAGCACGCCGTGCTGCGTCGCGAGCGTGACGAAGACCGCGCTGCGGCACACGCTGAGCGCGACGTTGTCGTCGGAGCCGATGAGCCGGCGGAGGTACACGATGCCGTAGTTGAGGCAGGTCTTGCAGGTGATGTCCAGGGAGAGGGGCCCCCTGCAGCTGCCGATGACGTCGTTGAAGCTGGGGGACTGCATCATCTCCAGCACGGTGTTGCGGCCGGCGCACTGGTAGTCGACCCTGATCTTGGGGCCGAGGCCGCAGAAGACGGCGGCGTCGGTGGCGATGCCCCGCAGCCTGAAGGTGTCGGACACCGCGCTGAGGCACATCTCGGAGAAGGCCGGCGGCACCCCCAGGCGGCCGGTCGCGTTGGCGTAGCGCGCGATGGAGGTGGCCACGAAGGCGTTGATGTAGCGGCAGCACGCCGCCCGCTGCGCCCCGTCGGAGCACGCCGCCGCCGCCGTGGTGAAGTTGGCCCAGCTGAAATCTAGCGGGCATCCTGGGGACAGTGAAGATCCTAGTTAGTAACAAAATGTAGTGATAAAATGGTACTGAGTGCCCCCAAATTACTGCTCGTACTGAATCGACAATAGGAGCTACGGAAAATGTAGTGACGAACGGTACTGGAATCTGGATGAATGCCCCCAAATCATTGGTCGCGCTGAGCCGGCCATACGAGGTAGAATGTGCGGTTCTCTCGTACTCGTACAATGGAAAGGCATAGGTGGCGGATTTATCCGTGCAGGGCGCGTACGGGAGTGGTGGATTCATCCGGAGCTTGGCAAGAAGTGATTTGGGGGGGATCGAATCGGGCGGCGGCGGCGCTGCTGGAATCACGGAGCGCGGCGCGACGGATCACATTCGAGCTCCTGGTGCCTGGATTAACCGCCACGTTCTGATCCATCGGGCACCAGGAAACCGGCACCGCCGTCGAGGGATCACTCCAGGAGCAGCGGCCGCGAACGAGCTAGGACCGGACAGGGGAAGGAAGTGAGCGAGCGAGCGAACGAACTGACCTCCGACGGCGTCTGCGGCGGGGTTCGGGGAGAGCCAGTACGGTGCGGAGAGGGCCAGCAGCAGGAGTGCCGGCGGGGCGAAGGAGGCGGCGGCGGCGGGGCGGCGGCGGCGCATTTTGCGGGAGTGGAGTGGGGAGTGAGTGGGGAGTGGAGTGCGGAGGAAGACTTGGGATTTTGGCTGGGGGCGGCGGCTGAGTGAGAGAGTGGGGAGGGCGACAATGATTTTCTTTGGGTTTTGGCCCGTGACCAAAAGCCCTGGGGTTCGGGTCGGTCCTCCTCGCTTGCTGCCCACTCCTCATCAGGTGGTACGAAAAAAAAGTTTCAGATATGGTCCTTCAATCAAGGGGAAACATGTTTATTGCTAGTTCATGTTCAAATGCTGGTCATTTTTTGACATGGTACCAAAATTAAAACAGAACCCATATGGTATTTACTATTTAGAATGTGAGCCCTTTGGTCGCCCCTTCTCCCCAGGGCGCAACCACCTCCATTGTCGCAGTGACCGGTCAGCCCATTTCGTCCCCTAGCCCCCTTTGATCAAGCACTATTAGAGCATGCGGGGAGGGGTCGTCAGGCGTCACACGTTAGTGCCAAGGTACTATGTGTGTGTGCGCGCGCGCCGGTGACCACGTTGTTGATGTTGTCGTCGTCGTCTTGCCAGTGGTGAGCCCCTCCCCCCTTTCTTGATCCTCCTCTTTCCCCTCTTCCTCATCATTTTCGTTGCTTGTCTATGTTGCACCAATGGGACGTTAGTGTTGCAGGACTAAACTTCATATCGATGGCGGAGCCAGCTCAATAGAGCTCGGGCAACATACGAAGGCTCCTAACTGTCGGTCGCTTGCCCATGGAAAAACTTGATCAGTTCTTCATGCATGCTATTATTTCAAGGAATAGACCACATGCAGAGCCCGAGTAGCTGCCCGGGGTATCAGTGTGGTGGCTCCGCCACTGCTTCAAACATCTTATGGATGAGAAATTTAATTAATTTATGCAAAACAAGGACGATGAAAATTCAATTAGGACAGGGTCAAACGTGGTCAGGCCATGTACTAAAACATCACGTTGCATTATGTGAAAGTTCAAAGACCTGTATAAATCAGCCATACTACTTTGAAGAAGTTTGATATTGCCATGGTCTAGGTTGGAATAATTTGTTGCAGTGTTTTCTTATGTTCTTGTTGTGATCTATCTAGTTGATAAAAAACATCTCAAGTGGCCCAAATTTGCGCCCCAAATGCGTCGACGCGGACGCGGAACGGACGCCACGCGCGCCTTCTCGGTGTCCGCCGTGGCCCCACCTGGCGGTCGTCAACCGCCCGCCACCTACCTGGTCAGCTTAATTTATGACCTGGGCCCACACGTCAGTGACGGCGGCCGTCCTTTTTTAAGCCGACCGTGCGGCGGGGTTGTCCTCATCCAGTCAGCCCCCGCCCTCATCTAGCCACACTCGCTCCCCCGCCGCCGGCAAACCCTAGCCAACCCTAGCCACCCAGCCGTGCCAAATGGGGCTCTTGTCCGGTGCGCCGGCAGCAGCAACAAGGCCAAGGGCAAGTCGCCCGCCATTCTCTTTCCCCTGGAGTTTTTCCCGCCTCCACCGGCGCCAGCTCGCCGGCCGAGGCATCGCGTCAACGTGCCGGTGCATCAGGTGGAGTGGCACTGGCAGCACCGCGTGCCTCTCCCGTACCCCGACGCCACCCTGCCGCACAACTGACACCTAGATCCGGAGAGGATCCCGGTGCCGGCGGCCCCGTGGTCGGCCAGGGCGCACGCGGAGGAGGTGCGGCGCCGGCGGGCGCTCCTGACGCCGCCTACGCCTCCGACTCGCCCAACTGGGCGCACTGGTTCGCCTTCGAGCACGAGGAGGCGAGGCCACGCGGCGTCCGCGAGGTCGACCGCACCATGCCACCAACCCCGCTCATCGTCCGCGAGGAGGACCAGGCGACGGAGGCCGCCTACCAGGATGCCCTTGCGACAGTCTACCGGGAGAGCGAGGAGGACGAGCGGCGCAGGGCGGCGGCGGCAGAGGAAGAGGAGGCGGCGTACGCGGCGGCCATGGCGCAGGCCATGGCCCTCTCCGCGGCGGGCGACTTCGTCCTGCCGCCGGTGACCCCGCCGTCCCCGCCGTCCTATGTGAAAGCCGAGCCAGAGCCGGAGCCGTCCCCCATCGAGCGCTACTCCTGGATGGGAGAAGTGCGCGAGTGGGTCCGCGCGCTGCCGGTCTGGGTGGGGGCGACGCCGGCGCAGGAGGCGGCATACCTCGAGCACTGGCGCCACATCCGGCTGGCCGAGAAGCGCCGTGACGGCGAGTACCTCGAGATGCTCGAGCGCGACGCCGAGGCCGAGCAGCGCGAGGCCGAGAAGGAGGCGCGCCAGGCCGCGGCGGCAGAGCCCGCGCCCGACATGAACGCCCTCTGGAACTCGGCGTTCTCCTAGGACGGCCCTGCGCCGATGCTCATCAACCTCACGGACCCCGAGGACGACGACGACGCCTAGGGCAGCGCGCCGCCTCGTAGTTTAGTTTATTTTTAGTTTTTATTAATGCTAAATGTGGACGCGTGGACTCTCGCCGGCCTTCGTGGCCGGCTTTAATGTATAATTATTGCATGTTTTCTTTTTTTTTTTCACGCCGTAAAAAATGGGTCGGGCTAGCGTTGGGCGCACGCGCCGACCCAAACGTGAAAGTGGACGTTCGTGTCCGCCTGGTCGATCCAAACGGACAAAAAGCGGACAAAAGCGCCGTCCATTTGGGTTGCTCTAAGTGTATTGAGCTCGGGGGCAAAAACTCCACGTCCGGAAAAATGTGAGTAGTATTGAATTGAACTTGTGCTGGTACTGCAGGGTTCACAGGTGGTAGCTCACGCCTTAACTAACTGAATTTGTGCCAGGACTACAGGGTTCATCTTACAGAAATTAAGTAGGAACAGGTGCTGAATCCAAAAGGAGTACTTTGGTAATGATATACAGTACGAGTGAAGCGAGGAAATGTGAGTGAGCGTCATGGCAGGCAGGGCCAGGGATGTGGGGGCGTGAGTGGAGTCAGCCGCGCCATGGCTGGTAGCCTGGTAGTAGTACTACTACTATCTTTAATTAATTTTGGAAGTAAATCAGCTAGTAAAAGAATGGAGGTAAAGCCGGCCCATCCCGTTCCCCAAATTAATGCTGAGCTGCGCCACCGGTCCATCCGCGGTCTACTCGCCCGCTCTCGGTTGGTCGTGCTCTTGGGAGCATAAATCAATGCGCTCTCCGCGTCTGCACGAGCATCTATAAGGCTGGTTATAATTATAAGGCTGGTTATAATGGGGCGTATCATATACTAGTATCATGCATATGATACTACCTTCGTAATGCATAGTATCATAAGTTAGTATCTTAGGTTGGCTTATTAATTGTCATACATGACACAAATTAGTATAACATTTAATATGATACAGTATCATGATATGATATCACACCCTCTTTTTCTTATTTAATTGTGTGCCACATCACCAAAAAATTCTACTCCCTCCGTCTAGGTTTATTAGGCCTAAAGACAACTTCTCTTAGATCAAGACACATAGTAATTTGCTCACATTAATTCTTCCACCCCACTCCCAATGCACTCTCTCACATGCATGCAGCCAATAAAAAAGCACGCATAAAGTGTATTAATTTCTCAGCCATGGCACCAACAACAATGGACTTCAATGCAACCAATGAAATTGTTGCATGCATGCACCTTTCCAAAGCCAGCCCTTATAAAAAGGGACGCGCTTGTGTTGCTGAGAGACCTAATAAACCCGGACGGAGGGAGTAGTTTGCATGCATGATACTGCTTATGATACTCCCATTACGACCAGCCTAAGCCGCGCGCTTAGGGCATCTCCAACAGTTTGTATGTTAGCTTGTTGGTAAAATATGCCATGTCATCAACCAACACCTTAACATACAACAACTTCAATGGGTTGTATCAAGTTGCCCAATAGGATGTGAGATAATAAATAAGGTGCTCTCTCATTCTATATTGGAGCTTATGCAAGGGGTGTTGGTTCATGTACATACAACATTCCTCTCTTCCCTCATTTATTGCATGACACACCATCAAAAATCCTATGTGGCAAAGTCTACCAACAACTATCTTACAACCATTGGAGATGCCCTAATTGCATCTCCAACCGCATCGTGATGTAAGAAAAGGCCGTTCCACTGATTTGTACAGTCTTTGTCTCCCCGTTGTATTTTAGGCTGGTCATAGTGGGGAGTAACTTAGACTAGTAACATGCATATGTTACTAGTCTATGTTACTATCTCAATAGTGCATAGTATCATAGATGGTCTCATTTATTGCCATGCATGACACATAGTAACATCACATTTATTATGTTACGATATCTACCTATGTTACTATAACCATCTCTTTTTTTTAATTGCCTGCCACATAAGCATGTTTGCGAGTCCCAAGTGCATGATACTACTTATGTTACCCCCACTATGGCCAGCCTTATGTTAAATTTTGATCATAAATTTAACTAATAAAATGTTCATGCATGTCATTAAAAAATTATATCATTGAAAACTAGGTTCAAATATGAATTCAATGATATATTTTTTGTTGACATGCATTAACATTTTTTACTTCAATTTTTGATCAAAATTTAACACAAACTACAAAGAGACCAATAAACCAGGACGGATGTCTAATCACTACTGGAATTTGCTTATTTGCCGTCAGCTTGCAAAAACGGACGGCAAAGAACTGGTCGATGGCAAAGAATGTCTTTGCCATCAGCCAATTCTTTGCCGTCAGCTGGCGGACGGCAAAGAGAGAGGTGGGCCCCACTAACGAGCTGCTTAGAAAAAACCTAACGAGCAAAAATGCGGACGGCAAAGAGACAACCTAACTAACGGCCGTCCCCCCACCCTCCCTCTCTCTCTCTCTTTCTGTCCTCCCCACCCCGACGACCACCGCCCCCGCCGCCGCCCCCGCCACCAGCCACCCGCCGCCACCCCCACCACCCCCACCACCTGCCGCCACCACCCGCCCACCCACCGCCTCTCGCCCCGTCGCCCCGACCACCCGCCGCCCCCTTGCCCCGTCGCCCCACCGCCCGCCGCCGCCCCCTCGCCCCGTCGCCTCGCACCCCTCCCCTGCGGCGCCCCTTCCACGCCGGCCAGCCGCCCCCTCCCCTCCCCTGCGTGGTCGTCCCCGCCCCGTCCCGCCGCGGCCTCCCCCTCCACCGGGCCGCCGCCGCCCCCACCCGCCGCGGCCTCCCCTTCCACCAGGCGCCGCTGTCCCCACCCACCGCGGACTCCCCTCCACCGGGCCGCCGCCGCCCCCACCCGCCGCGGCCTCCCCCTCCACCGGGCCGCCGCCTCCCCCTCCACCGGCGATCCCCTGCGCAGCTGAGTGATCTTCCCCCCTTTTTTAGTTTAGTTTGTTTTAGTTTAGTTTCTTTTAGTTACTTTTAGTTAATTTAGTTTTTGTTTTAGTTATAGTTTTACTTTAGTTTTAGTTTCAGTTTAGTTTTAGTTTTATTTTTAGTTTAGTTTATTTTAGATTAGTTTTAGTTTTAGTTTAGAAGAATAAGAAGAGTAGAAGGAGGAGGAGGAGGGAGGAAGAGGTGGAGGGAGAAGAAGAAAGAAGAAGAATAAGAAGAAGAAGAAGAAGAAGAAGAAGAAGAAGAGGAAGAAAGAAGAGGAAGAGGAAGAGGAGGAGGGAGGAAGAGGAGGAGGAGAAGAAGAAGAAGAAGAAGAAAAGAAGAAGAAGAAGAAGAGGAAAAAGGAGAAGAGGAAGAAGAAGAAGAAGAAGAAGAAGAAGAAGAAGAAGAAGAAAAGAAGAAGAAGAGAAGAAGAAGAAAAGGAAAAAACAGGAAAAAAGAAGAAGAAGAGAAGAAGAAGAAGAAGAAGAAGAAAAGGAAAAAAAAAGGAAAAAGTGATATACATATTATTATTCATGTCGGTATTTTTTTCATGTTGTACTAATTTCGTTTACTCTTTGTCATGGCAGGTGTTGAAAGATGGTGGGCGCTGGCCGGGAGCGCTCCGAGGCCCCTTCTTCGTCGGCGCGTGGTGGGAGGTCTTCCATTCCACACGCACCTCTCCGCCGAGCGTTGCTGGACAGTATGGCGACACCGCGGGCCCTTCTTTGTCGACAGCGGTGCCCTGCAAGGGACGAGGTAAGGGAGGGAAGAAGAGAGGAGTTGGAGCACGTGGTCGCGGGAGAGGAGGTAGGGTGACTGCTAGGGCGCCTTCCTCGCCGCCACCCCCAGCTGTTTCACCCGAGCACGTGACTGCTAGGGTGGACTCGTCCGAGGAGGAGGCTACACGGACTCCGGTCCACGAGCCTTCGGCCCACGAGCCTCGGGTCGACGGGCCTTCGGCCCATGAGCCATGGGTCGACGCGCCTTCGGCCCACGAGACCCCGGAGGAGCACACGTCTGGATGGGGTACCTGGCCGGATGAGCCTGAGGGGCCGAGTGGCCATGCTGATGATGGCGGGGAGCCGACTGATATTGAGGAGGAGGGGGCACCGTCTACCAGCGTGGTTGTACACGGCTCCCGTCCGTGCCGGCGACCCGCGAGCAGAGGTGGTTGATTTTCCCTAATGGGGAGAGGTAAGTGCATTTAATCCTTTTGTACCTTCTGCATTCACGTTTCTTCAAATATCTAATGCGTTGGCCTTGTCATGCTGTAGGGGTTGGGACCACCATCATAGTGTCCGCCGGCCCAACTCCGTCCTTGGAGTGCTTTGCCGACAAAACTTCCCGGGGTTTGTCACGTTGCCTGGTGAGGGTCGGCTTCCAGAGCTTGGATTGAGCTGGGAGCACTACTTGGCTGCCCCGGCCCCGCCGGGTGAGATTATCGACGGTGTCTTGTGCGACACGAGGGCAGATGTGGCGATCAGAAAGTTCTGGGTAATTTCTCCTTTACACATTTAAAAATCTTCAACTAGCTAGTTATTAATTGTACTAATCAATATTGTCTCATTTGATTGCAGACATTCTACAGGTGTGAGGAGGGATACGAGGAGGAGGCGGCAAATGTTATCGAGAACGTCTGCAAGCGCCTACTACAGAACTTACGGCACGAGGCTCGGGTGCAGGCTGTTCGAGACTACTACGCCTTGCGTGGTATCAAGAAGCCCATGCCGGCGTGCCGCGATAAGTTCCTGAGTAAGGAGCAGTACATGAAGGTAATTCTTAAGGCCTTGTACTTACTTCCTTCATTTAGTAATTCATAGCCGTAGCACTCAAGTTTCTATTTGCTAACTTAGGCGCCTCCGAGATGGTGTGCGGATCGGATGGATTGTTGGGAGGTGTTGGTCAATGAGTGGTGCTCAAAAGAATGGCTAGCCGTCCACAACGCAGCCAAGGACAAACGTGCCCAAATGGAAGGTGTGCCACACCATCAAGGCAACTCCAACTTATATCAGTTCGGGCGGAACTGGGTATGTGGTTTGCTTCATGATTCATGAAATTCAGTCATCATGCTAGCTTGAGCTCTTTAATTACTAATTTACTTTGTTTCTCTCTTTCAGGCACGCTACAATAAGGCGGCAAAGGTGCCAGAGGTGTACGACCTGTATGCCATGGCCCACACTGCCTCTTTCAAGAAAGTCAAGGCATTCTCTCCGTCTGACCTCGATGATGCAAACAACTTCACCAACATCTCGTCCCATGACAAGCTCATGAAATATAGAGATGAGGGGAAGGCGAGGAAAGGGGAGGACTTTAACCCGAGCCAGGGTCCCATTGATCCAGAGCTGGTGATGATATCTGGTGGCGGGAGGTCCCATGGCTCCATAGCCATTGGAGATGGACTTATCTGTTGTCCTAGCACTCTCCCGGAGATCAAGGCGCGCCAGTCGAGCTCCGCTCCTGAGATAAGGCCTCGTGAACGGCCAGTCCAACTCGTCATCAAGGTTAGTTATATGTACTCAGTTATCTTTCTCCATTACATTGTCTGTGCTTCCATCAATGATTACAAGTGGTAACGAGGAGTGGTGTCGCAGGCTGCTATACAGAGTGAGAGAGATAGAACGGAGAAACTTCTGGCGGAGGCGGCGGAGATGCAGCGGGAGTTGGAGGAGAGGACGACAACGATGTTGGAGGAGGAGAGGGCACGGAATGACATGCAGGCAGGGCCATGTATGAGCTCCTTGTGGTAAGTTTCTTCTGCAGATTAGCCAAAACATTCATGTAGTGTTTGTCTCATTACTAACTAGTATGACTGAGTCGTCAAAACCAAATGTGCAGTCTGTGTGCGAGAAGACCGGTCAGACCGCTCCGCCGATGCCAGTGATTGCTCCTGGGACCACGGTGAGTTTAATTTGAATGGACATTACTTGCTAGTCTTAACATTTGAGTGTCATCATGCTAACGAGACATTGGAAATGATCTTTGGTGCAGCGTAACTCCAGACAAGCATCACACGATCCTTCTCCAGCTACCGGCACGAGCCTGCCCGCTCCTACACCTCCATGATCATGGTAAGTTTCTCTAGTGTTTTGCTTAAAAAATGCATAAAGACCTAGACTTAGCCTTATTTCCTCCAAAATGCTTACCACAATGACCTAGACTTAGCTTTATTTCCTCCAAAATGACTTAATAAGCTTACTGACCTCCAAAACCATCCATTTTACCTAAGTTAGCTCTAAAACGATCTATACTTAGCTTTGTTTCCTCCAAAATGATCAAAGTTAGCTCTAATATGCTTAGTTAACTAGGTTTGCTCAATAATGACATGTACTTAGCTTACTTATGTCAAAAATGGCATAATTAGCTTAGTTAGCTCATAAATGATCCATTTTACCTAATTTAGTTCTAAAATGATCCATTTTACCTTAGTTAGCTCATAAACGATCCATTTTACCCAAGTTAGCTCTAAAATGACCCATTTTACCTTACTTAGCTCATAAATGATCCATCTTACCTAGGCTAGCTCTAAAATAATGCATTTTACCTAAGTTAGCTCATAAGCGATCCATTTCACCTAGGTTAGCTCATAAGCGATCCATTTCACCTAGGTTAGCTCATAAGCGATCCATTTCACCTAGGTTAGCTCATAAACGATCCATTTCACCTAAGTTAGCTCACAAACGATCAATTTCACCTAAATTAGTTCATAAATGTCATATATTCTTCTTCTTCTTCATTTTCTTCTTCTTCTTCTAATCTTCTTCTTCTAACTTTCTTATTTCCCATTTTGCAGAATTCATTCGCTTCACGGAAGCTAGCATAGATGGAGTGCTTGTTTGGATGAACTATGTTTCTTTTGTATCGATGAACTATGCATGTATGGTAGGATGACACTATTGTAATATGTATGGTTGGATGCATGTATGTGGAACTTGCTATGTATGGTTGATGGAACTATGCATGTATGATGAAATTATATGTGTTGGATATCTCATATGTTTGCTGTGAACTTGCCATGTGAAAAATATATATGTATCATCTATTTGCTGTGAAAATGGTTGGGTATAAGAAAAAACAGAAAAAGAGGCAATGCAGGCTCTTTGCCGTCTGCCACCGACGGCAACGGGCTCTTTGCCGTCCGCGGCGGACGGCAAAGAAGCCACGTGGCAACCACCTGTGTTTCCTGGCAGCTGACCCATTTGGTCAATTTGCCTACAGTGGCAGACGACAAAGGCTTGATGCTCTTTGCCGTCAGCCATGGACGGCAAAGACCGCCGTTAGCCACCTAATGGACTAACAGCGAATTTATTGTCGTCGGATTTCTTTGCCGTCCGCTTCAGAAAGCAGACGGCAAAGAAGCTCTTTACCGTAGCCTACTTTGCCGGAGCCTTTTGCCGTCCGCGACAGACGGCAAAGGCCTTTGCCGTCCGCCATCCTTGCCTTTGCCGTCTGCCATGGCAGACGGCAAAGTAGTTGATTCCTCTAGTGAATTACTCCCTCATTTTTGATTTTTAGGGCTTATCTCAAATTTTCAAATTTTCCATTTTATAAGTCTCAATTTGATTGTTCCTCGTCACATGTTCAGGTTTCAAGGTACATAAAATCATTGCATTCAAGGATTAAGAGATAAGCGAGAGCATTAATTGAGTGCTTTTGCAAACTACAAAAAATATTTCACCACTTACCATCTATCTTGGTTGGTGAGATTTTTGAACTGAGCCCTATAAACCGTAAAACAGGTAGTACAAAACAGTCGAACGCTGAATAGACACTCCTGGTACCTGGAAACAACAAGGAAAAAATAAAATCATCAAGGGATCAAACTGACCGAAAAGTAAAAAAATGTGGATAGTTCACTTTCAAAACACTAAACCAACACTAGTTTGGGATGATCAGAGTTAAACAACTGAAACATCAGAGATATTACTACACCGTAATCCAAACATAATCAAAGGCATAGAGGAAATACATTCCAACACTAGTCCATAACCGGGATATAGCACCGGTTCGTAAGGGCCTTTAGTGCCGGTTCTGTAACCGGCACTAAAGGGTGGGGACTAAAGGCCCCCCTTTAGTACCGGTTCAGCACGAACCGCCACTAAAGTGCCACCACGTGGCACGAGCCAGGGCCGGGTGCGGGGAGACCTTTAGTACCGGTACTAAAGGTTTGGGGGGTTTTGGTTTTATTTTTATTTTTCCTTTAATTTTGTGTATTCAATTTAATTTAGAAATTGTTTTTACATTATAATGAGTTGTTAAATCATTAGGTGAACTAGATGCATGGATCCTAGCTAGCTAAGTGATCAAGTATATGCCATATCCATATTACTTGATCACTTAGGACGCCCTAATAAGTGATCAAGTAATATAGATATATGGCATATACTTTATCACTTAGCTACGATCCATCCAGTTGAAACTAATCTGCGGTTTCTTGATCACTTGTACGTACCAGAAGCAAAGATATCATCGAGTCATGAGATTATAAGCGTTCATAAGACCACAAAAGCAAATCACTTGGAGATTAAGTTCAGGACGAAGAACACGGACATGAGAGGACAAGTACTAAGAGCATGAACTAGCTAATCACTCCTGCTGCTCTCTCTCAGGTAAAATAGCATAGAACATGTATAGCTCTCCTGATTCATCATATTGGAGCATGCAGATGAACCTCTCTCCTAATCGTGGGCTGCGCTTCTAATTGCTGCCCCCTAGTACTTCTCTGCGATCCTTCACAATTTTGCTCCAGTCTTTCACTATTAAGCATTCCTCGGTTGTAGAAATTCTGAATGCACTCATGTGCAACATAGGATGTCTTGACCGTAAGCTAACCATTGACATGTGGCCTTTAGTACCGATCCACTGAGGCACAACTGTCATCGGGAGTCCCTGTTGAAGAACATTGTATAATAACATACTTAGCAATGAAGTTTAGCTTGAAAAATAATGTATGCAAAAGATGCACTGAGGACAAATAGTAAAAATCTTACCATCTTTCCTAAATAGATGTGACCGTAGTTCAATACAAACACTATTGGTCCCACTGTTTGAGTACTAAGATTTTTAAGTCCAGGAAAATAATTTCTCTTGATAGCATCAAGATCCTCAAGCCATGAAACATAATGACTTATCTCCTCGCAGTTTAGGTCAGCCCTGGGACAGTGGACGGTCCTGTCTACCAAGCGCCGGACATGTTTGCTTGAATGGAAATAAGCTGTCAATAGAAATTAGTTGTCAACTATTTTTGAATAAACAATATCGACGACATAAATATGGTTGAGAAACTCACATAATGGTAGAACGGGAGGCGTCTGCACATCGACCCAAATGTCTCTATTACCTTCAATATTATCTTCGGGACGAATATCAAAGGTGATAAACATATCAGGCTCAAATGCATAAGCCTTGCATAGTGCTTGCCAACTTTTGCATTCAAAATAGGTGTATGTGTCTGCATTGTATAATTTGACGTTGAAGGTATAACCATGCTCGGTCTTCAAGTAAACTCTCTTTACCTCCATAGTTTTGTTACACTGAAACCTATCTTATCCAAGACAAAAATTCTTGCATGGCAGGGGATACGCTAGTAGAATAGTGAAATTTAAAAATTATAAGTTGAAGCAAATGAAGCATAAATCATGCTTAATTACGAAATAAGACTTGTCGTTGTGACTTACTATATCCACTTCGAATGTCTCATCCAGCTTGATGCTGAAGCACCTATCATCGACTAGGAAATTTCTGTCGCACAGGCCGCGCTGGTCTTCGCAGTATTCACACATAATGAAATCGTTTTCGTCGTCAGACGACATTTCCTATGTTCATAGGTGAAACATTAAACACTTATTAGTTCTATTAATTCAACTAGTTCTATTAATTCAACTAGTTCAACTAATTCAACTAATTCAACTAAGCACTTTCTAAAAATAAACTAGTTCTATTAATTTTGTTACTAAAAATAAAGTAGCTAGTTCTATATAGTAAAATTTTAATTAGATGATCAAATCTCATATACCTAAATTTAATGTATATCTAATTCATCTAACATTAATATATCTAATTCATCTATTAATTCAACTAATTCAACTAATTCTATTAATTTAACTAGTTCAACTAATTCAACTAAGCACTTATTAAAAATAAATTAGTTCTATAAATTTTGTTACTAAAAATAAAGTAGATAGTTCTATATAGTAAAATTTTAATTAGATGATCAAATCTCATATAACTAAATTTAATATATATCTAATTCATCTAACATTAATATATCTAATTCATCTAACATTAATATATCTAATTCATCTATAACTAATTCGGGAAGCATTAATATCTAGCTAGCTAATTCATCTAATTCATCTAAACATTTGACATAATTAATATCTAACATATATTTCTATCTAATTCATCTAACATTTGACATTAATATATAACATATATATATAATCTAACATTTATATAAAATAAAAGTATAATAAACTAAAAAACAGAAAACGGAAAAAATGTTGTTTACTTTGTGTGTGTGTGTACTGTGTGTGTGTGTTTACCGGGGCGGCGCGACGACGACGACGTACGGGCCGGGGTGGCACTGACGGGGGGGCATGCGGGCGCGGGCGGCGACGACGGTGACGGGCTGGGGCGGCGATGACGGGGGGCGCGGCGACGACGGCGACGGGCTCTGGGGCGGCGCGCGACGCGCGCGGGCGGGCGATGACGGCGACGGGCTGGGGGCGGCGATGACGGGGGCGGTGACGACGGTGACGGGCTGGGGCGGCGACGCAGGCAGCGCAGGGACGGGCGCGCGACGAAGATGAACAGCAACTAACTGAAAATTTTCGTAAGTGTTGTTTATATAGGAGAGGCCTTTAGTACCGGTTGGAGCCACCAACCGGTACTAACGGTCAATTTTTGTAGCCCGAGCGGCAGGAAGCGCACCCTCTTTAGTACCGGGGCGTGGCTCCATCCGGTACTAAAGACCCCCCTTTAGTACCGGTTGGAGCCACGAACCGGTACTAAAGAGGGTGCGCTCCCGTTCCGCGGTGCACAAATTTTTTGTCCCACCTCGCCGAGCGAAAGGCAGCCGCACTGGTTTATAAACCCAGCCGCGGCTGCTCCTTCGAGCTCCTCCCTAATGCAGTCTTGTGGGCCTAACTTTGGCGCGCTGCCCTGTGAGCCTGTTGGGCCTTATGGGCCTGCATAACCATGCTCAAGGCCGAGCAGGCCCACTGGGCAGCGCGCAAATAATTTTTTCATATAGTTTTTTTCTTTTCTGCTTTATATATTTTCTTATATTCATTTCTAAGTAGTTTTTTGCTGTATTTAGAGTTTCTTTGTGAATATTTTTGCTTTAGGTACAAAAAATTTGAATAGTTTAAATTTGAATTATTTGAAATTTGTGTGAATCACTAGTTTGTGAATAACTTAACTTTAAAAATAGTTTTTTCAGTGATTATTTTTTTCTTATGTTTAATATTAGTGTGTTTTATCGTTATATTCAAATTGGTAATACGTCTGGAGTTGTAATAAGTTATTAAAATTTTGAATTGCCGGTGTAACAGATGAGTTTTCGTCCGAAACCCTGATACTTCGAAAAAGATTGTCCAGTTTGTACACGAAGTGCCTCCAGTTTTTGCCGTAACCCTCTCTACTTTTTTGCACATGCTATGCAGGTGAAATGGTGATACCATGCCAAGTTTCAACCTTTTCAGAGTTCATTTGTAAAGTTTTTCAATTTCAGGGCCATTTAGCTCAAAACAAATCAGTAAATGCATTAAAAATAGCAAATTATGTCAGAAAGGGTTGAAAGTTGATGACGTGGCTTTGAATGGTGCATGCTTAACACAAAAAACGTCCGGAGTTGTAATAAGTTATTAAAATTTTGAATTGCCGGTGCAACAGATGAGTTTTCGTTCGAAACCTTGATACTTCGAAAGAGATTGTCCAGTTTGTACACGAAGTGCATCCAGTTATTGCCGTAACCTTCTCTACTTTTTTGCGCATGCTATGCGGGTGAAATGATGATACCATGCCAAGTTTCAACCTTTTCAGAGTTCATTTGTAGAGCTTTTCAATTTCAGGGCCATTTAGCTCAAAACAAATGAGTAAATGCATGAAAAATAGAAAATGAAGGCAAAAAGGGTTGAAAGTTGATGACGTGGCCCTGAATGGTGCATACTGAACGCGAAAAAAGCCTGGAGTTGTAATAAGTTATTAAAAATAAAACAGAGGCGCAATGCTCACCTGCACGTTGCTTAGCTTCAGGCCTCCGTGCAGTCTACACCATTTCAAGGCCTGAAGCTAAGCAACGTGCAAGTGAGCATTGCGCCTCTCCTTCATCGTCTTTGCACTCAGGGCTTATAAACCGCTGCGAGTGCCTCTCGCTTGGCGAGGTGGGACTAAAAAACAGCTGCAGAAAGAATCAACACTGGTAGAAAATGGGCCTTTAGTCCCGGTTCGCAAAGGCCTTTAGTCCCGGCTGTGCAACCGGGACTAAATATGCGCGACTAAAGGCCCCCCCCTTTAGTCGCGCCTCTTACGAACCGCGACTAAAGGCCCGTCCACGTGGGCGCCAGGGGGCCGTCTGGGCGGAGGACCTTTAGTCCCGGTTCTCGTGGCTAACCGGGACTAAAGGCCTCCTCCGCGGGTTTAGGGTTTTAGCCCCCCTAAACCTGGTTTTTTTGCGAATTTTTTTAATTTTTTTAATTTTCAAATTTCTGAATTATTTTAACCTCTAATCTCTAATCACCACCCCTCATCACTGCTCAATTTATCCTCTAATCTCTAATCACCCCTCATCATTCCAAATCATCTAACTTCCCGGACGGTCACCCATCCTCTCACTACTCCAGCCTGAGCACGCTTAACTTCCGGGTTCTATTCTCCCTCGTTTCCAAGTCTGCACTTGTTGTTTTCCTGACAATAGTAGGATGTCGATTCTATTAACCCTCAGGAATTTAGCTTGAGCATGAAGTAACACATTTCACTGTTTGAGTTTGAAACTATTGTTTTAAAAAACAATAATTATTTAGTAACACTAATATTTCTGGAATAATTAGTTTGACCATTGTTTGACCATTGTTTGACCACAGTTTGACCAGATTTGACCAAAATTAAAAAAAAACTGAAATAATTATTTAGTAACACTAATATTCTAGAATAATTAGTTTGACCATTGTTTGACCACAATTTGAATTTTTTTGAATTTTTTTGCCTCTCCAGATCTTAAAAGCCCCGTATCTTTTTTTCTGTTAGGTTTTTGAGGATTTTGAAAATGTTTAACGGGGTTTCCCCGGTTAAATTCGGATGTAACTTTTCGAGTAGATGATTTTTCATATAAAAAACTTTTTCATCCGAGTTCGTATGCAAAAGTTATGCCCATTTTAAGAAATTCCAGAGAGATTTTGCAAATAAAGTCGAAATTCATATTTGTTAATTTTCCCAACAACTAGACCACATATCACATGAGAAACTTATTTTATTTTATTTTTTTGACATTTCCATCCTTTTCTTTTGGTTTTTCTAAAACTGAAAAGGCGGTCCACGGGGGGGGGGGGGGGGGGGGGGTTGAGTTTGATGGGCCCTTTAGTACCGGTTGGTCTGGCCAACCGCGAGTAAAGGACTAACCTTTAGTCCCGGTTGGTCTGGCCAACCGCGACTAAAGGCCTTCGGGCCAGCCTGAGGACCTTTAGTCCCGGTTGGCCAGGCCAACCGGGACTAAAGCCCTCCCATCCGCCAGCTGTCGACCGAGCGCGCTGGGCCCAGATAGTTGGTCGCGGGTCTCCTCCCGAACCGCGACTAAAGACCCCTTTGGTCGCGGTTCCATTATTTTGGGGACTAATGGGGGCGTATGGAAGCCTCTTTTTCTACTAGTGCAACTAAAGAACTCTAGTACCGGTTCATGCCAGGAACCGGTAATAAAGGTGCTCGTGGAGCCCCAGCCTTAGAACCGGTACTAAATGAAATGCCTTTGTAACAGATGAGTTTTCATCCGAAACCCTGATACTTCGAAAAAGATTGTGTAAACATGTAAAAATATACATTAAAAATACATTGATCAGCACCGTTTCAGCCAAAACGCGCTACTGCTACAGAGAAATACATCAAAAATACATTGATCATCAATGATCTTTTTGTGTAGAATCTGAATTGTCAATAGGAATCCTCACCGGTTGGTTTAAGAACCGGTGAGGATTCCTATTGCGGCCACAGATCCTACACATAGAGTTCAATGAAGACCAAGTGCTCGTGATAGTTTGAGAAGTAACATATTTAAGGTGGTAAAAACTCTGTTAGCGGAGCGAGGTGGGACTAAAAAGCGCTGCAGAATGAATCAACTAGAAACCTCTAGTACCGGTTTGTGGCATAGACCGGTACTAAAGGTGCTGGTGGGGCCCCAGCCTGACCACAGCCTCTTTAGTACCGGTTCATGGCATGAACCGGTACTGAAGGTTGCATGAACTGGTACTAAAGGTTCACCATGAACCGGTGCTAATGAGCTCCGCCCACCTAGCCGTTGGAACCGGCACTAATGGTCATATTAGTGCCGATTCATTTCCAAACCGGGACTAATGTGCTTCACATTAGGCCCTTTTTCTACTAGTGCAAACGGGAAAATTCAGTTACCTAACTCTAAAAATTACAGTGTACAATCAGAAAGAATTACGTAGACTAAACTCTGCAATCACTTAGGTTTTTACTTACTAGTATAAACCTAAGTTAGGTTTTTACTTAGTATAAATAAACCTAAGTAAAAACTATCAATGATCAGTTGCTAAGAAAATGTACCTAATATTCTTCATATTTTTGCTGCTTACTGGCATTACATTAATCATATTTATAGGTGTGGAGCAAGCAAAGACCAATAATTAAAGATGATCTACTCTCAGTGTCACCAGAAGATCTCATACTAAATGTGAGTTACAATAATCAGAAATGACAAACAAAAACTGCATCCACAAAAACTAGGAACATATGTCTGGAAAAGTTGACAATCTATTCCACGAATCATTTCATGTATGCGCCCCTACAATCTGACATCATATACAAGGTAAGAGCAACAACTACAATGCACAAAAGCAAATATCATAAATCATTTAAGGTGCTCTGGTAGTACCTGAAATGAACTAAACGAGGGGGGCGGGATTCATCACGATGCTTGCAGGTACACTCAGGAAATGGCCTTACAAACATGTATCATCAAAGTGAGGGAGACTCCAGGGAACAAGCAGATAGGAACAACAACTCAGGAAGGGACACGAATGTAAGTGAATACCATGCTGAAAAAATACAAAGCAAAAAAGGTAAGATGTAAGTGAATAACAATGAATAAATTAACTTACTCTACAGACATGGCAAGAAATGCATCAAGATGATTCAACTGCCGAAGAAGCAGCAACAGAAGCTAATCCCTGGGAGTCAACCCTGTTTGAGAACATGAATATAGAGTAGGTAAGATGTAAAAAAAATCATGAGATCCAAGTATATATTGTAGATCAAAAACTGTTAGGAAATTAAATCTAACACAAGAAGAGAAAAAACATAGATGAATGATGATGTTGATCCTAGAGCAACAACAAACACTGACAGAAACCAAAACAATCAATAAGAAAGGGGAGAACCAGACACTTACAAGAACAACATGAAGGCAATGCCTTACTCGATGAAGATGACATTGAAAAGTTCGTGCAAAATGAAGACGATGTAGCATCAGAGGGCAATGTGTCTCGGTTTCAAGATGACATTGAAAAGTTCGTGCAAAATGAAGACGATGAAGATGACATTGAAATGTTCGTGCAAAGTTCGTGCAAATTGATGAACACTATCAACAATTTCAAGCCAGAACTTTTATTCGTATCCTTGTTAAGCAACAACTTGATCATAATACCAAGTTATCCCGGTTTATTCTCTTTTCTCGTTTCCCATGATCATATCACGTTGTGTCTTGACAAACGATGATGGATACAATAATACCAAGTGAGCCGGAAGAGTATATCTCCATCACCGGATGAGAAAAATCTCAGTCTTGAACTATCGAGTCCCTAGACATTCTTTTCCGATGCACCCAAAAGTTGTCGTGATAATCAGCTTGTTACGGGCATTGTTTGACAACCCCAACGCAAACGTCTGGCATGATGAAGGTACTCGATATTCTCATGGTCTAAGGGTGTGATTATATTTTAACACTTTCATGATTATGCTTAAAACATTGTGACGATGCTATCTCGTAGTATATCATTTAGTTGGGTTTGTCCAGTACCATTGTTCCGCCAAGAATGTGCTCTCATTGTTATCGGCATCCTTGTTACTTCAATAAAGCCATTTGATCAGAAAAATAAGCCAGCATCGTGCAACACATGACTTAGTTTTTAGAGGCAAGACTAGGGAACTACTTTGTGTTTATGTTTCCCATATGCAAATGAGTTCTCCTCTACATCTCATATTCAAGAACCATTTCAATTTTAGCACGGAAATATAAACATTAATTACCAATATGAAACTAAATAGTAATATTTATTATTGCCTCTAGGGCAATATTGCCAACATAGAGTTGCTCTAATGTCCGCGGTCGGTCGTGTTGCCTTGGTCTCAGCCTTGGCACGCTCTCTGTTGATTGGTCTAAATTTAGTTTTTAAGCAACTCATAAACATCAAATCCAAATAAAGAAAGATGTAAGGTTTGAGGCAGCGAATATACCGACTTTGCTAGAGTTGCTCTAAAATCTAAGAAATTGTGTTCAATTTAAGAGAAAAAGGTAACCTTACGTTGTCCCCAACCCGAACCAGCTAGTCCATTTTGTCTCCTTCGACAATGACGACGTGGAGAGCCGTCATGTCCATACCTTGAGTGGGTTTATGTGAGAGCCCTTGCCGGTGACGCCACGATCGGCCATGATGTTCCTATCTCGAGCTATGTCCCATTTGATAGGGAGTCAAAATGAAAAGGCCCCCACCGGCCCGCATCCATGAAGCATCGTCTCGTCTACGCCGATGACGCAACATCTAGTTGTATCCTCCCCTTCTCTGATGGGGTCCTTGCTTGCTCCGCGGGGAAGGCCACGACATGGGTGTGCGCTCTTTCTTCGGAGAAGAGAAAATCAACTGATTCCAATTCAGTTTTCAAGCAACTCATAAACCAGTAAAATCCGATATAAGTTTATTTTTATTCTGTATTTGCTTGGGACCACAAAACACAAACAAATAAAAAGGTGTTGCTGGTTTGCATTGTGCAGGAACAAAATGGAGTAGGGGCCATACCGGGGGGTCAAGCTAGGGTATAGAACGTGGTGCATCGATTTGTGTCGATCGATCACGTGAACGTGTTTCTTGTTCCTTCGAGACATGACACGCATGAGAGGAGTAGACACGCAAAAGGAGCATGCACAAAGGTATATATAGGAACATAAAGAAAGATAGGGGTTTGGAATGGATACGTGCGCAAAAGGGTCGTGCACAAAAGGTATACAGGAACACGCTCGATCGATCGAAGGGTCACTGACCGATGTGGACCTGCAAGAAAGGTGACTCACTCACTGGCTCTACTACTAGTAGTACCGTACCGTGTGTATAGTATAGTCGTACTACGTGGAATAAATAAATAAAGCGAGGTGAGGAGAAGGATGCGTCGCAAAAGGACGAGCTCGCCCGGCTGGCCGGCCGGCAGGTATCCGGCAGCCAGCGAGTGGTGGCCTCCCTCCCTCGCTTGCTGACAGCAGGATGAGGGGGAGCCACCCACCCACCCACCAGCATGCATGCATGCCCGCCGCACATGATGCCCACTCGCCGCTGTTTTATTTTCTTTGGTCCCGTGTCTGGTCGCTCTCCCTCTCCCTGCCGGTGTGGTTGCACTTGCACATGCCGGCGCTTCTCACAACTTCGTACCATGAGGCGAGCCTGACCGGACGTACGCACGGCACGCACGTACCAGCCAGCCAGCCAGCCAACCGGTGAACCGCATGCATACGCGTACCAACATAAGCTGCCGGCCTCTCCTATTCCTGGCACGCCCGTCCGTGCGCGCGTTCCTGCGTGCCCCCCGGCCTCCGCGCGCGCCCCGCCCGCGCACATTCTTTATTCGTCCCCCGACCACGCCGGCCCGACGCTACGTCCGTCCCGACGACCCCTCCCTTTCCTCCCTCCCTCTCCGTTTCTCTCTCTCTCTCTCTCTCTCTCTCTCTTTCCATCTGCCGGCCCCACAGCGAGCAAGCGAGCGAGCTAGCGAACGATGGCCGCCGTTGCCGTCGTCGGGTTGATGGCTCGCCGCAGCGGCACCCTCCTCCTCCTCGTGATTGTCGCCATCATCGCCGGGACGGCCTCGGGGGCCGCGCTGGTGGGCGACAAGTGCGCCGCGGGCTCGCAGTCGCCGTGCGGCGACGGGATGCGCTGCGCCTCCTGCTCCCCGCTCGCCGGGGCCGGCGCCGCCGTGTGCTCCCGGATCACGCCCATCGACCCCAAGACCCACGTACGTACCCATGCGCGCGTTTCCTTGGTTCCTTCGTAAATGTAGGTTCCGCGGCGTTCCGCTGGTCCCACGTAGGTACGTACGTAACGTGCGCGACGAAAGGTGACGTACGGTGCGTTGCAGGGCACGGGGCTGCCGTTCAACAAGTACTCGTGGCTCACCACGCACAACTCCTTCGCCATGGCCGGCACCACCTCCCCCTCCGGCACGCCCGTCCTCTCCACGCCCAACCAGGAGGACACCGTCGCCGACCAGCTCAAGGTACCCACCTACCTACCTACACCTGCTTCTTCTCTTTGAATGAATTCTGTTCCACAAAAAGGTCTCAACGTGGACGATGCATGGGTGCAGAACGGCGTGAGGGGGCTGATGCTGGACACGTACGACTACAACAACGACCTCTGGCTCTGCCACTCCTTCAGCGGCAAATGCTACGAGATCACCGCATTCGTACGTGCGCACGCCGCCTACTACCCTACCTCTCATCCAACGTACGTCTCACCGGCCGCCATCTAATCTAATCACCATGCACGCACGTACGTACGTGCCGCTTCTGCTTCTCCATGCATGCATGCAGCAACGGGCGTCCAAGGTGTTCAAGGAGGTGGAGGGCTTCCTCAACGCCAACCCGGACGAGGTCGTCACGCTGTTCGTCGAGGAGTACACCGCCGCGGGCGCCCTCGGCAAGGCCCTCTCCGCCGCCGGCCTCACCAAGTACGTCTTCCCGCCGGCCAGCATGCCCAAGGACGGCGCCGACTGGCCGCCGCTCAAGGACATGATCGCCCAGAACCACCGCCTCCTCGTCTTCACCTCCAAGCAGGGCCGCGAGGGCTCCGACGGCGCCGCCTTCCAGTGGGACTACGTCGTCGAGACGCAATGTACGTCACCTCTCTCCTTCTTCTTCTTCTCGAATCTGGATCGATCGCCATGGATCATTTCTTCCTGTGCGTGCAGACGGGGGCGATGGGCTGGTGGTGGGCGCATGCCCTAAGCGGGCCGAGTCCAAGCCCATGGACTCCAAGGGGCAGTCGCTGGTGCTGCTCAACTTCTTCACCACCAACCCCAGCCAGAGCTGGGCCTGCGTCAACAACTCCGCGCCGCTCATCTCCAAGCTCAGGGCCTGCTACGACGCCTCCGCCAAGCGATGGCCCAACTACATCGCCGTCGACTTCTACATGGTACCTACACTAGTTTATTTTTTGGCTTTTGCAGATGCATTGTCATTGTGATGCTGATGGCATGCTACGTGCAGAGGAGCAGCGGCGGCGGCGCCCCCCTGGCGACCGACGTGGCCAACGGGCGCCTCCAGTGCGGCTGCGACAGCATCGCCTACTGTAAGGTATCCATCCACGTCTAAGCCACATGTTTGTACGAGGTTCGTTTCAAATGTGGGTGCGCACATCTTAATCTTGTACCGACTAACATATGTTTAAATTGCAGGCAAACGCCTCATTTGGAACATGCGCACTGCCATCGTCAACCCTGTCCTCGCCTCCCTCGTCGCCGCCGTCACCCTCCCCACCTTCGGCTTCCTCCTCGCCGAAATCTTTGGCATTGGCTTCGTCACCGTCTTCAAAACGATCCATGGCCCCGTCTTCGTCGCCCTCTGCAGCTCCAGCTCGGTCACGGTCGTGGTCTTCGTCGGCAGCATTGTCCTTGTTTTCTTTCATGGATTCGAACGTGGACCCTTCTCTATCCACATCTGTAGCTTTGTCACCTTCCTTGGCCCCGTCTTCATTGCCCTCTCTGGGTTCCGCTAAGCCTTCGACCCTCTCCCCACTATCGTCGCCCTCTGCTTCCTCCCCGTCATCGTCACTGTTGAATAAGTCTCCAAAGAAGAAGTCTCCAAAGAGCACGATCAACGTGATGTCAGTGGATGAACTCAATCCAGAGAGTACAACTACAGATGAAGGGGCAACACCAAAAGCGTCTTCGAACAGTACTCCAAATCAAGGGATGTCGGCGGAAGCATCTCCGAGCGGTACTCCAGACACCGGGGCACCACAGAGAACGCTTCCAAAGAGCATAGCAGAACCGCCGACACCCACGACACATCCCGAGGCGGAGAACACCTCCAGCGCGGCGATCCGGCCCAAGACCCCTCGCCGGAGCTCCCTCATCGGGACCGCGTTGCTCGTGCTGATCTCATTGTCTTGAAGCTTGGTCACCCGAGACTCCGTCGGGGGTGAACGACTGTGCTGGATATGGAGCCGACCTCAGATCTGTAGAGGCACTTCTCAGCCCGCTACTTGTACAATGGCGGCGTATAGTCAGGCTGATAGTTTTTCAATCTTTTCCATGGTACTGATGCCATCAGCATGTCTCTTGCATCATCGGTGGGTAGCCATGCACAAATAGTTAGAGCTACTTCGATTCTCTCTATCTTTTTTATTGTCAGATCAGAGATGTGTAAACTGAACCGGGGCCGGTCTTGAGATTTTGGGGGCCCGGGGCGAACGTAAAATTTGGGGGCCCTTAATATAAACATCAAATGCATATTAATCTTCAAATTTTCTTGTAAGATTCTTCAATGTAAAGTGACTTATGATTGTGTCGATGTCGAAGTCAATGTCATCCACTTCTTGATGCATAATGTTGCCTAACCATTTAAGCTCTTTCAGGCATTGTTTATCCCAAATGGTTCAATAATAATTTCAAAATTTTAAAAGCTTTTCTTAATCTAAGATGGAACAATCACATGCACAGTAATCCGAATAAATCTTTAAACACTGACTTTCTTAAATCCTTTACTTCAGTGAAGTGATTCATATCAACCAAAGCAAACAAATATTTAACATGAAGGTCCTTCTCAGCTTCAAGAATTTTATTTTGGCAACTACTTTTATCAAATTGTTTCTTCCTCAAAGCACGAAGGTTTACTTGAAATTGTAGGGAACAGTGAATTTTTCTTTGCGGGGAGTAGGGAATAGTAATATGACATACAGTACCTCAAATTGATTAGATCGGCATCAATCATTGGACGCTCGACGATTTTGTGATGTGAATTTTTGGTGGCACACGCTCGGCGATGTACGTGTGCGCCCCACTCCGGCAGTGCCAATTTTCAGGGCTAGGCGATGTTCATGCTGCGTCGTCATCGCGTACAGCGCCTCGATACCAATCAGCCCTCCGATGCTTATTTTCAATAGGCTCTGCGACTTGGGAACTAGGGTTTGGAGCCTGTAGAGAACGGAGAATATAGGAAATTACAGAATAAATCGCGTCACACGATTGTTTTTATTTTGGAGGGAGATTGTCTCACGATAGTAAGGAATAAACAGAACGGAAGGACGTGATTTACGTGTGTTACGCTGATTTGTTTCCTCACAATCTTTTTTTAGAAGAGTTTCCTCACAATCGTACGCTGATTTACGTGCGTACTGCCATCCCTTCCTTTCTGGACCTGGGCTTCTTCCTTTTTTTTCTACGTGAAGCTATGGCCAATGGGCTACTTACCTTTATACGTACACTACACCTGGGAGGGGGCCCCTTGATCTCGGGGGCCCGGGGCGGCCGCCCCCCTGCCCCCCCTCAGGGCCGGCCCTGAACTGAACTAAGTGTGGTGAGTTTTTCTTTTTGTTGGTGGGATTTATACTATGAGATTTCCAAAGTAGCATCAAGTCTACAAACTGAGGGTGTGTTTGGTAGCTGTTCTCACCCTAGCACGGATGTTACCCTTTGAGACATGCTGAGTGCGGATGTGCTAAATACATGCAACTACAGTTGTTTGGTAGCCTTGTATGTGCTGAGACATGTTGAGCCAAGATTTTTATTTGGGAACCTGCATCTAATTAAGCATGCTTGGCCGAGATTACGTTTGGTAGTTTGTATCTGATGTAGTCTGCATCAATGGAGTTTTTCGCGCCAATACAACATTCGATCAACATTTGGATTTTATGTAAGCGTCACTAGCATAAGCATGACCATCTGTTCATAACCATCACAACCGTAACCATATATGCATAACCATCACAAGCATACGCCGCTTACGCATATGGTCCTTACTAATTTTCATTCAACACTAATTTCTAGCATTCATTACTAATTTGGGACATGGCAACACACATACTTCAAAATCTGTGGAAAAGGACAATGGCACGATAGGGGAGGGATCTAGAGGGAGGTGGGAGGAAGGATGAGGGAGGCTAGACGAGGAGGCACAAGAGGGGGGATCGACGATGGCGAGTTGCTTCGGCGGCAAGTAGGGGTGGCGGTGACTAAGGGCTTTGGGGACGGAAGATGGTGGAGGAGCAACTCGTCAGAGTTTAGTCGCTGGAGAAATCTTCCATCGAGGACCAAAGGTGGCCACGTCACGGTCGCTTGGTAGAGAAACAAGAGGATAGAAGGGTTCCCTCCGGGCAAGATGTTGGCGAGCGAACGACTCTTCGGGGCCGTTTCTTATTTAGCACCCGGAGCGCCGGTTACTACTATCCTCGCAACTTGGCGCACACCCCCGTTAATCCTTGGGCTCGACCCATTTTCTCTCTTCCGAATTGCGCCGTGCGCGCCACGTCTCTTCTTTAGTTTGTGTAGTTTTTTCCTCACTAGTTTTGTGAACTTTCTAGAAGGTTCCACCAATTTTTTCTGGGGCGGTTTCCCTTTGGTTTTTTCCAGGACGAATTTTGCTCGGTCTTTCTTCTTCTTTTTTCAACTTCTCAAACTTTTTATCAAAACCGTGAACTTTTTAAAAATTCGTGAACTTTATTCAAATTGGTGAACATTTGTTCAAACTGAGAACTTTTTTCAAATCCATGAAGTTTTTCAAAATCCATTTAATTTTTTCAAACTGGCAAACATTTTTCAAATTCATGAACTTTTTCAAATTTATGTATTTTTTTAAAAATCATGAAATTTTGTTCATTTTTTGTGAACTTCTGTATTACATTTCCAAATTCACGTTTTTTAATTTATGCTAAAGGGGAACACTAGAGTACAGAACAGGGCGACGCGAATTAACTCGCTCCCATTCACTTCCTTTCGGATTTACGCCCAACCAAGACCCACTCCATTGCCGGGGAATCTCCAAGAGGGCACTGTTCTTCTTCCTGGAACTTTGCTGTGAACTAGGTCGTGAATATGACATCCTGCATATCCATGATACCAAAAAAACCCGTAAGTGTGGTGTTAGGAAAAAGGAGTTCGTCAGAAAAGTTTGCATGCTTTGAAACGTACCTCTTGTTCACCAAAGATTTTGCTGGAACCTTTTTTCAAGTTTGTGAACTTTTGTTTTCAAAATTGATTGACTTTTTCTCAAATTCGATGAATTTTTTAAATTTCTGATTTTTTACCAACTTTATGACTTTTTTTCAAATTCAATGAACTTTGTTTTTTATTTTGAATTCTTGAATTTATGCGGGATTTGATGATTGACTTTTCAAAATTAATGTTTTATTTTGCAAAAATCTATGAACTTTTTTCGAATTTCATGAACATTTTCAAAATTTTGAACTTTTCTCCAATGCTGGTAAACTTTTTTTACTGCAACTCTATTTTTTCAAAAGATTTATATGGGTATAGAATACATATGTTAATGTTGTACTCTAAAAAAGTACTCCCTCCGTAAAGAAATATAAGAGCATTTAGATCACTAAAGTAGTGATCTAAACGCTCTTATATTTCTTTACAGAGGGAGTATTAAATAGAACTATTTTTGTATTGTAGACAGCTAAGTTAACTTAGTCCAGTCCGTTGGAGACAGAGATGGTTGCTTGCCTAGAAGGTACTGTACTGGTCTAGCGCTTGCACACACAGACAAAAACCTGATCATTGAGCTTGATTGTAAGGAGGGGGTGAAGCTGCTGAACGAGTCACGCACAAATCGATCAGCTGTGGCCGGCAAATAATGCTACACCTACGTACTGCTTCTACGTAACCTACGTAATTCCCTTCTCCACTAATTAAATTGCCCCCCTGAATTGGCTAAGTTGGAACTGCCGGGGGGCGGGGAATCCTTCGACAGTTCGTGATCTCGCGTCTCTTGTTATGACGCATTCCCCAAGTCTTGTTTTCTTGTGCGAGACTAGGCAGAATAAAAATAAGACGTATCGTTTGCGTAATAGGTTAGGGCTTTCTGGTTTTGAAGGAGTCAGTAGTAATGGTCGTAGTGGCGGCCTAGCACTATTCTGGCATGAGTCTATGTATGTCGATGTGCAAGAAGCAAATGAAAGATTGATTGATGTGTATTTGCGTGTGTCCCCGGACAAGCCATTATGGAGAGCTACATTTGTTTATGGCGAACCGAGAGTAGAAAATAGACACATGATGTGGGATAAGCTCAAAGGTCTGCATGCTCAGAGTGCTCTGCCATGGGTGATTATCGGTGACTTCAATGAGGCTATGTGGGATTGTGAGCATCAATTGGAAACTCCGAGACCTGCTGGTCAAATGATTAATTTTCAGGATGCACTTGAAGCTTGTGGCCTCACTGATCTTGGTTTTTCAGGGCACCCCTTCACATATGATAATAGGCGGAGTGGCCGGGCGAACGTCCAAGTTCGGCTGGATAGAGCGGTGGCGTCCAATGACTGGAGAGACATGTTTATGCAAGCTGCGGTGGCACACCTTGTGTCGCCGGCGTCGGACCATAGTCCGCTGCTCCTCAAGTTCTCGCTGGAACAGGACAGGCGGCCTCGCAGCAGCCGCCGGTACGAGTTGATGTGGGAGAGATCGCCGGCTTTAGAGGCCATTATCGCAAACTCTTGGTCAAGCAAAGGTACGAAGAGGAACCTGGGAGATGTAAGGGAGGCCCTTGCTACTGTTATGGCTGATCTACACACTTGGAGTAATAAAACTTTTGGCAATGTTACACGGGAGCTAGAGAAGTCACGTACTAGGCTTGAGGAACTCACCAATATGAATGCAGACCGAGCTGAAATAAGACTGGAGATGGACAAGATGAATGAGCTGTTATACAGGGAGGAAATGTTGTGGCTCCAGAGATCTCGGATTGATTGGCTAAAGGAAGGGGATCATAACACCAAGATGTTCCACAGGAAGGCAGTTTGGCGAGCGAGGAAGAATAAAATCCGAGGGCTGGCGGATGAGGCGGGTGTTATGCTCACCGATCAGGCCACCATGCTACAGATGGCAAAATGTTATTTTCATAATTTATTCACAGCTGACCCAATGTTGGAGCCACATGATGTGTTACAGCTTATACAGCCCAAGGTGTCCGCGGAGATGAACAATAATCTATGCAAGGAATTTACCGATGAGGAGATTTCTAATGCAATGTTCCAGATAGGGCCCCTAAAGGCGCCGGGGCCGGATGGGTTCCCCGCGAGATTCTTCCAGCGGCATTGGGCGGTGATGAAGGATGACATAATTAATGCGGTTAAATTATTTTTTGCCTCTGGAGTCATGCCGGACGGGATAAACAGTACGGTCATTGTTTTGATCCCCAAGATTGACTCGCCGTCCCGACTCACTGATTTTCGGCCTATCAGTCTCTATAATGTCATATATAAGGTGATAGCCAAATGCCTCGTCAATAGGTTGAGGCCTATTTTGGATGAGTTGGTGTCCCCAGAGCAGAGCGCTTTTGTACCGGGCAGATTAATTACAGATAATGCCTTAATCACTTTTGAGTGTTTTCATGCGATCAAACAGGAGAAGGACCCGGAGCAGAGCTTTTGTGCCTATAAACTGGACCTGTCCAAGGCTTACGATCGGGTAGATTGGGTTTTCTTGGAGCGAGTGATGCAACAGATGGGTTTCTCTCACCGATGGGTGGATTGGATAATGAGGTGTGTCACCTCGGTGAGGTATTGTGTGAAAGTCAATGGAGCCCTCTTGGATTCATTCGCACCGTCTCGTGGACTACGGCAGGGAGACCCCCTCTCACCTTTCCTATTCCTTTTTGTTGCTGACGGTCTTCATGCTATTCTAAAACAGGAGATTGCAGCCAACCGCCTCACTCCACTCCGGGTGTGCGCCCAAGCTCCAGGCATCTCACACCTCCTGTTCGCGGATGACACCTTATTGTTCTTTCGTGCTAATGGACAGGAGGCTGCCCAAGTCAAAGAAGCTCTCAGTACATATGCTAGAGCTACGGGCCAGCTCATAAATCCTGCCAAGTGCTCTATAATGTTCAGCCCCAAATGTTCACAAGCTAACAAACAGGAGGTCATGCACAACTTGGACGTGGTGAATATGAGCTTTGAGGAAAAATATCTTGGCTTTCCAACGCCAAGTGGCCGCTTTTCAAAAGGGAAACTACACAATCTTCAGCAGCAACTGACAGAGAGAATTATACAGTGGGGGGAATTGATGTCCCAAGCAGGACGTGATGTTCTTATCAAGGCGGTGGCGCAGGCCCTACCCACCTTCCTAATGAGTTTGTTTAAATTTCCTAGAAGCACATGCGATGATTTGGGGCGGATGATTCGTAGCTACTGGTGGGGCGCGTACAGATGCAAGAGGAAAACCCACTGGAAATCTTGGGACTCGCTGCTGAGGCCCAAATCGGCTGGGGGTATGGGATTCAAGGACTTCAGACTCTTCAACCAAGCAATGTTAGCTCGGCAAGCATGGCGTATTTTGGTCAACCCGGAATGTCTTTGTACGCGCGTCTTGAAGGCAAGGTATTTCCCTAATCGACGATTAGAAGATACTGTTTTCACTAGCAACGCGTCGCAAACTTGGCAGGCCATTGTGCATGGGTTGGAATTGCTGAGGAAAGGCTTAGTCTGGCGCATCGGTAACGGGCAGTCGGTCCGAATTTGGCGGGACTCTTGGATACCACACCCTGTTGGTCGGCCACCAATTACCCAACAGGGAAGGTGCCGTCTCCGCCGAGTCTCAGAGCTCCTAGACGAGTATGGTGCATGGCGCGGAACCCTACTTCAACAGTACTTTTTGCCCGTTGATGTTCAGGAGATACTAAAGATTAAAGCGTCCCCTCGGCTGGGGGCAGATTTCCTTGCATGGGGTGCAGAATGTACTGGTATCTTCACCGTACGTAGCGCGTACCGGCTGGCGCTTGAGGACAAGCTTCGTCCCTCTTCAGTCGTAGCGAGCAGGGCACCGGACAGGCGATGTGCCGTCTGGGCATTATTATGGAGGTGCCCTGCTCCTCCTAAGGTGCGTGTGTTTGCATGGCGTTTGGCTACTAATTCCCTTGACACATGGTCTAATAAATTCAGTCGACACATGGAGGTTACTGATATATGGCCATTATGTGGTCTCGAGCGCGAGGACACTTTTCATGTGTTTTGCAGGTGCCCTCGGGCGGTGCATTTGTGGCAGACTATGGCGGAGGTGTGGAGTATACCGGACATCGAGTCAGTCCGTAACACCGGCCCGGAGTGGCTCCTGAACCTAATTGCAGAAAGCAATGAAGGGGACCGGCTGCGCCTGATTATGCTGCTGTGGAGATGTTGGCATGTGCGCAACGAGATCACTCATGACAAACCGGCGCCGCCTGTGGAGGTATCTCGTCGCTTTTTGCAGAGCTACGTAACCTCACTGCTCGGGATCCAGCAATATCCGCAGGGAGATTGGGACAAAGGGAAGATGACCATCCAACAAGAAGGTGCAGAACAACCTATATCGCATGTGGGAGGTGTGCCACGAACAACCCACAAATGGAATCCCCCACCCGCCAACTGGACGAAGCTGAATGTCGACGGCTCCTTTTCCCATGATGACGGGAGGGCCGGGACGGGAATGGTGCTCCGTGACCAGGAAGGGGCCATTATTTTCTCCGCGTGTCGCTCGCTATGGTCTTGCCCGGACCCTCTACGTGCCGAGCTAGCTGGGTGCATGGAGGGCATAGCTTTGGCCCTCCAATGGACGGAGCTGCCGTTTATCGTCGAGTGCGATAGTCTGCAGGCAGTGCAACTGATCAATGCCTCAGGACAAGACCGGTCGCAGTACGCCATGGTGGTCTCGGAAGTGAAGCATCTTATGAGTGAAAGGGAGTGTCATGTTATTCATATTTCTCGAGAGCAGAATAATGTAAGCCATATGTTGGCGAACTTTGGAAGGACGGAAGACCGTACTGTGGTCTGGCTTCGCTCCGGCCCGGACAATATCCCTAGCTTGTGTAGGGAGGACCTTCTTGGCTCTTGAGTAATACAAATTCCTTTTACCCCGCCAAAAAAAAAAGGTGAGCCCGTGTGCTCAACTAAAGCCCAATAAAAATCTGCCAAATCAGACCATACGTAAGGTACCTAAGAAACATTACGTAGATGTAGCATCTCTCGTGGCCGGCCTAGTAGAAGAGACGAAGGGCCTTCTACATGGCATTCGTCGGCACAAAGTTGTGCATGCAACCCATGCTGCGCATTGCATGGCGTTGTTGGGGCGATGCTCCCAACGTACGGCTATCTAGTTTTGTTGTGGGCCAGAAGAATTACGTATGATTTGTGCAAACGAGTGTAGGTTCACCCATAAAAAAACAGTTAGTCTAATTCACATCTAGATGTTATTTAAGGATGTCACATCTAAACTCCCACAAATATATAATGCAACAACAAAAAACAAAAAAACAAAAAAGAAAAAATAAACCACAAATAAAAGTTTACATCAGCTTAGATGTGACATAACTATGTCACATCTATATGTGTCCTAAACAGACCCAAAGAGAAACAGAAAACTAACACGTGTGGGCGTTTGCACGTCGCCCACACGCCCCCATCACCACTCATTTTGCCACATATGAACAGATGACATCAGCAGGAAATTTTTGTTTTTTGGCTTAAAAATGTTTTATCTCCTAATTAAAAAAGCGAATTAAAAATCTGTTTTCACCATTAAATCCGTCTCGACGAGATCTTCAAAACTAGACCCCATATTGATATGTTTTGACGATTTTTTTTTGCCCAAAAATTGCCATGATGTTTACACTGTAGTTGCCATGGTGCTTAAACTAAAGTTGCCATGTGGCAATTTTAATTTGTAGATCATGGCAATTTTAGTTTTTGATGATCGCAATTCTAGTACTTTGACCATGAATTTTTTTTTGTATGCACCATGCCAATTTTAAGTGCATTATCATAGCAATTTTAGTTTATGTTGCATGGCAATTCTAGTTTCTTAATACCCTGTTTTATAATATGTCAAAATTTACTTTTAAATATAGAAGAAAATAGCTGAAACATATCATGACAACTTTAGTGTAAACATCATGGCAATTCATGTGCAATAGACATGGCAACTTTTAACAAAAAAAAATTCATCGAAATATATTGATATGAGATCTAGTTCGAAGATCTCGTCGCAAGGGATTTAATGGTGAAAATGGATCATTCAAGAGATAAAACATTTTAAAAACTGAAAATCCAAAAAGATTTCCACATGCATGCATGCGGTGACATGGCGTAGTCTGTGTGTTATAGGGCGTGTGGGCGGGTTTGACTCCCACCACACGTGTGGGCGTTAGCGTTGTCCAAAAGAAATGAGCTCAGTAGTCCAGTAATGGTTGCGCCAATTCTTCTTCGTCGACATTGGCGGGTTCGAATCCCACATCTCTTGTATTAATGCTGAAAATATTTTTCTTGGCGCCGAATAGGAGGGAATACCTTATTTGACATGCGCTGCGTCAAACTGTCGGCGCTTCGCACAGGCGAAGCGACCGAGCAACGATTGGCCGGTCTATGATGCGTACGCAGTTCCTGTACTTCCTCCGTCCCAAAATTCTTGTCGTATATTTGTCTAGATATGGATGTATCTAATACTAAAACGTGACTTGATACATCCGTATTTAGACAAATCTAAGACAAGAATTTTGGGACGGAGGGAGTACTATATCGTCCGGTTTTGGGAACCTTCCAGAAGGTTCCCTGAACCGGTTTATTTTCTTTTACCGGCTTTCCTTTAAATTTCTTTTTTTTGTTTTTCCTTTTTTCCTTTTGTCATGTTTTTTCTTCTTTCTATTTCCTTTTTTCTATTTCTTTTTTTTTCTATTTCCTATTTCGAGCTTCTTTTTTCTTTCTTCACTTTTTTTTATATTTTTGAAAAATGTTCCAAAAATTAAAATGCTCAAAGTTTCAAAATTGTTTGTGAGTTCAAATTTTGGTCATAAATTTAGAAAATGTTCCATTTTAAAAATATTGTTCTAGTTTCAAAAAATGTTCCCGGTTTTAGAAAATTGTTCACAAATTTCAGAAAATGTATACGTTTTCATTTTTTCAGGAGTTTCGAAATTGTTCAGTTTTAACTTTTTGTTCACAAATTTCAAAAAATGTTCGGGGCGGTTCGAAACATGTTCCAGTTTTAAATCAATTCTTCGCAAATTTCAAAATTGTGCACAGTTTCATTTTTGAGTTTTGAAATTGTTCAGTTTCAAATTTTTGTGCACAAATTTCAAAAAATGTGCGGATGGTTCAAAAGATGTTCCCACTTTAAAAAATTGTTCACAAATTTAAAAAAATGTGCACATTTTCATTTTCTACAGGAGTTTCGAAATTGTTCAGTTTCAATTTTTTGTTCATAATTTAAAAAAAATGTTCAGGCAGTTGAAAACATATTCCGTTTTTGAAAATTGTTCGCAAATTTTAAAAATGTACACGTTTGAATTTTTTCATGAGTTTCTAAATTATTCAGTCTCATTTTTTTGTTCACCAATTAAAAAAATGTTCTTGTTTTCACATTTTCCAAAATATGTTCGTGTCTACAAAATTTGCCTTGGAATTTCAAAAAATGTTCCCGTTTCAAACACAATGGTCCCAATTATGGAAAATATTTCAGTTTTAAAACTTTATTCGCAAATTAGCAATTTCTTTGTGTTCACAGATCCCTTCATTATTTTCAATATAAAATGCTTCTGTTTGCCGCAGCGAGCGGCGAATAGGGGGAGCCAATAGTTAACGAGCGCTTCGGGAGCCTCGCAACGATCAGCGCCACTTGGCACCCTCTTAGCCATTCGTCACGTGTCGCGCTCTGGACGCTCCCTCCGGATTTTATTTTTTTCGCACGCATTTTCGGCTATATAAACGGATTTTTCCGGTTTTTTTAACGTTTTGGTTTTCCACCGGTCCTCCTTAGCTTTTCGATCAAAAAAATTTCAATTTTTTTGCGCGAAAAGACTAGTTTTCTCTTTTTTCCTTTTGCGAGAGTCATGGTTTTGCTTCCACGAGAAGCACGGTTTTTTTTTTCGCGAGAGTCACGGCGGTGCCTCTCGGAAACCGAAAAAACATGTTTTCTAGTTTTTTCCTTTCGCGAGAATCACGGTTTTGCTTCTTCAAGAGGCATGGTTGTGCTTTCGCGAGAAGCACGGTCGTGCCTCTCGAAAACGAAAAAAACACGTTTTTTGTTTTTTTTCCTTTCGTGAGAGTCACGGTTTTGCTTCCGCGAGAGACACGGGTGTGCTTTCGCGAGAGTCACGGCCGTGCCTCTTTCGGAAAGGGAAAAAACCTGTGCTCCCGGTTCGGTTTTTCATCCTTTTTCTGTGAAAAAAAGTTATCAAAACCTATCAACATGGGATCTAGTTCTGAAGATCTCGACGCGAGGAATCCAATGGTGAAAGCGGTTTGAGATTTGGACGCACGATTTGAGAGATAAAACGTTTTGAATAAACGGATCTACGAAAAAAAGGGAAAACTCCCAGGTTGCAACAAGTGGCGCGCTGCATGTGCGCCACTTGTCACAACATGAGGAGTTGGAGTGATCTTTGCAACGAGTACTCCTCGACTAGTGATTTCGGCGAATATGAGCTCCCGAATAGGAATAAAAATAAAAATGTGAAACATTAATCCTTAGCCACAAAGGCCCGCTACAGGTAGCATGGGCCCAATGGAATACGGTCCACCACTGTCCTCATCGACCTTCCTGTCCCAAATCCCATCGGAATCTTCCGACGCCGACGGCCTCCATCACACAGCGGTCCGGCCTGATTTCCGCGAGCCAGCCGGTCGCGCCACCGCGTGGCGGAATGCAGAGACAGCTCGAGGTCTGGGCGATGCATGCTACGGTGGCCAGAGGAGGAGAGAGAGCCCGCCTACGGGGGCCAACAGGGCCGGCCCTGTGTTTCGGGAGGCCCTACGCAAACTCGTTGACATGGGCCCCTATGTCCTATGTTCTAAGACCATATATATGTATGCGTGTGCGTTATATATATAACTTATTAAGAGTAACTTTCAATCACACATCTTTACTTTAAAATTTGACTATAATAATTCAAATGATTCCATCAAAATAAATAATAACCAAATTCGAACTGACTATATATCAACAACCATAATACTAAGAAGATCGCAAAATGAAACCCTAGACATGTACATAGAATGACAAAAAATTAATAGATTGGATTAGAAAAATTTAAAATTTTGTGCATACTGAAATTGGAGGATGGATCATGGATGTATAGTTGAATACGTACATACTAAAAAAAGAATAAATAAACTACTGAAATTGTCAAACTGGGGTCTGGGGGATGGACAAGAACTGAGAAACATGAATGGAAACGTTCAAACGTACTCATTTGCAGAATTTCAGGGATTGGAGACGACCGTGTTGTAGACTTTAAGACTTGCAGTCGGATGTATCCTAAGGTATTGTCGTGGTGCCGCTTTGCCGGATGCCGGATGGCGGGGCTGCCGGACTGCCATGCGGCGTCGACGCTCGCAGCTCCAGTGGGCAGTGGCGGCTGAGGCGAGGGCGACGCGGCAAGGCTATTAATAACTGTACTAGAAGAACTTTTTTTAAGAAAAGGAGGCAGACCTCGGCCTCTGCATCCGAACAATGCATGCAACCATTTTATTAATTGTTCACACAAGACCTTACAAAATAATACAACAGTAAGACTAAGACACCGTCTAGGCAACATCTGTCGCTTTCCTATCCAATTGATGAAGGGATGCTGATAGTCTGAGCCTAATACCAAACAGACCTCCCAGCCAAACCTACCATCTAAGACCTGAGGTCCCATCCAGGATGCCTGCCGGGTATATGGGGCACCCACCGGTCCGACGCACTCCTTAACCAGGACGCTGTCGGGTATGAGGCTGCCGCAGCCGCCTGCCACAATCCATCTTCAGAACTGTACTGCTGCATCTACCTTGCCCGGTCTAGCTGCCGTCGACGCCACCACGACGCCAGATCGCGTCACCCTCCTGCGCGAGTCCATCTCCGCGCATCGGACACCGAGTCACCACAACGCCATGCCGCCAAGATTCGCCGCCATCAATGAGTGAGATGAAGCACCGCTCCATCAAAGAATCCGTCCTCTGGTCCCTCGATCACGTGTGCACCTCCAAGAGTGACGCCCCCAAAGGGGGGAACGACACTAGAGCGCTGCCGTCATCCGATCATCCGATCTAGGGTTTCCCCCGGAGGTAGCAGAGAGTGGCCTTGAACTTCTCCATGGCGATACCTTCAAGAAGGGAACGATACAGATAGCGCCGCCACCGCCGGCCTTGGCAGTAGCCGAAAGCAAGTTTTCATCCAGATTTGTTCGAAGGAACCCAACTCCCGTGCACGGCCGCCGCCACCACCAAGCCAAGCACTCGCCGCCGCCTGCACCTCCACGATGCCCAGAGGCCGCAAGACTCGCCGCCACCACGCCTGGGCCGCCGGCCACCGCTGCCAACACCAACCCCCACCATCCACCGAATCTTGGCAGGGAATCCCAGATCCGCATCCCCCGCCACCCACCACCACGGAGGGGAGGAGGCGGCGCCAGCGAAGGACGCCGGGAGGGGGAGAAGGAGCCGAGGCAGGGCCGGCCCGACGCCCGGCACCACCAGGCAGATGGCAACGCCCCGCGGAGTCCCCAATTGCGTGCGGGAGAGAGCCGCCCCGCCGCTGCCAACGCCACACGGCCTTTGGCCGGCGACGCCCCAGGCGGCGGCGAGGGAGGGGGTTGAGGCGAAGGGGGCGACGCTAGGGTTTCCTCGGGGGGGGGGGGGGGGGGTGGGAGCGCCTCGGGGAGGGCTCAAATAACTATGGGGTAGTGCTTGGTCTCAAATATCATGTTTATCTAACACTGAAAGTCCAAAGTTGAGGCCCAGTATGTGTGCAGAAGACATCATCAAGGCAGGAGTTCAAATCTCTTCAGAAGTGGGGCAGTGTTGGGAATGTTTTGGCAATGCTGGTACGATCTACTTTCTTGTCTACTTCTTCTTTTTCCCAGTGGGGTTAGGTAATGTTGGTCTGCGCCACTAGAATTTTATCCACGAAATGGCTGTTAGTTGTTTTTTATACGGCTTAGGTTTCTGAAAGCAAAAAAAAAAGGGTTCAGTAGAGCTTTGTCTCTGCTCTGCATTACCAATTAGTATAGTCCAAGTCAGCAAATCAGCCTAATTCTACTCTGGATGGTTCATCCGTATATTGAGTTTGTGTTCTTGGTTATTATGTCTAACTGACTAAACCTCTATTAATATGAGTTTCACTTTTTTTGCTTGAGTCAATACGTATGTCAGCCTGAAATAATTCGTCTGGATAGTTCATCCGTATATTGAGTGTGTGTTCTTGGTTATGTCTAAACGACTAAATCTCTTTATTAATATGAGTCCCCCCCCCTTTTTTTTTTGCTTGAGTCAATACGTTGGTGGCCTGATCCGTCCATAATCGGGCTCTGCTCCTTGCTGTTCATTTCACGGCAATCTCTGTCAGCCTGAAAAAAAATTTGTATGAAGCTCCTTTGATGTTGCTTACAGTGTCATGTGAAGGGCCAGCTCCTTTATATTACTGACTGCAACGCATGAACTCTGCGTATGTCTTTCTAATTATAGCCAGTCCCAAGTCCGCGAAAAGGAGTTGGGAAAGGGATGACGGTTGTGATAAGCTTGGTAAGCCAACTTAAAAACCAACCATTCTTATGGATATCAAACACATGAACATACCGGTAAGTCTATAACCATTCCAGCTACCAGTCCCATCCTGGCATCATTACATCAACATTGTTAAGAACAGATCAAAACCACACCATAAATTACTATGGGTTCTTTTTTTTTTTGCGAGGGAAATTACTATGGGTTCTGATTTTTCAGTAGCGAGGAAGGGGTCTTTGAACTAGTAATTGAAGTGCTAGCATCAGAGTACGTGGTACAATAGGTGTGCGACGACATGCTGGACGATATCAATGACGACATCCCAATGGTGTGGGAGGATGATGAAGACATCCCACCGACATTAGCCCAGGTTAGTGGCGATGATGGCTCCAACATGAGCGTCGGCAGCTGGTAGCAGGCTTGGTCGACCTTTGGCTGGAGCGTGCCAAGGGTTGTCCTCAGTGGCGGAGAGGCTATATTTTTCCTAATCTAAACACCCCTAAAAACAATTCTTCCTGTTTTTTACCCAGGCTGGGGGGACCATGAGCGCCGCCACTGGCAGTCCTGATGGACGGCCACACGCTCGGGTCAGGCCTGGGTGCGTGCACCACAGCCCGACGACAATCACCCTCCACCTCCGTCGTGTTGTAGTCACCGTTCAACTTCTTGTCGGCCGCCTCAAGGATGGCTTCCCGGCCGTACTCTCCAGGCCCACTCCTTGGGAGGGGGGAGCTATATTTTTCCTAATCTAAACACCCCCTAAAAAAACTTCTTCCTGTTTATTACCAAGGCTAGGGGTCCATGGCCCCTGCTGGCCTGAATGTAGCTCCGCCTCTGGCTGTACTGATGGACTGCCACACGCTCGGGTCGGGCCTGGGTGCATGCACCACAGCCCGACGACAATCACCCTCCATCTCCACCGTGTTGTAGTCAGCTTCCAATTTCTTATCGGTGGCCTCAAGGATGGCTTCCCAGTCGTATAGTCTCCAAGCCCACTCGGGTAGCACAGTCCGATGACAATCACTCTCCAGCTCCACAGCGTTCTACTCCTTCCGTCCGGAAATAAGTCTAGATAAAATCATTTCTAGGACAAGTATTTCCGGCTGGAGGGAGTAGTTAATTACCATCCAGCTTCTTGTCGACGGCCTCACAGATGGGTTCCCGACCGTAATAGTATCCACGCCCACTCAACTAGCCAGAAGACCTAGTAAAGAGTAACGTTGATGAAGATGGACCATTATATTCCTAACACAAAAGTAATGTTATGCCTTTGCGAGAAAGAGCTTATTTGTGTGTGCCAAGAGATAGTGAGATACAACAACCTCCAATAATCATTCAAACGACACTTCGCCCTGCAACAATAGCAAAGTTAGCTATGCCCATATGATACAGATGGATATTGTGCAATATGTATTTCAGACCATATATTTATCAGAGACAAAGGGGAAAAAAACTAGTGTCACATAGAAACCCAAATATGAATAGCTCAGTGGAATTGATTAGCAAATAATTAAACTAAGTATACTGCAGATAACAAGTATTCAGGTGATTAAAGCCTATTATAAATCGTATTGAAAGATCAACCCATCATACAAAAATTCCTGAAATACAAATATGTTGGAATATATGTGGCAAACCTGATATATATACATTCCATAAGAGAAAGTACAACACTGCTTCAATTGATTAAAGGTTAACAATAATTTCCCAAGACAAACAATTAATACACTGCTTCAAATATGTTAGCAATTCTGTTAATATAACATAGTTAATTATATGTTTGGCATATTTATTGTGTTTTATTTGGGCATGGCATAGTTAGATTCCATCCCATTTTTATGGTCCTCTATGGATTTGGCCTGCTATTTTCCTGAGCATTAAATTATTGCATGCTGAGTCACTTTTAAATGAAGAATTGCTACGATGTACTAAATAATATGTCTCACAAGTCACAAATTTGATGAACAATTTTGAATCATTAAAAAATGAAAACTAAAATTTTCTAAAAGGTATTAGATTTTTCTTACACTAGTAGAAAACGGGCCATTAATCCCGGTTCCAGAGGCCCATTAGCCCCGGTTCTGGAACCAGGACTAAAGGGTCGGGACTAAAGCCCAAAACCTTTAGTCCGGTTCGCTAACGAACCGGACAGAAAGGGCTCCACGTGACCGCTGCGGGGCGCCCAGGCAGGAGCACCTTTAGTCCCGGTTGGTAACACCAACCGGGACCAAAAGGCATCCACGCGTCAGCAGCTGACAGGAGCAGGGTTTTTTGTTTTTTTAAGGGGGGGGGGGTGTTTAGGGGGTTTTGGAGGGTTAATTTAGGGGTTTCATATATTGAGTTAGCTAGCTAATAAAGAGAAGTGACCTCTCTTATCTGCATGCTTGGTCGACCCTAGCTACTATACGTATAGAGAGAACTCGACACGTTAGCTAGTAAGCAAATGAAGGAACCATTAATTACACAAGATCGTCATGAACATATACAGAGAGGAGTGCACCTCTCTTTCTCCAAGAGATTTGTCGAACAACAAGTTTTCATATATCTATCCGACGCTACTAGCTACATATATACAATATAAGATCTCTTACAATCCCTAACATATAATGTCAAATTCCACATGGTATTCTCCGGATTTATTAATGACGTGGTCAAGAAAGAATCCCGCCAAACTCCTCTTGAATTGCTCGTATGCGATCTTGTGGTAGGAGTTCATCCTGCATCTGCCAGATCTAATTTGAAGAAGAGGGTCAATACATGTATATGAATGAAACTCAACACAAATGATGGTAATAAAATAAATTTGTGAATATTTTTGCTTACGCACTTCGTATTGTTTTTCAGAGTAGCCCCGCTTAGAGGCCGTCGCGTTGTAGATGAACTCGCAAATGTAGTATCCACAAAAATCATTCCCGGATTCCTGCCACAAGCACTTTACTAAAAAAGAGGTCAATCAAACCGATAAGCAAGCATGCTAAATGGTATTGATGAAACTAGCTAGAATCAATGGGAGATGCGCGGAACTAGGTAGTAGTACTAACTTTCGGGTGTGTAAATCGCAGCTCGCTTGGCAGTCCCGAAGTAATTACGGCGAACTCTTTCCAAACCCTGCCAGACGAAGAAAATAATTACTTGATATCAGGAAATGAACAAAGTTGCCGATATGGTGCGATAATGATCGATTGAACTTACTTCTGGAGCATTTGAGTCATGTCCGCATAGTCGTCGGGATCTTTTCGTCTCGAGTATAAGACGGTTACTACTCTCCATGGAAGTAATCTCTAGGAGAATAAAGTGGAAGCTGCGCACGCATGCATAACTCATCAATGACATTACTATAATCTCGAGTAATAAGGGAAACCGAATATGCACAAGACAGTAACACTCACTTGAAGTTGTAAGGAAAGAATATTTTATGTTTGTTTTGATTTTTGAGCAATGATTGTAGCAAGTTGTCCTCGGTTTCCATGACATTCTTTTTAACCGTCCATTCATGTATGACATTTGGGTTAATGAACCCAATGTCATAGATTTGTGCTTTTCTGCATTCGACGATCTTCAATCTGCATAATATAGTGAGGATAATTATATATACACATGCAATGAAAGAGCTGAGCTATATACAGAGACTTAATTACAGAAGTAGTACATACAGACAGTAGCAAGTCACGAGTGTTTTGTCGGGGGCCTTCTGATTGTATAATTGGAAGAACTCGTCAAATTCAACAGACAACAAGTCCATTCCAACGAGGTCGTGCTCCTCTTTAATTCTCAGTGGCAATGTATCGTTCCCAGACTCCCTGCAGGTTTTCATGTACCAATCATGGAATCTTCACATCATCGTTGTTAGAGGAGGACTTCCATCTTTGACGAGAGGCTTACCGTACTGGTATCTGAATTCGTCCACCTCTATTGTTTCAAACTCTACATCATTGCCCAGGTAATCACCAGGATTGGTAACGGGCACCATCCCCGGCAGATTAGCGACGATATCGCTAGACACCTTGAGCGGGGGGTACGATTGGTTCGCCTGTTCGCTGAGCTGGTGAATTTTTTTCCACTTCTTCGTTCTGCTAACCTTTTATCACTCAAAGTACTTCCCGACCGCCGCGCATCTTCATATGTCTTTTTAAGAGCGCAGACATAGTTGGAATCCGGCGGAGGCGGTGGTGGTCGCTTCAGGGCATCGATGGTGCGCTTCATTTTCACCGGATCTATCATCTCCTTCGGAGGTGGAGGTTTCTTTGCAAAAAATTCCCTCACTTTGGCTTCACTGATCTCCGTGTTTTCCTTCTCGGTCCTCTCATATGGTAACTTTTCTGGAGTCTTGAGAGATGGACCGTATCTGAATTGCCGCCTCCCGCCTCTGGCTATAGTGCTAGCCGCCGGAGCGGCGACGTCCTTCCGTCGTTGCTTACGAGGCGGAGAAGGAGGCGGCGTGCTCCGACGCGCCGGAGGATCCGGAGCGGCGGCGTTTGTCTTCTGCCGTTGCTGACGAGGCGGACTGCTCCGACGCGCCGGAGGAGGCGAAGGAGGAGGCGGAGTGCCCTCACGCGCCAGAGGAGCCGAGAAGGAGGCGGAGTGCCTTGATCACTCGCCGGAGGAGGAGGAGAAGGCGGAGTGCCTTGACTTGCCGGAGGAGGAGGCGGAGGCGTCCAGTTCGGAAGCTTGATGTACTCCTTCCGCCATAGACATATAGTCCTCAGAGCATAACCCAGCTGATTCTCCCCTTCACCTGTATGGTGGTCAAGCTCGAGCTCCTCAAATCCCTCCATTACTTCATCCACCGTCACAACAGCATAGCCATGTGGAATCGAACGATAGTGAAAAGTTCCGTCAGGTTGAGGAGGTGCAACAGAGCCGACAACCACCTTCGAGGTGAGGTTCTGACATTTCGTCATAAGCTGGCAATGTTGAGCCTCCGTGATAGCATCCACGGGGTAGCTAGGAGCCGTGAAGTCAGGCTGTTGAACGAGCTCTGTGAAAGCCACGCTGCTTCTCCGCTGAGATGGCGGGGTAGCTTCTGGGGTAGCTTCGTGCCGCTAAGATGGTTGGACGACAGCTCACTGGCTCTCAAGTTCCTCTAGCTTCAGTAGTCTTGCACTGAGCTTCTGCATTTCGCTCAGCTCCTGTTTCCTCTTCCTCTCCCGGCTTCTATAACCGCCTGCGCCGGGAAACCCAACCACCCACGGAAAGGAGCATGGCGTGCCTCGTGTTCATCCAGGGTGCTCAGGATTCCCGAGGGCCTCAGTCTGCTCGTCCTTCTCTCTATCGGGAATGAACGTCCCTTCCTTTGCTGCGGTGATATACTTCTGAAGCTTCTTGATGGGTATTGCAAGTTGCTCATCCGTCCAAAGGCACTTCCCTGTTTCAGGGTCCAAAGTTCCCCCAACCCCGAAGAACCAAGTCCTTGAACGATCTGGCCAGTTCAATGTCTCTGGTTCGACCCCTTTAGCAATCAGGTCATTCTCAGCTTTGTCCCACAACGGCCGGGCTTTGAGGTAGCCACCTGACCCCGTGCGATTGTGATACAGCTTCTTTGCAGCATTTATCTTGTTTGTCTCTGACATTTTCTTACTCTTGTCCGATGTCTTGTAGGCCACAAATGCGGGCCAGTGATCTTTTATCTTCTCAAATCGGCCAGTAAATTCTGGAGTCTTCCCTTTATCGACAAACGTTGATTTCAACTCATTCTTTCACCTCCTGAATAGATCTACCATCTACTTAAGAGCACACACCTTGACCAGTGGCTCTATAACTGGCTTATTCGGATCCTCCTCTGGCGGTAGGGTGAAATTTGCCTTCAGCGAGGTCCAAAGATCATCTTTATGTCTATCCGTGACAAAAGAAACTTCAGGGTCTTCGTTCTTAGGCTTATTCCATAGCTGGATGCTGATCGGGATGCTGTCCCTAAAAACTAAAAAGAAAATTTTACACAAATCTTAATGCATCACGATGTGGATCAACGGGACTACGGAACCCGTCTATTGTGATCAAGTATGAGAGAGAGGAGATTAGGATTTTTGGGGAGATCTCTCGTGTGACTGACATTGCGGTATACAACAAAGACTACTTCCCAGACGACAACTCCCCATCCCTCCACGCCATGTCAACTGCCGGCAGTGTGCTGTCTGCGAACGCTTCTTCATCAGCCACATCATTTGTTATTTTCCCCTTCTGTTAAGGATTACTTCCAGTTCCTTACTATATTAGTATTCGATCTGGACATGCCATGTTTGCCGTACCTATCAAATAGCATGTCAGTTTTGCTTACCAACTTCTCCTGTTCGAGCGAACCAACCTGCAGTCAAATGGTTATGAGGACAGTGGTATCTTCAACCCACCAGAGTTCAAGTCATAGACTTAACATAGATGCTCGCATTTTCTAAATTTATTTTAGGTCTTCTGACGATGTGCATTCGGTGGAAGGAGAAGTTCCCGTCAAACTCAAGATGATGTGCCGGCTCAGTCTTTCGCAGGTGCACACACGCAAATGCATGTGCATGGCAAGAGACGCGGCCGGTGCCTACCTACGTACTCCACCACCAAACCAAGTCGATCCCATTCCGTGTGTGTGTGGTGTGTAAACTATATACAGAGGTATATGTATAAACTGTTGGTACGAGGAAACGCCAGCGACATAGTACCTATCAGTCCAGCTGGCCTTTCTTTGATTATTCTTTGTTGGGTCTTCTAGCTAGTCTTTCTCTTTTGGCAAAGCTCTAGCCAAGTCTAGCTACAGAGCTGAAACCTTCCAAGTCAGCAAGTCAGCTACGACTCCGTGTCGGCCGAACCGACAAATCTAACTCTCTCGTGAAAGTTCAGCCAAAGATATATGGCCCGTCTCCAAAACTATTAACTAAATCTAACACTTTTGCTCAGTGCCACAACCCTCAGCGTAGAGCTTGGCTATGTCAACACAACGCACATGGATGCTGGAAAAGATTTAGCGGTTTTACGAATAAAATGCAGTTTACGGGGCTAAATTCCAGAGGGCATGACGTTGAATAGCTCAACACCAAAGGGTGTGATGTTTACACCTTGAGCTTTCTTATCTCCGCGCCATAGGGACGGCGTGTGCGTCGACGAGGGGTCAACTAGTCTACCACAGCTCCTTGTCATACGTAGCTGAATCCAGCCCATCAACAACCCGTTGGGGTCTCCGGAAACAAGACCACCATTCGTTAGGATGTGCGCCTGCACGCGGGACAGAAGCCATTGTAATGACTTGTATCTTCCCGAAATAAAAAGTCCTTTTCATGGCAACCTCGTCCCCCCGGCAATGCAGCTGATGTGACTAATGGCTGGTACAGCTGATAGTACTAATTCCAGCCTTCCTATCCAAGCACACAAACAAACACAGGTACTTGTGAATGAATGAATGATAGTACTATGAAAAAACGTTCATTTTAGAGTAGACTGATTTTCATTTTGACACAAATAATTTTTTTGCATCTTCACACGTAGAAACAGCGACACATGCATGTCACTATCAAAGCTGTCTGATTTCTTATATTTTTAATAATTCGGTATCAATCTTTTTTTTTGCACTAGACAAACAATAGCATATGGCACTATCGAATAAAAACTCATTTTCCATGATTACTAAACCTCAATTAAAGCCTTGCTTGCTATGGTTTACATGCTTCAAAGCTTGTAAAAACAAGTGTAATGGATTGCTGTTCTAGATAAAGATTTCGCACAAAAAAAGAAACACAACAAAAACCCAGTCTACCTTTTTGCGCACAGAACACTCGAAGTGCAAAGTTGAGGCTCAGTTTATGTGCAAAAAAGACATCAAGGCAGGTGTTGGGAATGCTGGTATGACCTTCTTTCTTGGCTACATCTTTGTTTCCAGTGTTTTCTCCCCCGTCCCCCGTCCCTCCCCCGTGCGGCGGCGCCGCCCCGCACCGGGGAGCCCCCGCCCTCCTCCTACAGCCTCGCCCCACCTCCGCTCCCCTCCGCCGCCGTCGCCCGGGGCGTCACAGGGCAAAGCCCTTGTGGCGTGGCGGCGGCGGCGGGGGAGGACGGCACCAGCAACAGCGGATCTGGCCTTGACTCTTGTCGGGCTAATTCGTTGTGCTACCGATCTCAATCGCCGTCGGCGGTGCACTGCTCCTGGACTTGATCTGCAACACGAGGATGTCTGGGGCACCGGCCCTAGGCTTGGTGGTGGTGGCCTTCTTCTTCGCCGGAGTTGGTCGGCCGGCTGGCTATGCTCGCATGGTCAGTGACCGGCGGCTTGGCCGGTCGGCGGCGGCGGAACTTGGCCGGTGGCAGCGGCAATGTTCTATCTGGATCCCGGGGCGGCGGCCCTGGAGGGTGGTGGCCGGTGAATCTAGGGCTTCCCGCGGCGGCATGGCGTGGTGCAGTCCCTGTCCAAGGAGGATCTGTGACGGCGATCTGCTATGGATTGGTTCGGATCAGAGACGGTGACAAGCGCGCGGGATCCTTCTCGGCGGCTCTCGCGGCTTGGCGAGGCGGGCGGAAGCCCTCCTCCTAGGCTCCAGTGGTGGCACACTCAGGCAGTGGCCGGTGCGCCAGGGATCCCACGGTGGCACTGTTGCTGCGGTTGGTCGCCGGATCTAGGCGGCTGGATCTGGGGCTTTGAAGGCGGTCGAGACGGTGCACAGGTTGTTGGGTGGATTTCTTGGGACGGATCCGGGTGAACACCTGGTCTTCGGTCGATGGCCGGAGCCGGTGATGACGATGCCCTTATCATCGTTTCCTTCATGAAGGCATCATCGAGGTTAAGCTCCCCACTCCACTCAATACCTCTGGGGGAAACTCTAGATCAGCTGATCGGATGTTGGCGGTAATCATGCGTCGTAACCCCCTTGGGGGCGGCATCCTTGGAAGTGCACTCGACTTCGCGGGACCAGCGGACGGCTTCTTTGGTGGAGCGGTGCTTCATCCATACATTGATGGCGACGGATCTTGACGGCGTGGCGCAGTGCAGATTAAGAGTTCGATGTGGGAGGATGGACTCGCGCAGGAGGACGACGTTGTCTGGTGTCGTGGTGGCGTCGATGGCAGTGAGACCTGGCACGGTAGATGCAATAGTACAGCTCTGAAGATGGACTCGTGGCAGGTGGCTGCGTCGGCCTCATACCCGGCAGGCGTCCTGGTTGAGGAGTGCACCGGACTGGTAGGTGCCTCATACCAGGCAGGCGTCCTGGTTGGGACCTCAGGTCTTAGATGTTTAAGTTTGGCTGCGATGTCTGTTTGGTATTAGGCCCGGGCTATCAGCGCCTCTTCATCAACTGGATAGGTGTAGCGACAGTTGTTGCTTAGACGGTGGCTTCAGTCTTGCTGTTGTATGACTTTGTAAGGTCTTATGAGAATAATTAATAAAATGACCGTATGCATCGCCCAGATGCAGAGGCCGGGGGTCATCCTTCTTTTCTAAAAAAAAGGCCAGTAAATAAACCAACCAAATATTGATACACCTTCCCGTAACAACAATCCCGTATGAATTGAGCGTAAGTGTAGCATCATTGTAAAAAACCAGCCATTCTTATGAATATGAAACACTCGAACATACTGATAACCATTCCAGCTGCCAGTCCCATCCTGGCATCATTAGTCATTACATCAACACTCCGGGAACATATGAAACGCACACCATAAATTACTACTGCTACTGATGTTTGAGTAGTGAAGAAGAGGTCTTCGAACTGTTCGTCGAAGTGCTAGCGTCGGAGGTTGTGGTACAAGAAGTGTGCATCGGCATGCTGGACGACGTGGACGATGATGACATCCCAACGACATTGGCCCAGGCGAGCGGCGGCGCCGGCTCATACATGGGCACTGGCATCTTGGAAGGAAGCACGGGCAGCTGGTAGGCTTGGTCGACCTTGGGCTGGAGCGTGGCCATGGCTGTCCAGATGGACGGCCGCACGCTTGGGTTTGGGTGCGCGCACCACAACCCGACGACCATCACCCTCTCCACCTCCGCCGCGTTGTAGTCCCCGTTCAGGCGCTCATCGGCGGCCTCAAGGATCATTCCCTGGCCATAAAGTCCCCAAGCCCACTCGACTAAACGGAAGACTCCGCCGCTCTTCTGCTTGTCCTGGTCGGCGGCGGTTATGCTCATCGGCCTCCTGCCGCATGCCACCTCCAGTAGAACCACACCGAAGCTGTACACGTCGGACTCGGCGCTGGCCTTGCCGGTGTTCACGCAATCGGGGTCCAAGTAGCCTGGAGTTCCCGAGATTGCAGTCATGGTCTGCATCCCAGCGGCATGGTCAACGAGCCTTGCGAGTCCGAAGTCGCCTAGCTTGGCTCCAAAGGACTCGTCAAGCATGACGTTGCTGGGCTTGATGTCCCGGTGAAGCACGCATTGCTCCCACTCCTCGTGGAGGTAGAGCAGCGCAGACCCAAGCTCCAGCAATATCTTCATCCTGCGGTTGCATTTGCAACCATCAACATCTATATATAGTACTATGATCGTGCGCCGCGCATACAACTACTTCTAGTAATTAAGATCGATGGTACGTACCTCATTTCCCATGTGAGGAAGGTGCCCTTCTTGCCATGGAGATGGATGTCGAGTCTACGGTTGGGCATGAGCTCGTAGACCAGTAGGAGCGCCTGATCATGGCCATGGCACCAGCCGATGAGCCGCACGAGGTTCCGGTGACGCAGCCTGCTTATCACCTTGATTTCGGATTTGTACTCCTTCTTTCCTTGTATGGAAGATTGCAACCTTTTTATGGCCACGGCAAGCCCAGCTGGCTCTCTCAAATAGCCTTGGTACACGGTGCCAAAGCCACCTTGCCCAAGCTTCTCCTCCGCGGCGAAGTTCCTCGTCGCTTCCACGAGCTCGTGGTATGGGAACCGCCTTGGCGCCGTCCCCATCTCGATCTCCGTCATGGGCTCGCTTTCGCCTTGTGAGTCTGTGTAGTACTCCTCCGCCTCCATGACTTCCTGACGACGACGACGGCGGCGCACTACAAGAGCCACTGCAGCTGCGAAGAGCAACACAAGGAACATTGTCGCGCCGACAACTGCTCCAGCTATAACTACAGAACCTGGCCCTGCCGGGGAGTGTGGTGGTGGTGCTGACCGTGGTTCCAGCGAAGAGTTGAAGTACCAAGACTGTAGCACTATACTCATAAATGCAGACTGCAATGGGTTGACGTTGGATGTGGATGCGGAGAAACCAATGGAGACCTGCTCCGGTAGTGCGCTCTTGAGGTCAACCTTAGAGCTAAGGCTGTAACTCTGTCGGTAATTGCTGAGGCCATCCACGACCCATAACGTCACCGCTAAGATGCTGGAAGCATTATCGTACTCGATCGCAGCGGTCATGGGCGCGTTCGTGAGGGTGAAGCTTGGCAGGGGCAGTGTGCTCACCGATCTGAGGGAGTTGACGTCGATGCCGATGTGGTCGTAGGGGTCGGATACTATTGTATTGCCATTGTTGAAGGTGTCAAACTCCACTGCCACGAACTGGCTATCGCCGGATGCCACGGCGTCCGCGCTTTGGTTAGTGAGGCCGAGGTTGTAGTCAGGAGAGTCGGCCGGCAGGCTAGACGGGTAGCCAGCGAGGAAAAAGGCCATGCCCACCTTGCCGTTGTTGGAGGCGTACATGAGGAACTCGAACCGCGTGGTGAAGCTGGCCACTTGGCCGGTCGCCTTGTCCCAGAGCTGCACCGGCTGGGCGTTGTACGACGCCCGGCAGATGCTACCGTACATGTTTGCGCTCATGTCGATATCTCCGGTGGATGTGTCGCCGTTGAAGGATGCGTCGCCTTCGATCTTGATGTCCTTCTGGTCTGCTTTGCTGAACGTGGAGTAGTTGAAGGACAAGGAGATGGCAGGGGTAGCAAGGTAGAAGAAGATGACGAGGTGGAGGAGAGCACAGGTGGTGGCGTTCGGAAAGCCGACCATCCCGGGCGTACAATGCTCTTGCTCGGTGCCTCGGTGTGTTGTTGGCCTGCAAACTTTATGCACGCCAGGAACAAGCGACCCGGTACTAGTTAGTCTAGCTGGCATTTCTTTGATTATTCTTTCTTGGGTCTTCTAGCTAGTCTTTCTTTTTTGAAAATGCTCTAGCCCAGTCTAGAATGTTGAAACCTTCCAAGTCAACTTGTCAACTGCAATTCACTGTCGGCCGAACCGACAAAAATCTAAGTCTCGCCTGAAAGTTCGGCCAAAAATGACGAGTCTCTCCAATTTTTATCTTGAACATAAATATAGTACGGACGAAAACACTCGTATGTACGAACGTACACAAACCTTTGACCTTTTCCTAAACATTGGACTCTTTGGCATAGAGCTTGGCTACTCCAACTCCACAAACCTTTTGCGTTGGATAAAATACTTGATGGTTTTAAGGCATCTTTAACGGCAACCCGCAAAAAATCTCCCGCATTTGTCCGCAACATAATCTGAGCTTAGAACAAATGATCGACTATCTTATAAATCCTAAATAGAAGAAAGCTCCCCTTCATGCAATGTTCAGGAATTCATATATGTATAGTTTGGCCTCCTAAGGGCGCCTCTAGCCGATGCCCTAAAAAATAGAATAAACCGACGAGTAAACCTTAGTGGAGTAAGTTTGCTAAATTAAGTTTTAATCGCACCTAGCCGATCTCCTAGATTTAGCCAAGTTCAAACTAAATTCCGTGCAAACGAACACAAATTCAATTCAAACTAGTACTTATTAACATACTACCGAAACTTAGTTTAAACTAAGTAATTTAACCAGAACTCTTCCTTAAACTCACCAATTTTAGTCGCTATCGGATTCTTCGGTGACCTCCTTCCACTCGGCTCTGGACATACCACCGAGCATGGGGTCTGGGCCAATGACGTCGTCTGGGTCGTCGAAGATGCTCCCGCCACTAAAGATCCTGGTCCTGCCCTGGCTGCCGACGTTTTCAGCTTTGTCGCCTTCGCTGCCTCTCGTGCCGTCACCTTCTTCATCAAATGACAGGTTAATGACCGCGGTCCTGCTGGCGGCGTACTCCGCGTGCAGGTGGCGCTCCGCCTCTACTTGCTCTCCGCGTGCAGGTGGCGCTCCGCCTCTACTTGCTCCAGGGTAGCATCGATGGAGCTCCACCATGTACGCCTTGCCCATAGCTTCGGCTGCGAGACACTCGCGGTCTTCTTTGTCCTCCTGCCTCTCATGTTGATTGGCCACCCGCCGGTCCAACGGTGGCTCCGGGGGCGGTAGATAGCCGTTGCGGAAGTTCCGGCGGCTGGCGACTAATGGCTCGAGAATTTATGATTATCCTCAAGCGGTTGTTATTTGGTTTCATCGGATTCATACTGCTTCTCGGTTATTTCTAACGCTAATCCTTCAAAACAGAAGATAATCCGTCTTTCAATTGTCCGGCAGGAAATAATTGCTCCTCAGGTCTCCTCTCCTCAGCACGACTATGGGCCCTTTTTTGCATGACTTTGAACATAGTTGTGTATCATTCATACTACCAACACATTAAAAGTGGGTTAAAAACAAGGAACTTTTGATTTCATGCACACTACCTAACACACTCTCATCATACTTATTTTGAATACCTCATTGTAGGCAAACCCTATATGGTGTCTTCAGTGCCGGTTAAAAGGGTAATTCCCCAACCGGCACACCCCCACCCCTCCACTCCGAACCAGCCCATTTATCTTTATTTTTCTTTTTTTGCTATACTTCAAAAAAAAGTAGAGGAAATCAAACCGCCATAACCAACTAGGACAACTCAAATGGTGTGCCCATTTACTTATTTTTTTTCCTTTTTCTTCATTTTTCTATTTGCGGTTCGGTGATTGGTTTTCTAGATGGTTTTTATTTTCTTTTTATTGTTCCTTTTTTATTTTTCTTTTCAAAAAAAGCGTGAACCTTTTGCAGATTCGAAACTTTCTTCAAATATGTGAATTTTTCTTGAAGATCCATGATTATTATTTTCAAAATCGATGAAATTTTTCAAAACAAATGACAAACTTTTTTCAAGTATGTGAAGTTTACTTTTCAAAATTGATGTTTTTTTCAAATTCGACGATTTTTTTAGGAATTTGTGAACTTTTTCCCCAACTTTGTGAACTTTCCTTCAAATTCGATGAACTTTGTTTTTAAAATTGGTGAATGTTTTCTAATCCTTGAATTTTTTTAGGATTTGATGACTTTTTTTTCAAAATTGATGTAATATTTTCCAAAAAAATCGAATTTCATGAAAATTTCCTAAATTTTGAATTTTTAACCATACTGGTAAACTTTTTTTATTGCAACTCTATTTGTGTTTTCAAATTTACCTTTTATTTTTTCAGAATATTTATATGGGTATAAAAAATATGTTTTTTTGCGGGAAAAATATATGCTAATGTTGTACTAAAAAAGTATTAAATATAACTGTTTTCGTGTTGTAGACAGGTAAGTGAACTTGGTCCAATGGTTGTTGCGCTAAGTCTTTGCCCGTCGACGTCGGCATGCTGGTTCGAATTTGACGTCTCCTATATATGCTAAAAATATTTTTCTTGGCATCTCGTTTTTCTAGCAGTTGGTGGCCGGCCCGCTAGGCGTCATGTTCGAGCGCCAGCAACGCTGAAAGCGTCGAATGGGAGCTCGCCTCATTGAACGTGGAACAGAAATAAAAAAGTGAAACATTAATTTAGTCGCGAAGGCCCACTACAGGTAGCATGGGCCCAATGAAATATAGTCCTCCACTGTCCCCATTTTCGTGTCCCAAATCCCACCGGATTCTTGTGGTGCCGACGGCCTCCATCACACAGCCGACGGTCTCCGGTCTGCGACCCAGCCGGCCGGTCCACCACTGGGGGGGGGGGGGGGGGATGCAGAGATAGCTCGAGATCTGGGCGATGCATGATGCGGTGGCTAGAGGTGGAGAGGGAGCCGCTGACGAGGGCCAAGCGAGAGTAGAGATCGTCGGCATCATCGTTGTTCTTTTCGTTATGTTAAACTGAGCATGTTAAACTTTAAGGGCGTGTTTGGTTACCTGCACCGATTTTTCGAGGTTGCATAGAAAAAACGGGCCAGGCTGAGTAGAGTCTGGTTGAGGACATACAGGCCAAAGTACGACATCTGCAAATTGATTGGTTACCTGCATATAGGTTGCTGCATCATGCAATACCCTTCTACCCGGTGTTAGGTTGCATACATGCATTGTTATTAGGAGTTAACAACTATACTTAGGGAGACTAGTCATCGAACCCGTGCACCTGCACGGGCTAGCAAATCTTTAATTAAAATGTATGGTATATTTATGTTGATATTTTGATTGATTAATGTTAAACATTGTGTTTACTTACGGGGAAAATGATTGACCTAAATAGCTCCAGTTCATTTATTTGTATTGTTGACACGCATATGTTTTTTGGACCGTCGATGTGTCTCAAATGTGTGAAATTTATCCTGTGTCTACCCAATAACCTCAAATTTATATGAAATATGTAAAACATTAATTTTCATAAGGTCATGTATGTATTCTTGGGCTATAGTGTTGGAAATGCGACATTCAGTGATTGTATGATGTGTTGTTGTTTTTTCACAGAAATATAGAGTTTGGTCCTGTTTTTGTTACCGAGCATATATGTGGCCATAAACACTTTATACAATTTTTTACGTCTGACGATTTTTAAGGATTGAACCATTCATTACTATTTACATAAAATATAAATGCATATTTTTTGTCTGGAGAATATGCAAATATTCATTTTTTATTAGTGATAATGAACAGATCCATGCACCATGTTGTATCAGAAAATATGTGATTTTCAAGTCAGATATGTTACGTCCACAAATATTGGTGTACAACTAAAATAATGATATTGTTGTACTTCTTAGATATTTCAGTTAAACTATATCCTATTGGTGTCATGGAATTTTATTTTATTCTTTATATTATGGAATTTTTATTTGAGGTAAAGTGGGGATTATAGCTATTTTCTTTGGCAACACAAATATGCATATTCGTATATTGAACACATAATTTTGTGTGTTTGGGTGTGTCACATCTTTTTCATGGAAAATAGACATAAGGCTTACTTTTGTTACTTTGCGTGTTAGTATACCTTTTACTACCTTGCGCGAGTATACTTGTATGGGAATTTCAGCATATAATCCGTTTTAATATTTATTTATCCTGATTCTGACAAAGATGGAGATATATATGTGTAGCTATACCTTGCATCAAAGTATTAGCGAATTCCATGCATGTACCCAAATCTTATGAACTAAGGTACACATAGAGTATTATGAAACCTACCTTTGATTGTATCTTGAAGAAATATGCATCCTGCATCTACATATAGACAAAGTAAGCTCTTGGAGATACATACTGGCTGTTGCCGGCCAATCTTCGCCAGTCTCCTGGTATGAGCCTCCTGACCAGTCCACCTCGTCCAGCACAAAGCGCTCATGAACACCTTGGGTCGGCGACCCCCGTGTAGTCTTATTTCGCATACGGTCTTTAGGTTTCCATATTTTTAAAGTACATGTTAAGTTAGTGTTTTTATTTTCATGGAGATCACCTATTAGGAGCCGTAAAAATCCATACATCTAGGTCTTATGTCCCTCTGAGAACCTGAAACATCGACACGTCTGCTTCTTGAATAATCTACATTAAATAATAGTTCTAACTTTACAATCGCTATTGTTGATTGCTATGAACACAAAAATTTCGGTCAAACCTCAATTCTTTGGGCATACGTAGTAGGTTGGAGGCTGGAATAGAAATTAGGTAGATCATGACAGAAAATGATGCTTACCTGGTTCACTATCCATAAAAAAAATAGAAGAACATGAGATAATCCATCAAATATTTGTAGCCATCGTCAATCCATGTGGCCACTGGGGAACCGACCAAGAGTAAACATCTGCTCCACATCTTTGCTTTGGTTTTGCCATCGTCAGATTTGAATACATGGCGAAGTAAGGTCAATTGTCGCAGGCATGCGTGGAGATACATGGACACAGGCAGCGACTTCTCTGTAGCTTCCACCGGCCAATCAACTGGAAGTGAGATTTCACGATCAGTTTTCTTTTTCTGTTTCTTCCTTATATTACGGCAAGATGTTGAAAGCAACCGTATGAGTTTTATTCCCTTGGTTTCTTCTCTGTTGCTATTACGTAAAGGAAAGAGAGGAGTCCATCTCACGTACAATTGCTGGATTGGGCATTATTTTATCTTACGGCCATCAAAAGAGTCCATCTCATGTACAATTGATGGAACGGGCATTAAAATTTTCTAAACATCCAAAGATTAACGTGGTGTCTCGTATGATACCTTCAATTAGTAAATATAAGATTGTAGTACACGTGCCGAAGCTGTCGTCTGGAAGCTCGAGCACATCGGCGACCTTGCCGGACTGCGCCAGGTCGGGGCCGAAGAGCGGGCGGTTGCCCAGAGCTCGGAGACGAGCCACTCCTGGCGCTGCTCCTCTACACCGACAGCCTTCATTTCCTCAAACACATTGAGGGCGTCGTGGAGCTTGTGGTGGAGCTGTGCTTGGATGATGATTGGATTGCTATAGCTCGATCGAATCTCGCTGCTCACGAGCTGGTACTTGATAGCAGCTACGGCTCTGGGAGGTGACGGACACGAGCACGTGAGCTCGTCGGAGGAGAGGAGCTGGTACTTGATGGCCGCCACATCCGTTTTGAACATCTCCTCCACCTTCTTCTTCAAATTTGCACGCGGACGAGAAGAGACTTGAGCACGCAAGCAACAAGAAACACACGCATCAACAAGGCACGGACACGACGTACATACCGCGGAAGTGGATGGAGCGTAGGCACGGCGCGCGTTGAGCATGATGGCGGCGTCATGCTCGGGGGGGGGGGGGGGGGGGGGGGGGCTCGGGGAAGGCGTCCTCGAGGGCGAGGGCGAGGGCGACGGGTGCCTCGGCGGCCACGGGGGCAAGTTTGGCGGTGCGGTAACGAGAGAAGGAGGAAGGGGACGAGGGGATAAGGTGATTAACCGCTAACACGTTCCCAGTGAGCCACCCACGTGTGCCTCCTCGCATCGCTCGGACACAGAGGTACTTTAAGAATCGTGTCATGCAGGCCCAACAGTACTCGTATGTAATCAAATAGCTCAATACCAAAAAGATGCTGTATCCAGCGGGCCTGGTTGCGATTTTGTGGACAACCAAACGCGTCCCAAATGTTCCCCCCTTTTTTTTTCTTTTCATATTGGCTATTAACTGTACGAACACCAATAATCTGCCATGAGGGTCAGTAATCAAATCAATTCCTGTGTGAAATTTGTTCATATCATGGTTATCGAACATTGAAAATCCAAAGTTGAGTATCAGTATGTGTGCAGAAGACATCATCAAGACATGAGTTGAAATCTCTTCAGAAGCAGCGCAGTGTCGGGAATGCTTTGGCAATGCTGGTATGACCTTCTTTCTTGGCTACTTCTTCTTCCCAGTGGGGTTAGGTAATGTTGGTCTGCGCCACTAGAATTTTATCCACGAAATGGCTGTTGGTTGTTTTTAGTACGGCTTAGGTTTCTGAAAGTAAAGAAAATAAGGGTTCAGTGCTTTGTCTTTAAGTCAGAAATTCGGCAGAATTCTCCTCTGGATAGTTGATCCGTATATTGAGTTCGTGTTCTTGGTTATGTCTAAACGACTAAACCTCGTTATTAATGAGTTTCACTTTTTTTTTGTTTGAGTCAATACGTTGGTGGGCTGATCCATCCATAATGGGGCTCTGCTCCTTGCTGTTCATTTCATGGCAATCTCTGTTAGCCTGAAATAAAATTTGTATAGAGCTTCTTTGATGGTGCTTACAGTGTCAATCTGGCCAGCTACATGCATATTACTGACATGAACTCTGCTTATTTTTTTCTATAAACATAGCCGGTCCCAACACTGAAAAAAGGGGAGGGTTGTGATAAGCTTGGTAAGCCAACTTAAAAACCCAACCATTCTTATGGATATCAACCACATGAACATACCGATGACCATTCCTGCTGCCAGTCCCATCCTGGCGGCATTACATCAACACTCCGGGAACATATCATACTCAGATCATAAATTACTACGTGTGATGATGTTTCAGTAGCGAGGAAGAGGTCTTCGAACTGGTTGTTGAAGTGCTAGCGCCGGAGGATGTGGTACCAGAGGTGTGCTGTGGCATGTTGAACGATATCATCGACGACATCCCAACAACGTCGGTCAAGGCAAGAGATTGCACGGTGGAGGAGGACGATGATGACACCCCAGCGACGTTGCCTGAGGTGAGCGGCGGTGACAGCGGCGCGTACATCGGCATCGGCATCTTTGAAGGAAGCACCGGCAGCTCGCAGCAGGCTTGGTTGACCTTGGGCTGGAGAGTGGCCATGGCTGTCCTGATGGACGGCCGCGCGGCTGGGTTTGGGTGCGCGCACCACAGCCCGACGACCATCACCCTCTCTACCTCCACCGTGTTGTAGCTTCCGTTCAGCCGCTCATCAGCGGCCTCGAGGATGGCTCCCCGGCCGTATAGTTCCCAGGCCCACTCAACCAGCCTGAAGACGCCGCCATTCTTGTGCTGGTCCTGGTCGGCCGCAATTATACTCATTGGTCTCCTGCCGCATGCCACCTCCAATAGAACCACTCCGAAGCTGTACATGTCGGACTCGGCACTGGCCCTGCCGGTGCACACGCACTCGGGGTCCAAGTAGCCAGGAGTGCCTGAGACTGCGGTCATCGTCTGCATCCCAGCGGCGTGGTCGACGAGCCTCGCGAGCCCGAAGTCGCCTAGCTTGGCTCCAAAGGATTCGTCGAGCATCACGTTGCTGGGCTTGATGTCACGGTGCAACACGCATTGCTCCCACTCCTCATGGAGGTAGAGCAGTGCAGACCCAAGCTCCAGCAATATCTTCATCCTCATTGGCCATGTAAGGAATGTGCCCTTGCCATGGAGATGGATGTCGAGGCTGCGGTTCGGCATGAGCTCATAGACCAGCATGAGCTCCTGATCGCGGCCATGGCACCAGCCGATCAGCCGCACGAGATTCCGGTGACGCAGCCTGCTTATCACCTTGATCTCCGACTTGTACTCCTTCTTTCCTTGCATGGAGGACTCCAACCTCTTTATGGCCACGGCAAGCCCAGCTGGCTCTCTCAGATAACCTCGGTATACCGCGCCGAAGCCACCTTGCCCAAGCTTCTCCTCCGCGGTGAAGTTCTTGGTGGCGCCCACGAGCTCGTGGTATGGGAACCGCCTTGGCCCTGTCCCCATCTCGATCTCCGTCATCGGCTCACCTTCGTCTTCCGAGTCTGTGTAATCCTCCTCCATCTCCATGATGTTTTGACGACGACGGCGGCGCACTAGGAGTGCCGCTGCAGCTGCGAAGAGGAGCACAAGGAACATTGTTGCCCCTGCAGCAGCTCCGGCTATAACTCCAGAACTTGGCCTTGGCGAGGAGGATGGTGCTGGTGGTGGTGGTGGCCGTGATTCCAACGAAGAGTTGAAATACCAAGAGCGTAGCTGATGCCGTTCGAAGGAGGTGGACGTGGACGCGGAGAAGCCAACGGAAACCTGCTCCGGCAGTGCGCTCTTGAGGTCAACCTTGGAGCTGAGGTTGAAACTCTGGCCTCTCGGCTGGCCTTTATTATCATCACCAAGCCATACCGTCACCGATAAGACGCTGGAAACGCCGTCATACTCGATGGCGGCGGTGAGGTTGTTCATGAGGTCGAAACTCGGCAAAGTCAGCGTGCTCATCGATCTGACGGAGTTGACGTCGATGCCGATGTGGTCGTAGGTCTGGTTGGGGTCGGATATTATTGAATTGTTGAAGGTGTCGAACTCCACCGCCACGAACCGGCCGTCGCCGGACGCCACGGCGTCCGCGCTCTGGTTAGCGAGGCCGAAGGCATAGACGGGGCAGCGGTCCGGCAGGCTAGACGGGTAGCCGGCGAGGAAGAAGGCCATGCCTTGCCCCTTGTTGTTCTTGTCGCCGACGATGGTGAAGTCGAAGCGCGTGGTGAAGCTGGCCACCTCGCCGGTCGCCTTGTCCCAGAGCGGCACGGGCTGGGAGCTGTAGGACGCCCGGCCAGTGCTGTTGTCGATGCTGCCGACGTACCTGTCGGCGCTGATGTCGATCCATCCGTCGCCGAAGGATGCGTTGCCTTCGACCTTGATGGAGTTCTGGTCCGCCAAGCTGAACGTGGAGTAGTTGAAGGACAAGGAGACGGCAGGAGTAGGAAGGTGGAAGAAGAAGATGACGAGGTGGAGGAGGAGAGCGCAGGAGGTGGCGCTTGAAATGCCGGCCATCCCGGGCGCCGGCGACGCCGCGCAATCCTTGATCGGCTCGGTGCCTCGGTGAGTTGTGTGTGTGCAACCTTTATAATGAAATGAAGAAATTATTATGAGAGAACGCCAGGATCAAGACTTCAAGAGAAGTAAGAGTCAAGTCAGTCAGTGTAGCTGTTGCCTTTTTTTGATTACTTGGGCCTTCGAGCTAGTCTTTCTTTTTTGGCAAAGCTCTAGAAAGCTGAAAACTTCAGGTCAACTAGTCAACTGTAGCTCTGTCCGTGAACCAACCTGTGGTTGAATGGTTGGGAGAACAGTAGTATGCCCAACCTATCAGGGTTCAAATTCTGATGCTAGCATTATCCCCAGCCTATCAGAATTCAAACACCGTCATACTCAATCACGGCGGTCAGGTTGTTCAAGAAGATGACGAGGTGGAGGAGGAGGAGGAGGGCACAGGTGGTGGTGTTATGAGAAGCCGGCCATCCCGGTCGCCGGAGACGCCACGCGATCCTTGATCGGGCTCGGTGCCTCGGTGTGTTGTGACTTGTGAGTGCGCAAACTTTATAATGAAGAGATTATTACGAGAGGAAACGCCAGGAACAAGCGACCTAGAAGGCTAGTACTGGTCTATCTGTCAGTGTACCTACCCTTTTTGATTATTCTTGGGTCTTCCAACTGGTCTTTCTTTTTTGGCAAAGCTCTAGAAAACTGAAAATTTCCAAGGCCGTCAACTGGAATGCGGTCCACCATGGCCGGTCGAGTCATGCCCCCCTCGTACACGATGCTCTATCGAATACAGACCACGGAGTACAGTAGCTCCAACTCATCTGGTACTAGTCCACCGACGGCCTCCGTCCACACAGCCACCTGTATATCGCCTGATTTCCACTAGCCCCGCCGGTCACGCCACGGCGGGGAGGAATGCAAGAGCATCCCGATCGAGGTCTGGGTGATGCGTGCCGCAGCGGCCGGAGGAGGCGAAGTCGAGAGGAGTTGAGATCGTCGCGGTGCTCGTTCTGATCTCATGGCATCACGGCAGGTGTTGAAATCTTCAGAAACTAGACATACAAGTCGTCAACCCGTGCACCTGCACGGCCTAGTTATTATCAGAACAAATAATTATTAACAAAAGCCTATTAACATTCAGTGCGGGAGGTTAAATTCTAGATACGATACAACTGGACAAATGCGCTAATTTTTTTTAAATAATACATTTTTTTATTAAATTACAGAAATAATACGCCGAAAATATTATTTTTAAAAATAATACACCGTCGGCCCGCTGCAGGCCGACTGGGCCTAATCGGCCCACAGCAGGCCGATCGGCTAGCAGCAGGCCGACTGCAGGCCCGGCTGGCACGCGGCGGCCTCTGGTTGGTCGGGGCACATCGCGAGGGGGAGGGATTGGGCTGTCGGCGTGGGTGCGCCCCTGTCGGTCTACGGCGCGCCGATCGGCCAACTGCTGGCCGACAGGGTGCTGCCTCCTCCCGCAGCTGGCCGGCCCGTGCCTTATCCTCCCCTTCCTCCCTTCTTCTTGTCCCCTTCGTGCCTTCTTTCTGTGTTCTTTGTGTTCTTACGTTCTCCTCTCTCTACAAAAAAATGCCACCCATTTATACACCTAAATGAGCAAGATTTTCGCGATTTTGGCACCGTGAATGGATTCAACTCATTTAGGGCAGCCAAAAGAGGTCTCGATCTACTGATGGGGTAGCTCGTGGTGAGCGTGGTGAGCATTTTGGTGGAGGTGGTGGTGGTGAAGTTGGGGCAGTGTGGTGGTGGTGAAGTTGGGGCAGTGTGGTGGAGGTGAAGCTGTTGTTCGTCGTTCTTCGTTGGAGCCGGAGCACCGGCAGTTTGGTGGCCGCCGTTCGTCGTTCTTCGTTCGCACGCACGCTTCAAGGGTATATTTCAGCCCACATTTTATTTTTCGTAGGTGCTTCGGTAGTATTTGTTAATATGTTTCGATGTGAAATAAATTAGGTGTGTGATTATTGTTATTTGCCCCGGTAGTATACGTAAATATATTTAGATGTCAACTAATTAGTTGTGTAAAAATGTGTAGTTGCTCCGGTAATAATCCGTACTATATGTGGATGTCAAGTATTTAGGAGTGTAAGTATTTGTAGTAGTTCCGAAAAAAGGTCCGTAATATAGGCAGTCCAGTCAAATATATTAATCTGTCAATATATGTAGTTGCTACGGCAAATATTCGTAATATACTTGTAGGTGTGTGAATTGTATTAGTTGCTCCGTTAATATTCTGTAATATATAGCTAGGTAATATATAGACATGTCTAATATTTGTTAGTGGGGATATTAAGTTGTTGCTTAATACTTGTATTTTGTTGTTGAAAAAAAAAGTGAGTCGAGATGTCCGATGTAGTGAAGTTGAGATTTTACTATGGTCCTGGTACTGTCCAAACAACTGAGTTGGGAGCAGATCTGAGTGAATTTTCTCACATAGAGGTGGCAATGAGCGCACCACAAACATGGTCTGTTAGTCAGTTGAAAGAATGGATTGCGGCAAGTTCAGGTCTTGATACTGAAACACACACCGTCGGTGTTCATGCATTGTGGACATGGTCAAGTTCAAAAATTTACTTTTATTTGAGGCCAACAGAGGGAGACTCCGATTGGGTGCGGTGGTTACAAGGTTGTGAACGAAGGGGATGCAATCCTGTTGCTTTAGTGCTTCCCGTCGTGAAGGAGGTCACTGCACATGAAGGCGAGGGTGGCTACGAAGGACAGAGCAGTCAGGTAGAAGGAGGAAATGCTTATGGTTACGAACAAGGACAGAGTAGTCAGGTAGAAGGAGGAAATGCTTATGGTTACGAACAAGGACAGAGCAGTCAGTAGAAGGAGGAAATGCTTATGGTTATGAACCAGGGCAGAGTAGTCAGGTAGAAGGAGGAAATGCCGATGGTGATTACAATGGCGAGGTGGACGCTGGCGAGGTAGATGGGCACATGCAGAACCAGATGGAAGAAGAAGACACCGATGTTGAAAGGGGTCATGCCGATGATTCTGACGAGTCAGATGAAGAAGAAAATGCAGAGGAGGTCCCGGATCCTGCATGGTGGAATCATGACTTATCATCTGCAATGACCGTGAATGATGGACATGATTCAGCCTGGCAATATCACCAGAACAATATTGCGACGGGTGCTATCTATCCGAACAAGCAAGCCCTGAAGGATGCAATAATTAATTGGGCAATGTCCACGCAAAGGGTTTTCACAGCTCAGGTGTCCAGTCAGAAATTCCTGACAATGGTATGCAAGAACGCAGATTGTCCCGCCAGGGTGCACGGCTTTCTCCCTAAGTATGGCACAAGTTGGGTGATAAGTGACTTAGTTAATCACACTTGTCTTATTCCCTGCATCCCTCAAGATCATGCCAACCTTTCATCCACGCTTATTGCTCGATTGTTTTACGATGAGATAGTGCAGGGCAAAGCTATGGAAGTGAAGGCAGTCCAGACAAAAGTCTTCGCCAGGTTCAAGTACAGAATTTCTTATGGCAAGGCTTGGAGGGCTAAGCATGCGGCGCTTGAGAGGAGATATGGTTCTTATTTTGATGCATATGACTCTGTTGTCCACCTCGTCCACACCCTGCAGCAGCGGAATCCAGGCACCTATATCGATATCCAAGACATGTTCATGGCAGAGTTCCCAACTGTGAGGGTGTTGCATCGTCTCTTCTTCTCTTTCGGTGTATGCATCGAAGCTTTCAGGCATTGCCGACCGGTGATATGTGTTGACGGTACTTTTCTCACAGGCAAGTACAAGGGTCAGATCCTGACAGCCATAGGTCAAGACGGCCAAAATCAAGTCGTCCCACTGGCATTTGCTTTTGTGGAGAGTGAGAACATTGAAAGTTGGACATGGTTCTTCAGGCAGTTGAAAATATCAGTTGTGAAGGAGAAGCCCAATGTGTGCATCCTTCATGACAGGCATGCAGGTATACTCAGTGCGATAAGGACACTGACAAACCCAGGCCCTGAGGAACAAGTTCCATGGCAGGACTTGCAGAGCCGTTGGTGCATGCGCCATCTGGGGGCTAATTTCTTCTCGCAGTTTAGAAATAAGAACCTGATGAATCTGTTCAAAAAACTCTGCAAGCAGAACCAGTTATGGAAGTACAATTTGATACGCGACAGACTTAATGTGTGCACGCAGAGACACGTGAGGGACAGGAAAGCTGCAAGAGATGCAGCGGTGAGGGCACATGTTGAAGCAGTAGCTGCACAGTTGGCAACAGGAACAGCGGCCGTGGAGGAGGAGCCTGTTGGGCTATGTGACCTGCCAGGCTTTGACCCACCTGGTACTAGGAGAAGGCTCGGGAGGTCGATTAAAACCTTCGAGCAGTGGATAGAGCATGAGCCTCTGGAGAGGTGGTCTTTGCTACATGACACACATGGAGCAAGGTACGGTGTCATGACAACGAACCTCGCCGAAACATACAACTTTGCCCTTAGAGGAAACCGGGCATTGCCACTTACAGCCATCGTTGAGGGTATTTTCTATGGCACCGTCAAGTATTTCAGAGACAGGCATCAAATAGCAGAGCAGCATATCTTGAACAACCCAAATACACGGTACTGTGAAAGAGTCACGAAGTACATGTACAACAAGATGCAAAAAGCTAGGTCACACACTGTAGTCGCCATTGGTAATCAAGAAAGAAGGTTTGAGGTCCGCTTAGCCAACAACAAATTCGGATGTGCAAATGAGTTGAGGACGCATGAGGTGAAAATTGGCAATGAAGCCTGGCCAACGTGTGAGTGCACATGCAATAAACCGAAATTGCTTCACCTACCTTGCTCACATGTACTTGCAGCTTGCGGGCAGCTTGGAATGGACGCAATATCGTTTGTGTCTCCATATTTTCTGAAAGAGTCTGTCCTCAATACCTGGACAGGTGAGCTGATGGGTTTTCGATCAATGGGTAATTTCAACAGCGTCAACCCCGCCGAAAGGCGTTACATTCCAAACCCAGAGCATATGCGTACAAGTAGAGGCAGACGGCAGTGTCAGCGCATCCGAAATGATATGGATGAATCTGAAGCAGGAGGTCCGACTAGGCAATGCATTCTATGCAATGAATTTGGCCATAGGGACACTAATTGTCCCACTTTCGTCACTGGGCGTGGACGAGGCAACCGGGGAAGAAGAGGAGGTAGAGGCAGTAGATGAGTAAGGGCGAGAGGAAGAAGCTAAGCTAGCAGTAGTATGTTCTGAATTTGTATTAAGTGTGGTGTGGCACTATGTTCTGAATTTGTATTAAGTGTGGTCTGGCACTATGTTCTGAATTTGTATTAAGTGTGGCACTATGTTCTGAATTTGTATTAAGTGTGGCACTATGTCCTGAATTTTTATTAAGTGTGGCACTATGTTCTGAATTTTTATTAAGTGTGGCACTATGTTCTGAATTTTTATTAAGTGTGGCACTATGTTCTGAATTTGTAATAAGTGTGACACTATGTTCTGAATTTGTATTAAGTGTGGCACTATGTTCTGAATTTTGTATGTGCAGGAATGTCGGGATTGTGGTTGCTGAATGGGGACATTGATAGGGGTCATCGTGCTGCGATATGGTATGAGCGCAAGCTTGAGCCTCTAGTCACTCGCACTCCTAAGGAAAACTGGAAGATACACTCAGGATGGCTTCAGTGGTACGTGCTTTATTAATTTGCACACTGACATGCATATTAATGGTTGAAATGGGAGACACTAACTGAAAAGTTCTCTGATGAAGGTTGAAATGGGCCGGCCTTTTACCTTTCGCGCGTCTGGTTGAGTCTATCCCGGGTGAGAAACGCCTCGCCATCGATGGGTCTTTGCTGAGCTGCTTAGTGGACCGTTGGAGGCCAGAGACCCACACGTTTCACTTCAGATGGGGAGAGATGGCTCCTACTCTGGAGGATGTGTCACTTTTGCTCGGACTACCGTTGGCAGGTCATGCCGTAGGACCGTTGGACGCACCAGCTGGTTGGGAGCGAGCTCTTACACAACGTTTTCATGGTGTTTTTCCGGATGATCCGGTATGGGAGCATCACGGACCTAAGTATGAGTGGTTGCTAAATTTCCGGGTAATTTCCCCTACCTATTATCTTCAAGTTATCGTGCATAAAGTTTTACAGAAAATAATTGCGGCTTACTAAAACTTTCTCTTCGCTTAATGCAGATCCAGAACTTTCGGGCGCCGTTGACTGCGGAACAGATCACTCGGAGCCTGGAGGCCTACTTACTGTGGCTTTTCGGCAAGGTGATGTTCACGGAGAACCATGTCACCACTATTAGCGCCCTCTACATCCCTATGGCACTCGAGATAGCGAGCGCTCAGACGGCAGATCAGATCAGACAGAGGAGTTGGGGTTCGGCGGTCTTAGCGGCTACATACCAAGGTATGTGCAATGGTTGCCAGCTTACATCGAGAAAGCCAGCCCTTCTTGGATGCCCTCTATTCCTACAGCTGTGGTCGTGGGAGAGGTTCTCTATAGGGCGACCAGATGTACGTGTTCACGAGCCTATAGACGCCATGTTTGATGTTGACGGCATCGACATGCCTACTTTCGGTCTGTGTTGGACTCGTCGCGAGGTATGCACCGTGTTGTAGTGTAATGCAACTTTTTCTGCACAAGAGATAGTTCGATGCTAGCGGCTACTAACTTTTCTTCTCTACAGAGACGCTTTGCTAGTGATCAGACCAGGAAGGCATACACATCATTGAACGAGCAGTTCGATGCGTACACCGGGGTCATCTGGCAGCCCTACACGGAAGCAGCCATACTTTGACGTGCAAACACAAATCTATGGCACGAGAATCACAATTTCGATCTCGATGAATTCAATCTCTATTTGCGTCGCTACATGACCGGAACACGGTTACGCATTGTTGAGTACTCCCACCCAGAGGAGATACCGGATCCTACTCTGTCGGATATGTACCCGAGCTATGATACTTCGGGCTCTAGGCAGTACGCGGTAAGATATATTTTCTTTACGTAATGTTGTCACATACTTCGACGTGCAAGAGACAGACATTATTAATCGTCATGGAAATTTGCAGGCTACCTTGACACGCAAACTCTACGACGATGTGACCACCTTTGGACGATCACTATCGTCTGGACCTCTTCTTCATCATCGTCCAGTGGTATAGCCCTTCTTGGAAAGAATTCAGAATAAGATACGGACTGTGTACGAGGCTATCACGTGCACCCGGAGAACCGATGTTGTTCAGCACCAGCAGGAGCAGCCGCGTCACTCCATGCACCGACATCAACCACGTCCACGTCTAGCACATCAGCCGACAACCAGGCCACCCTGTCCTGACCAACCTGGCAGTTCTACGTGGCACCCGCAGCACTATGGTCCCACATCGAGCTTCGTGTTTTCTCCACAGCCACAGCAACACGGTCCCTCGTCGAGCTTCGTCTTATCTCCACAGCCACAGCAGCACGGTCCCTCGTCCAGTTTCGTGTTTGAGCCAGAGCAGACGTCACAGCCAGCAGGTATGTGTCTTCATATTTATTGTTTTCAATATTAATTGACGCGACCTCATTCTTCATGATGAAACGTTCCATCGCGTAGGAGCCTATGGATATCAGGCGTCTATGTCGGCATCACATGATACGTGGGGGAGTGATCAACATCCCGAGGAGAACATACAGGCTCAGATGTCGCAGCACACCCAGTGGATGAACATGTTTTCGACTCCTCCACCAGGCCCCACACAGGATACACAGCATGACCAGGGAGAGTCTGAGATTCCTCCTCGTCACATTAGGGCACCCGACAGGTTGGGATGGTCCCCGCTTCCAGATCCGCCTCCCCGCCAGGCCAGACGTCGTCACTGACGCTTCTATCTATCAGTAGAGACATTACCATCTATTTCTGTGTGAGACTTATGTCTATTCTATGTATGAGACAAATGACTATGTACTTATGTACGAGACATATGCCTACTCTATTTTAGTACTCTGTTATCGGAACTACAAGATCATATTTAGATAGAACATAATATTCATACAACGAGACATTACAAACAATTAGATAGAACTACATCTAAATTAAATGGTACGTAACTGAACTCACAACATACAGCATAAAAACTACATGAAGTCATCATCGTCATCCTCGATCGATGCAGAAACCTTGCCCTTCGATGATGAAGAACACTTTCCCGCCATATGTTCGCGCCAACTTTTTCCCGCCACCCGTTTCCCTCCTCCCATTTCCCGCCTCCCATTTCCCGCCTCCCGTTTCCCGCCACCCGTTTCCCGCCACCCGTTTACCGCCACCCGTTTCCCGCCACCCGTTTCCCTCCTCCTATTTCCCGCCACCCGTTTCCCGCCACCCGTTTCCCTCCTCCCATTTCCCGCCAACCCTTTCCCGCCATACCGCAATCATTCTTTCCCGCCATTTTCTCCTCTCTACCTATAAAACCCCCTTCAGACGGAGGTGGATAAGCATTGCAGTGTGGTGGTGGTGAAGTTGGGGCAGTGTGGTGGAGGTGAAGCTGTTGTTCGTCGTTCTTCGTTGGAGCCGGAGCACCGGCAGTTTGGTGGCCGCCGTTCGTCGTTCTTCGTTCGCACGCATGCTTCAAGGGTATATTTCAGCCCACATTTTATTTTTCGTAGGTGCTCCGGTAGTATTTGTTAATATATTTAGATGTCAACTAATTAGTTGTGTAAAAATGTGTAGTTGCTCCGGTAATAATCCGTCCTATATGTGGATGTCAGGTATTTAGGAGTGTCAGTGGGGATATTAAGGGGTAGGTTAGGTACTCAATGCGATTTGTGTGTTGCAGATGGCTAAGGGTACTCAGTGGGTGCTTAGCCCTATTGTTCATGTCCAAGGCTTTTCTCCAAGTGTTGTGCAAGTTAGTGAAGTGGACCTCACTTTTGATTGGTTGAAGACTAAATTCATGTTGAAGCAAGGGTTGAAGGAAGACGCTTTTGTGTACTACGTCAGCAGGAAGCAGTCAGATGGCCCTGGGGAAAGAAAATTGATTGACATAACTGATGATGGCAAGATTCAAGAAATGCTGAGCGAATGGGAATGGAAAAGGGTTGTTGAGTTGCATTGCTACAGGAAACCGAGTTATATGTGATGAATTTGTCATTCGAGATCCGCCTCTCCGCCAGGCCAGACGTCGTCACTGACGCTTCTATCTATCAGTAGAGACATTACCATCTATTTCTATTTCTGTGTGAGACTTATGTCTATTCTATGTATGAGACAAATGACTATGTACTTATGTATGAGACATATGCCTACTCTATTTTAGTACTCTGTTATCGGAACTACAAGATCATATTTAGATAGAACATAATATTCATACAACGAGACATTACAAAAAACTAGATAGAACTACATCTAAATTAAATGGTACGTAACTGAACTCACAACATACAGCATAAAAACTACATGAAGTCATCATCGTCATCCTCGATTGATGCAGAACTCTTGCCCTTCGACGATGAAGAACTCTTGCCCTTCGACGATGCAGAAACCTTGCCCTTCGATGATGAAGAACTCTTGCCCTTCGACGATGCAAAACCCGGAAGCGGCGGCATGAAGATATCATCTTCGTCCTCGCTCTCCTCAGTCCATAAACATGGATTATTTGCTGCAATCCTTCTGAAAGTTTCACTCTTCGGCACCACTACCTTCTTCCACCTGTCATGCAACCTAAGAAGTTCTTTACGTACCTCCTCATAGGTCCTTTCAGGCCACCCAGACCTAGGTAATTGTGTTGGGAATCGTAGCATAATTTTAAATTTTCCTACACTCACCAAGATGCATCTATGGAGTATACTAGCAACGAGGGGAAAGGAGTGCATCTACATACCCTTGTAGATCGCGAGCGGAAGCGTTCCAATGAACGTGGATGACGGAGTCGTACTCGTCGTGATCCAAATCACCGATGACCGAGTGCCGAACGGACGGCACCTCCGCGTTCAACACACGTACGGTGCAGCGACGTCTCCTCCTTCTTGATCCAGCAAGGGGAAAGGAGAGGTCGATGGAGATCCAGCAGCACGACGGCGTGGTGGTGGATGTAGCGGGATGCCGGCAGGGCTTCGCCGAGCTTCTACGAGAGAGAGGGGTGTAGCAGGGGAGGAGGGAGGCGCCCAAGGCTGTGATGTTGCTGCCCTCCCTCCCCCCCTTTATATAGGCCCCCTGGGAGGGGGGCGCCGGCCAAACCCCATCTAGGGTGGGGGGCGGCGGCCAAGGGGGTGGCTTGCCCCCCAAGGCAAGTGGGAAGCCCCCCCACCCTAGGGTTCCAACCCTAGGCGCAAGGGGGGAGGCCCATGGGGGGGCTCCCATCCCACTAGGGGCTGGTTCCCTTCCCACTTCAGCCCACGGGGCCCTCCGGGATAGGTGGCCCCACCCGGTGGACCCCCGGGACCCTTCCGGTGGTCCCGGTACAATACCGGTAACCCCCGAAACTTTCCCGGTGGCCGAAACTTGACTTCCTATATATAATTCTTCACCTCCGGACCATTCCGGAACTCCTCGTGACGTCCGGGATCTCATCCGGGACTCCGAACAACTTTCGGGTTTCCGCATACACATATCTCTACAACCCTAGCGTCACCGAACCTTAAGTGTGTAGACCCTACGGGTTCAGGAGACATGCAGACATGACCGAGACGCCTCTCCGGTCAATAACCAACAGCGGGATCTGGATACCCATGTTGGTTCCCACATGTTCCACGATGATCTCATCGGATGAACCACGATGTCGAGGATTCAATCAATCCCGTATGCAATTCCCTTTGTCAATTGGTATGTTACTTGCCCGAGATTCGATCGTCGGTATCCCAATACCTTGTTCAATCTCGTTACCGGCAAGTCTCTTTACTCGTACCGCAATGCATGATCCCGTGACTAACGCCTTAGTCACATTGAGCTCATTATGATGATGCATTACCGAGTGGGCCCAGAGATACCTCTCCGTCACACGGAGTGACAAATCCCAGTCTCGATCCGTGCCAACCCAACAGACACTTTCGGAGATACCCGTAGTGCACCTTTATAGTCACCCAGTTACGTTGTGACGTTTGGCACACCCAAAGCACTCCTACGGTATCCGGGAGTTCCACGATCTCATGGTCTAAGGAAAAGATACTTGACATTGGAAAAGCTCTAGCAAACGAAACTACACGATCTTTTATGCTATGCTTAGGATTGGGTCCTGTCCATCACATCATTCTCCTAATGATGTGATCCCGTTATCAATGACATCCAATGTCCATAGTCAGGAAACCTTGACTATCTGTTGATCAACGATCTAGTCAACTAGAGGCTTACTAGGGACACGTTGTGGTCTATGTATTCGCACATGTATTACGATTTCCGGACAATACAATTATAGCACGAACAATAGACAATTACCATGAACAAAGAAATATAATAATAACCATTTATTATTGCCTCTAGGGCATATTTCCAACAGTCTCCCACTTGCACTAGAGTCAATAATCTAGTTACATTGTGATGAATCGAACACCCATTGCGTCCTGGTGTTGATCATGTTTTGCTCTAGGGAGAGGTTTAGTCAACGGATCTGCTACATTCAGGTCCGTATGTACTTTACAAATATCTATGTCTCCATTTTGAACACTTTCACGAATGGAGTTGAAGCGACGCTTGATATGCCTGGTCTTCCTGTGAAACCTGGGCTCCTTCGCAAGGGCAATAGCTCCAGTGTTCTCACAGAAGAGAGTCATCGGGCCCGACGCATTGGGAATCACCCCTAGGTCGGTAATGAACTCCTTCATCCAGACTGCTTCCTGTGCTGCCTCCGAGGCTACCATGTACTCCGCTTCACATGTAGATCCCGCCACGACGCTTTGCTTGCAACTGCACCAGCTTACTGCTCCTCCATTCAAAATATACACGTATCCGGTTTGTGACTTCGAGTCATCCAGATCTGTGTCGAAGCTAGCGTCGACGTAACCCTTTACGACGAGCTCTTCGTCACCTCCGTAAACGAGAAACATATCCTTAGTCCTCTTCAGGTACTTCAGGATATTCTTGACCGCTGTCTAGTGTTCCATGCCGGGATTACTTTGGTACCTTCCTACCAAACTTACGGCAAGGTTTACATCAGGTCTGGTACACAGCATGGCATACATAATAGACCCTATGGCCGAGGCACAGGGGATGACACTCATCTTTTCTATATCTTCTGTCGTGGTCGGGCATTGAGCCGTGCTCAATTGCACACCTTGCAATACATGCAAGAACCCCTTCTTGGACTGATCCATATTGAACTTCTTCAATATCTTGTCAAGGTATGTACTCTGTGAAAGACCAATGAGGCGTCTTGATCTATCTCTATAGATCTTGATGCCTAATATATAAGCAGCTTCTCCAAGGTCCTTCATTGAAAAACACTTATTCAAATAGTCCTTTATACTTTTCAAGAATTCTATATCATTTCCCATCAATAATATGTCATCCACATATAATAAGAGAAATGCTACAGAGCTCCCACTCACTTTCTTGTAAACACAGGCTTCTCCATAAGTCTGTGTAAACCCAAACGCTTTGATCATCTCATCAAAGCGAATGTTCCAACTCCGAGATGCTTGCACCAGCCCATAGATTGAGCGCTGGAGCTTGCATACTTTGTTAGCATTCTTAGGATCGACAAAACCTTCCGGCTGCATCATATACAACTCTTCCTTAAGGAAGCCGTTAAGGAATGCCGTTTTGACGTCCATCTGCCATATCTCATAATCATAGTATGCGGCAATTGCTAACATGATTCGGACGGACTTCAGCTTCGCTACGGGTGAGAAAGTCTCATCGTAGTCAACCCCTTGAACTTGTCGATAACCCTTAGCGACAAGTCGAGCTTTGTAGATGGTCACATTACCATCCGCGTCCGTCTTCTTCTTAAAGATCCATTTTTTTCTATGGCTCGCCGATCATCCGGCAAGTCAGTCAAAGTCCATACTTCGTTTTCATACATGGATCCTATCTCGGATTTCATGGCTTCTAGCCATTTGTCGGAATCCGGGCCCGCCATCGCTTCTTCATAGTTCGAAGGTTCACCGTTGTCTAACAACATGATTTCCAGGACAGGGTTGCCGTACCACTCTGGTGCGGAACGTGTCCTTGTGGACCTACGAAGTTCAGTAGTAACTTGATCCGAAGCTTCATGATCATCATCATTAACTTCCTCCCCAGTCGGTGTAGGCACCACAGGAACATTTTCCCGTGCTGCGCTACTTTCCGGTTCGGAAGGGGTGACTATCACCTCATCAAGTTCCACTTTCCTCCCACTCAATTCTTTCGAGAGAAACTCCTTCTCCAGAAAGGACCCGTTCTTGGCAACGAAGATCTTGCCTTCGGATCTGAGGTAGAAGGTATACCCAATAGTTTCCTTAGGGTATCCTATGAAGACACATTTTTCCGACTTGGGTTCGAGCTTTTCAGGTTGAAGTTTCTTGACATAAGCATCGCATCCCCAAACTTTTAGAAACGACAGCTTAGGTTTCTTCCCAAACCATAATTCATACGGTGTCGTCTCAACGGATTTCGACGGAGCCCTATTTAAAGTGAATGCGGCAGTCTCTAAAGCATAGCCCCAAAATGAGAGCGGTAAATCGGTAAGAGACATCATAGATCGCACCATATCCAATAGAGTGCGATTACGACGTTCGGACACACCGTTTCTCTGAGGTGTTCCAGGCGGCGTGAGTTGTGAAACTATTCCACATTTCCTTAAGTGTGCACCAAACTCGTGACTTAAATATTCTCCACCACGATCTGATCGTAAGAATTTTATTTTCCTGTCACGTTGATTCTCGACCTCACTCTGAAATTCCTTCAACTTTTCAAAGGTTTCAGACTTGTGTTTCATTAGGTAGACATACCCATATCTACTTAAGTCATCAGTGAGAGTAAGAACATAACGATATCCTCCGCGGGCCTCAACACTCATTGGACCGCACACATCGGTATGTATGATTTCCAATAAGTTGGTTTCTCGCTCCATTGTTCCGGAGAACGGAGTCTTGGTCATTTTACCCATGAGGCATGGTTCACACGTGTCAAATGATTCGTAATCAAGAGACTCCAAAAGTCCATCTGCATGGAGCTTCTTCATGCGCTTGACACCAATGTGACCAAGGCGGCAGTGCCACAAGTATGTGGGACTATCGTTATCAACTTTACATCTTTTGGTATTCACACTATGAACATGTGTAACATCACGTTCGAGATTCATCAAGAATAAACCATTGACCAGCGGGGCATGACCATAAAACATATCTCTCAAATAAATAGAACAACCATTATTCTCGGATTTAAATGAGTAGCCATCTCGAATTAAACGAGATCCAGATACAATGTTCATGCTCAAAGCTGGCACTAAATAACAATTATTGAGTTTTAAAACTAATCCCGTAGGGAGATGCAGAGGTAGCGTGCCGACGGCGATCACATCGACCTTGGAACCATTCCCGACGCGCATCGTCACCTCGTCCTTCACCAGTCTCCGTTTATTCCGTAGTTCCTGTTTTGAATTACAAATATGAGCAACCGCACCGGTATCAAATACCCAGGAGCTACTACGAGTACTGGTAAGGTACACATCAATAACATGTATATCACATATACCTTTGGTGTTGCCGGCCTTCTTGTCCGCTAAGTATTTGGGGCAGTTCCGCTCCCAGTGACCACTTCCCTTGCAATAAAAGCACTCTATCTCAGGCTTGGGTCCATTCTTCGACTTCTTCCCAGTAACTGGCTTACCGGGTGCGGCAACTCCCTTGCCGTCCTTCTTGAAGTTCTTCTTACCCTTGCCCTTCTTGAACTTAGTTGTTTTATTCACCATCAACACTTGATGTTCTTTTCTGATCTCCACCTCCGCTGATTTCAGCATTGAATATACCTCAGGAATGGTCTTTTCCATCCCCTGCATATTGAAGTTCATCACAAAGCTCTTGTAGCTTGGTGGAAGCGACTGGAGGATTCTGTCAATGACCGCGTCATCCGGGAGATTAACTCCCAGCTGAGTCAAGCGGTTGTGCAACCCAGACATTCTGAGTATGTGCTCACTAACAGAACTATTCTCCTCCATTTTACAGCTGAAGAACTTGTCGGAGACATCATATCTCTCGACCCGGGCATGAGCTTGGAAAACCATTTTCAGCTCCTCGAACATCTCATATGCTCCATGTTCTCAAAACGCTTTTGGAGACCCGGTTCTAAGCTGTAAAGCATGCCGCACTGAACGAGGGAGTAATCATCAGCACGTGATTGCCAAGCCTTCATAACGTCTTGGTTCTCTGGGACTGGTGCTTCACCTAGCGGTGCTTCTAAGACATAATCTTTCTTGGCTACTATGAGGATGATCCTCAGGTTCCGGACCCAGTCCGTATAGTTGCTGCCATCATCTTTCAGCTTGGTTTTCTCTAGGAATGCATTGAAATTGAGGACAACGTTGGCCATTTGATCTACAAGACATAGTGTAAAGATTTTAGACTAAGTTCATGATAATTAAGTTCATCTAATCAAATTATTTAATGAACTCCCACTCAGATAGACATCCCTCTAGTCATCTAAGTGAAACATGATCCGAGTTAACTAGGCCGTGTCCGATCATCACGTGAGACGGACTAGTCAAGATCGGTGAACATCTCCATGTTGATCGTATCTTCTATATGACTCATGCTCGACCTTTCGGTCCTCCGTGTTCCGAGGCCATGTCTGTACATGCTAGGCTCGTCAAGTCAACCTAAGTGTATTGCATGTGTTCCGAGGCCATGTCTGTACATGCTAGGCTCGTCAACACCCGTTGTATTCGAACGTTAGAATCTATCACACCCGATCATCACGTGGTGCTTCGAAACAACGAACCTTCGCAACGGTGCACAGTTAGGGTGAACACTTTCTTGAAATTATTATAAGGGATCATCTTACTTATTACCGTCGTTCTAAGCAAATAAGATGCAAAAACATGATAAACATCACATGCAATCAAATAGTGACATGATATGGCCAATATCATTATGCTCCTTTGATCTCCATCTTCGGGGCACCATGATCATCTTCGTCACCGGCATGACACCATGATCTCCATCATCATGATCTCCATCATTGTGTCTTCATGAAGTCGTCACGCCAACGATTACTTCTACTTCTATGGCTAACGCGTTTAGCAACAAAGTAAAGTAATTTACATGGCGTTATTCAATGACACGCAGGTCATGCAAAATAATAAAGACAACTCCTATGGCTCCTGCCGGTTGTCATACTCATCGACATGCAAGTCGTGATTCCTATTACAAGAATATGATCAATCTCATACATCACATATATCATTCATCACATCTTCTGGCCATATCACATCACATAGCACATGCTGCAAAAAACAAGTTAGACGTCCTCTAATTGTTGTTGCAAGTTTTTACGTGGTTTGTAGGTTTCTAGCAAGAACGTTTCTTACCTATGTATGACCACAACGTGATTTGCCAATTTCTATTTACCCTTCATAAGGACCCTTTTCATCGAATCCGTTCCGACTAAAGTAGGAGAGACAGACACCCGCTAGCCACCTTATGCATCTAGTGCATGTCAGTCGGTGGAACCTGTCTCACGTAAGCGTACGTGTAAGGTCGGTCCAGGCCGCTTCATCCTACAATACCGCCGAAACAAGATACGACTAGTAGCGGCAAGAAGAATTGGCAAACTCAACGCCCACAACTTCTTTGTGTTCTACTCGTGCATAGTAACTACGCATAGGCCTGGCTCATGATGCCACTGTTGGGAATCGTAGCATAATTTTAAATTTTCCTACGCTCACCAAGATGCATCTATGGAGTATACTAGCAACGAGGGGAAAGGAGTGCATCTACATACCCTTGTAGATCGCGAGCGGAAGCGTTCCAATGAACGTGGATGACGGAGTCGTACTCGTCGTGATCCAAATCACCGATGACCGAGTGCCGAACGGACGGCACCTCCGCGTTCAACACACGTACGGTGCAGCGATGTCTCCTCCTTCTTGATCCAGCAAGGGGAAAGGAGAGGTCGATGGAGATCCAGCAGCACGACGGCGTGGTGGTGGATGTAGCGGGATGCCGGCAGGGCTTCGCCGAGCTTCTACGAGAGAGAGGGGTGTAGCAGGGGAGGAGGGAGGCGCCCAAGGCTGTGATGTTGCTGCCCTCCCTCCCCCCCTTTATATAGGCCCCCTCGAAGGGGGGGGGGCGCCGGCCAAACCCCATCTAGGGTGGGGGGCGGCGGCCAAGGGGGTGGCTTGCCCCCCAAGGCAAGTGGGAAGCCCCCCACCCTAGGGTTCCCAACCCTAGGCGCAAGGGGGGAGGCCCATGGGGGGCGCCCAGCCCACTAGGGGCTGGTTCCCTTCCCACTTCAGCCCACGGGGCCCTCCGGGATAGGTGGCCCCACCCGGTGGACCCCCGGGACCCTTCCGGTGGTCCCGGTACAATACCGGTAACCCCCGAAACTTTCCCGGTGGCCGAAACTTGACTTCCTATATATAATTCTTCACCTCCAGACCATTCCGGAACTCCTCGTGACGTCCGGGATCTCATCCGGGACTCCGAACAACTTTCGGGTTTCCGCATACACATATCTCTACAACCCTAGCGTCACCGAACCTTAAGTGTGTAGACCCTACGGGTTCGGGAGACATGCAGACATGACCGAGACGCCTCTCCAGTCAATAACCAACAGCGGGATCTGGATACCCATGTTGGTTCCCACATGTTCCACGATGATCTCATCGGATGAACCACGATGTCGAGGATTCAATCAATCCCGTATACAGTTCCCTTTGTCAATTGGTATGTTACTTGCCCGAGATTCGATCGTCGGTATCCCAATACCTTGTTCAATCTCGTTACCGGCAAGTCTCTTTACTCATACCGCAATGCATGATCCCGTGACTAACTCCTTAGTCACATTGAGCTCATTATGATGATGCATTACCGAGTGGGCCCAGAGATACCTCTCCGTCACACGGAGTGACAAATCCCAGTCTCGATCCGTGCCAACCCAACAGACACTTTCGGAGATACCCGTAGTGCACCTTTATAGTCACCCAGTTACGTTGTGACGTTTGGCACACCCAAAGCACTCCTACGGTATCCGGGAGTTGCACGATCTCATGGTCTAAGGAAAAGATACTTGACATTGGAAAAGCTCTAGCAAACGAAACTACAAGATCTTTTATGCTATGCTTAGGATTGGGTCCTGTCCATCACATCATTCTCCTAATGATGTGATCCCGTTATCAATGACATCCAATGTCCATAGTCAGGAAACCTTGACTATCTGTTGATCAACGAGCTAGTCAACTAGAGGCTTACTAGGGACACGTTGTGGTCTATGTATTCGCACATGTATTACGATTTCTGGACAATACAATTATAGCACGAACAATAGAAAATTACCATGAACAAAGAAATATAATAATACCATTTATTATTGCCTCTAGGGCAAATTTCCAACAAATTGGTGAGCCAACTCATTCATTATGGTGTCACTACCGATGAGTTCGTCCCATGGAACTATCCTATTATCCATCCTGAAATCGGTAGCTAGCCTCAGAAGAGTCCTGCTCATCCCAGGGTGAAAACTACGATCGAAAGGATAATGGGACATCTCAACTACACTACACTGCAATGCTTATCCACCTCCGTCTGAAGTGGGTTTTATAGGTAGAGAGGAGAAAATGGCGGGAAAGAACGACTGCGGTATGGCGGGAAATGGGTGGCGGGAAACGGGTGGCGGGAAACGGGTGGCGGGAAAAGGTTGGCGGGAAATGGGTGGTGGGAAACGGGCGGCGGGAAACAGGTGGAGGGAAACGGGTGGCGGGAAATAGTTGGCGCGAACATATGGCGGGAAAAGGTTGTGCGGAATACGTCATAGTTTTACAAAAAAACCAGGGATCATTCGGAAAAAAAATGATGGCATGCACCAGTCGGCCCACAGCAGGCCAACTGAGCCTAGTCGGCCCACTGCAGGCCTATCGGCCAACTGCCGGCCGACTGGACCCTGTCGGCCAACTGCAGGCCGACTGGGCTTGATCTGGTGGCCGACAGCCCAATCGGCCAGCAGCAAGCTGATGGGCCACCAGTCGGCCTGCTGTGGGCTGACTGGGCTCAGTTGGCCTGTAGCGGGCCGACGGTGTATTATTTTTGAAAATTCTTTTTTCAGCGTAATATTTCTGTAATTTAATAAAAAAATATATTATTTAAAAAAAATTAGCAACAAATGCTACGTTATTCAAACAATGATGAAAACAAAATAACACATGTATTATAGGATTCATTTTTGGATCGAGTGTGTCTGTTTTCCCTGTTCTACAAACTGCTATCATTGGTCCGAAATAACCTTTCCTATCATAATTAAGATACAAATCTTCCTGGATTATATGCCATCTTTTCATCCTTCCAGCAAGGTACACACCTTCTCGACCAACACAATTATACATATATTTTCTATCCACATTGTACTATATATATGTCACATGTACGTAAAAGTTTCGAGAAAGATACACTACACAAAAGCACCACTCAACAATATTTGGAATGAGAGGCATACGCTTTGTGGGTTAGTTTTTTTTTCAAAGCTGATGTATATATCAAAAGAGTTGCATATAAATTTTAGTAGAAGAGGTGTAATACATGTTTTTTTCATAATGTGGTTACGGCAGAAAAAAGAGGAATAATATTCAAAAACTTCTTTGATGACACAGGTGTTTGCCGGCAAGGTATGGAATCCAAGGATCATATCACGAGCTAGTTTTCTTTTTAATCTTTTCATCTCACAAGTTCTGCAACCGAACCAAGAGGTTCAATCACTTGTTCAAAGGAGAGTGTCTATTGAGATGAATAATGCCCTCCTTGCCCCTTACACTGCTGAAAATGTTTGAAAGGCTCTTTTATATAGGTGATTTAAAAGCTCTGGAATTGGACTCCATGCTATTTTTCTATAAAAGATATTGGCCAATATTAAGGGATGATCTGATTGAGGAGTTTTGCAAGCGATGAATACGTGCACTATTCCGTCTTATGAAAGGATACAACGATTGTGATGATCGCAAAGGTTGTTTCTCCGGAGAAGGTATCTCAATTCAAACTGACCAATTTATGTAATGTACTAATGTGGTGTAGAAGGTTATTGCAAAAATGGTGGCTACTAGTTTGAAGGTTTTTTGCCAGAGATTATCAGTCCGACCTAGAGTGTTTTTGTTCCTCGAAGAATGATTACGGACAATGTTTTAGTGGCTTATGGATGCTTCCATAAAATAGAGACAATGAGAAGGCAAAGAGGGTATGTGTGCTATCAACCTTGAAGTGCACAAAGCTTATGACTAGGTTGAGTAGTCTTTATTGAAGGAGATAATGTTGAAGCTTGGCTTTGAGGAGAATTGGGTCAATTTTATTATACAATGTGTATCCACTGTTGAACACCTGGCTCAGTTGAATGTGGAAGAAATTGAGAGTTTCGAACCTACGAGAGATTTCGGCAGGGAGATCCTTTATCTCCCTATCTATTTTTGTCATGCACAAAGGATCTGATTGCTCTCTTAATGCATGCGGAGGAGAATAGAAATATTTCTAGAGTGAAGGTTTATAGAGATGCCCTTGCTATCACCAATCTTCTATTTGCCAACGACTTATCGATCCGCATGAGCACTAACATTCACAATGTGGAGGCTGTGAAGTCAGTTCTGGATGGTTGGGGCGAACATTATTATTGTTGAAGGGAAAAAAGTTGTTCAAGCTATTCCCACATATGCAATGTCGGTCTTTAAAATTCCTAAAAAGATTTTTAACGGAATTATTGATGTGTCCTTGCATATTTTGTGGGGAGACAAGGACAATCATAGGAGGATGCATTGGATAGCTTGGTCGAAATGTGTGTCCCAAAGAATCAAGCAGGATGAGCTTTCGTGATATTCACTGTTTCAATCTGGCGGTGCTGGTAAAGCTGGCTTGGTGTCTTCTCAAGAACCCTGACTCTTTACGTGTCACTGTGTTTGCGAGCTAGGTATTTTCATTATGGTGATTTACTATATATAAAGTAAGTGAATTCTCTGAAACATGGTATATGGCAAGTTGACAATGGTTAGAATGCTGATATTTGCGATGATGGTTGTATCTCAAACTGTGCTAATAGAAAAGTTATCATTCCTAATGGGGGTAATCTATTATCTAAGGTAGCACTATTGTTCACGTTTCTAGTAACCGGGATGAAGATCCCACCAGACAAACGTTGTGGCCAATTGACGCACAACGAGTCCTCCTATTCCTCTTCCCCAACACAAGATGTCAGATTTTATTTCTTGGAGTTACACAAAAAAAGGGAGATCTTTGGTTCAATCAGCTTATTTCATGGAACGGGATCATCAACATGGGTGAAAATTGTGACGTACTAAAGGTATGTGACAAACCACAATTAACTCTATTTATTACAGGAGCTAGGCGGGGAGAACCTTATTCCACTATCTGGAAGCCGGCACCACCTCATCTTCCTAAGCATGGCACAAACCCTGACAAAATGAGAAAACACCTAAAAACGGAGCCCTCGCGCCAGCAACAGCCGTGATCCACCATGCATCCATGGTCCTATGACCATAGAAGACAAGGCGGGCCGGCAGCGGCGCCGGCGGGAGGCAGGGGAATCCTAGTTCAGCGCATGGACACACGATCGAAGGGATACATGGATGCCTGGACTAGTTTATTTGAACGAACTTCCTTGGGATCCATCTAAAAGGCAGAAAATTACAGACTTCAATCCCAATCAGCATGACATTAGGACAAAATCAATTTCCATGGAAAAGATCCTCATGGGATGAAATATTCTCCCTAGATTTTAACATGTATTTTATTTCTTGAGGAACTTGTCAGAGTTATGTGTGTGATGAAATTTTCTTACAAGAAAATATGTTCTTGCTTCTTTAACATATATGTATGCTTGTGTGGTCAGTTTTTGTAACGATAGAACAATTAGTTTGTACACAACTCCCCTCCCCCACCCCAAAGAAAAGTTTTCTACACCACAATCTCGTGGCCCCTATATCAAATACAAGAACTTCTCCTACCATACCAATGCCACACCAATGATCAACCTCAATTGCAGTGGAGGACCTAGGTTCTTAACAACGGGGATGGCATAGTTCAACATTTGTGAAAATTTATACCATATTTAGTACTCCCTCCATCCCAAAATAAGTGTCTTAACCATGTACTAACTTTAGTATAAAGTTTTACTACGTTTGAGACACTTGTTTTGGGGAGACACTTATTTTGGGACGGAGGGAGTATAATTTAGCCTAAACATCACCATAGATACATATTTAGTGTTAGATACATAGTAAAATTTATTTTGTAATTTTGGAGGGGGTGCCATGGGTGCAGTTGCAGCACCACCGTTGCTAGAAGCTTGCACAGTGACCTGAGAAGTTGTTTGCACATTTCTCTTTCATAGTGCATACCATATAAAGTTGGTCAACATTACTTGAGGCACTAGTGCATGTTGTTGCATCTTGAAATTGAGTGTGCAACACATTTCTTTTCAAAGAGGCCATACCAAGTCATGCTTCCTCCAGCCCTCGCAAAGCAACTGTCCACTTGGTTCTTAACCTGAAAATTTGGCACATAATTCTGTCGAATTCACCATAAATGAGTACTGACAAACAACTCTCGTAATATATGAATTTTGTTAAAAAAACAGTGCCCCTCATGTGCTAGAAAAGAACAATGATATGCTAAATCTGATGGAATGGAATGCTAAACACTGATCTGACACAAGTTTAAGATTCAGATAATTTGGCTAGTGGCATTCAAATATCTTGATCAAGAACGTAAAATTTTATCCGCGTATAAGAATTGACTGCAGTTTTGTTGCCTCCTGCTGTGTAGCCGCCAGGCTGCTTCCTCTACCGTGGCCTTAGGGACATGGAGGCGCGGTGGACCCTGGTCCTTACCAGCGGGAGGGCTTTGTTTTTAGATGTTGTTTTGAGTTTTGTTAGGGTTTGTGTCCTGCTCAGTAAGACGAGGTGGCGGCAGCTCCCTGAAGATGAAATAAGGTTCTCCCTGCCTAGCCCCCATTACGGTGATGCTTCTAGCATCGTCAGAAGGTCTGTGGAGATTTCTCTCTGACGGATCACGCGGGATTTGGTCAGCGTTTGTCTTCGGTGGATTCACTTGGATTCGATTTTCGTTCGTCTATGTTTGTGTGTCTACAAGTTGAATCTTTCCAATCTACGCTTCTCTTCGTCGACGATGGTTACTGATCTTGTCCGTTGGTCCTCTGGGCCTTAGCACGGCGACTTCTCGAATGTCTAGTAGGGGCGGTGACAGAGGCGCACCTTCGGCTCGCTCCGGTGCTTGTAGTCGCCGCTAAGTTGTCTATGGACCTCGATATAACTTTTTTTACTTCTGGCGTTTTTATACTACCTTGTCAATTGATGAATAGATCGTAAATTTTCCCGCAAAAAAGGAAGAAAGAAGAATTGGCTATAGTTAGCCATCGGATGGATTCAGAAATGCACCAAGTGTCTAGAGAGTTCACAACAAGGAAGTAATAAATGGCGACAAAAAGAAATGGTGAAAAGTTTCATACAACATGGTGATGATGTGATGTATCAAAATTCTTAAACATCTAATTTGAAATTCTTATCATAAAGCCACATGGAACAAATTGCTACACTACTGTCACGGTTTACATGGCCAGAGTGCAAGTTTTTGGATAAGCAACAGCTTATCTGAACCAACCAAGCACCAACTAGGTGGTGCGAGGAGGGGAGCGCATGGCAGGGATGGTGCGATGAGGGACAACGGGAGGAGGCAAGGTCATGAGTTTCTGTGGAACAATGGCGGTGAGGAGGCCGGCGGGAAGGGTGGCCATGAGGGTGTCGCGGGGCAGTTCAGGGGAGTTGTGGGATGAGGTAGGAGTTTTTCTTTTTGAGACATAGGCGGAGGGTTTAGTCCAAAAAAGGTCATTACCGATGTCACTGGTGGGTAATTAGAGTGTCAAGGTGTGATTTAGGTCATCCAATCAGCATGGTTAGATTTTGTTTTTTCACCCTTCGTGCTTCTACAGAGGTAGTAGATAAACAAAATAAAAATGCATATCCTATATACCTATGAAAATGATCCACACTCTTGTTGATCTCAAGATGCAAGTATGCCACATCACCATATAATTATGGATGGGATAAGTCCCACCCCAACATACAACGATGCATGAGAAAGGACCCACCACCATAAGCCATCATGCATGGGAAGATATTTTTATTCCATTATTATACTTATGTTCAATAAATATTTTACAACTATACATAATCAAATATAACAGGTTGTATGTATTTTTAATTTTCACATGTTATTAATGCTTGGTTCTATAGTAATCTCTCAGCGTTTGAGTTGACCAATCCAATGGTACTTGAAGAAGAGTGAAACAATATTTATATTTTCAGAAAATCAAATCTCATTGAAATGTTTTTGCAACCGATTTTGCAGCATGTATCTCTAAGCGGTGAAATGCTAGATGTTAGAATGTAGAAGGAGGAAAAACAGAACAAAGACATAAACGTCGGGACACGAACGTGAAAAGAAAAACGGAAACACTCCCACCTAGTAGTCTGATCAGAAGCCAAGCGTCGGACCTCTCGAAAGCTGTCGATCCTAACTGAATCTCACGGTCAACACAATCAAATCCCGTTGCCAATTTTCAACCAAAAAAAGAATAAGGAAGTAAATCATGTTTCCCAGACCCTCCCTAATTATTCCCTCTAATTAGTCCCCTGTCTTCTCTTTCCTCGGTGCTTTCCGAAACCGAGCTCTCCATCCATCCCCATCTTCGGATTGGACTCCAGCCAACAAAGCAGATCCTCCTCCCCCTCCCTCGCGCCGCCCCACTTCACTGCCCAGATCCGCGACGGCGCTGCTCCCTGCTCCACCGTCCTCTGCTCCGATGCGGCCCCGGGGCGGCATTACAGGTGCTCCATAGCGGCCATAGGGGGTGATACGTCTCCATCGTATCTACTTTTCCAAACACTTTTGCCCTTGTTTTGGACTCTAACTTGTATGAATTGAATGGAACTAACCGGACTGACGCTGTTTTCAGCAGAATTGCCATGGTGTTATTTTTGTGCAGAAATAGAAGTTCTCGGAATGACCTGAAACTTCACGGAGAATATTTTTGGAATTAAAAAAAATACTGGCGAAAGAATCAACACCAGGGGGCCCACACCCTGTCCACGAGGGTGGGGGCGCGCCTACCCCCTGGGCGCGCCCCCTGTCTCGTGGGCCCCCTGAGGCTCCACCGACCTCAACTCCAACTCCATATATTCACGTACGGGAAGAAAAAAATCAGAGAGAAGGATTCATCGCGTTTTACGATACAGAGCCGCCGCCAAGCCCTAAACTCTCTCGGGAGGGCTGATCCGGAGTCCGTTCGGGGCTCCGGAGAGGGGAATCCGTCGCCATCGTCATCATCAACCTTCCTCCATCACCAATTTCATGATGCTCACCGCCGTGCGTGAGTAATTCTGTCGTACGCTTGCTGGACGGTGATGGGTTGGATGAGATTTATCATGTAATCGAGTTAGTTTTGTTAGGGTTTGATCCCTAGTATCCACTATGTTCTAAGATTGATGTTGCTATGACTTTGCTATGCTTAATGGTTGTCACTAGGGCCCGAGTGCCATGAATTCAGATCTGAACCTATTATGTTTTCATGAATATATGTGAGTTCTTGATCCTATCTTGCAAGTCATTAGTCACCTACTATGTGTTATGATCCGGTAACCCCGAAGTGACAATAATCGGGACCACTCCCGGTGATGACCGTAGTTTGAGGAGTTCATGTATTGTTAATGCTTTCGTCCGGTACTCTATTAAAAGGAGGCTTTAATATCCCTTAGTTTCCAATAGGACCCCGCTGCCACGGGAGGGTAGGACAAAAGATGTCATGCAAGTTCTTTTCCATAAGCACGTATGACTATATTCAGAATACATGCCTACATTACATTGATGAACTGGAGCTAGTTCTGTGTCACCCTATGTTATAACTGTTGCATGAGGAATCACATCCGACATAATTATCCATCACTGATCCAATGCCTACGAGCTTTTCACATATTGATCTTTGCTTAGTTACTTTACCGTTGCCCCTGTTACAATTACTACAAAACTGCTACTGTTACCTTTGCCACCGTTACCGTTACTTCCATACTACTTTGCTACTAAATACTTTGCTGCAGATATTAAGTTTTCCAGGTGTGGTTGAATTGACAACTCAACTGCTAATACTTGAGAATATTCTTTGGCTCCCCTTGTGTCGCATCAATAAATTTGGGTTGAATACTCTACCCTCAAAAACGGTTGCGATCCCCTATACTTGTGGTTTACCACGACTATTTTCTAGCACCGTTGCCGGGGAGCATAGCTCTATTCTTTGAGTCACCTGGGATATATATCTGCTGGTCACTATGAGGAACTTGAAAGATGAGAAAACAAAGATTTATCCCTCAACTACGAGGGGGGGTAAGGAACTACCATTTAGCTCTGCACTTGATTCTGCTTCTGTTTTGAGTAAACTTGTGACACCTAAACCTGCTTCTACTATTAATTCTGATATGTCGCATGTTATTGATGATGCCACTTCTGCTATGCATGATACTTATGATGAAACTACTTCTATGCTTGATAATACTGTGCCACTAGGTGAATTTCTGGATGAACAACTTGCTAGGGCTAGAGAGAATGAAATTATTGAAACTGATAATATTGATGAAAGTGATGATGAAGATTCTCCCCCTAGATACGAATTGCGTGTTGTGCCTGAGGGTTATGTTATGGATGAAGAAACTGCTAGATATTTTCTTTCTTGCAATGATAGATATGATCTTAAGAAATTATTAGCTAAGCTGAAGGAAAAATCTTTGAATGCTAGAATGAAATATGACCCTACTTTTGCTACTTCACATATCTGTATTAATGATAAGGATTATGATTTCTCTGTCGATCCTGAGTTAATTACTTTGGTTGAATCTGATCCTTTTCTTGGCTATGAATCTGAAACTGTTGTGGCACATCTTACTAAATTAAATGATATAGCCACCCTATTCACTCATGAGGAAAAAATTTGTTACTACTATATCCTTAAGTTATTTCCGTTCTCATTAAAGGGTGATGCTAAGACATGGTTCAATTCTCTTGATCCTGGTTGTGTGCGTAGTCCCCAGGATATGATTTATTACTTCTCTGCTAAATATTTCCCTGCTCATAAGAAACAAGCTGCTTTGAGGGAAATATATAATTTTGTGCAAATTGAAGAAGAGAGTCTCCCACAAGCTTGGGGGAGGCTTCTCCAATTACTTAATGCTTTGCCTGATCATCCTCTCAAGAAAAATGAAATACTTGATATCTTTTATAATGGACTAACCGATGCTTCCAGAGACCACCTGGATAGTTGTGCTGGTTGTGTTTTCAGGGAAAGAACTGTTGATCAAGCTTAATTGTTATTGAATAATATGTTGACTAATGAAAACAATTGGACACTTCCTGAACCAACTCCTAAGCCAACTCCGAAGAAAAGGGGTATTCTATTTCTCAGTCCTGAAGATATGCAAGAGTCAAAAAAATCTATGAAATAAAAAGGTATTAAAGCTGAAGATGTTAAGAATTTACCACCTATTGAAGAAATACATGGTCTTGATAATCCGACACAGGTAGTAAAGGTAAATTCTCTCTATAGATTTGATGAAGGTGATATTCCTTGTTATAAGTCTGCTAGCCAATGCTTAGATGAGTTTGATAATTTTATTGTTAAACAAGAGAACTTCAATGCTTGTGTTGGTAGACAATTGAAACGTAATGCTTATATGATTGAACACTTGAGTGATTATATGTCTAGAGTTAAAGGTGAACTCAAACTTATTAGTAAACATGCTTCTATGGTCACCACTCAAGTAGAACAAGTGCTTAAAGCTCAAAATGATTTGCTCAATGAATTAAATAATAAGAAAAATGATAATGTTGTTAGAGTTATGACTAGAGGGGGTAAAATGACTCAGGAACCTTTGTATCCTGAGGGCCACCCTAAGATAATTGAGCAAGATTCTCAGGGAACTAATGTTGATGCACCTAGTCCTTCTAACAAGAAGAAAAAGAAAAATGATAGGACTTTGCATGCTTCTAGTGAACCTGTTGTTGACACACCTGAGAATCCCAATGATATTTCTATTTCTGATGCTGAAACACAATCTGGTGATGAACATGAACCTAGTGATAACGTTAATGATGATGTTCATGTTGATGCTCAACCTAGCAATAACAATGATGTAGAAATTGAACCTGCTGTTGATCTTGATAACCCACAATCAAAGAATCAACGTTATGATAAGAGAGACTTCGTTGCTAGGAAGCACGGTAAAGAAAGGGAACCATGGGTTCAGAAACCCATGCCTTTTCCTCCTAAACCATCCAAGAAAAAGGATGATGAGGATTTTGAGCGTTTTGCTGAAATGATTAGACCTATCTTCTTGTGTATGTGTTTGACTGATATGCTTAAAATGAATCCTTATGCTAAGTATATGAAAGATATTGTTACTAGTAAAATAAAGATACCGGAAGCTGAAATTTCCACCATGCTTGATAATTATACTTTTAAAGGTGGAATACCTAAGGAACTTGGAGATCCAGGAGTACCAACTATACCATGCTCCATTAAAAGAAACTATGTTAAAACTGCTTTATGTGATCTTGGAGCCGGTGTTAGTGTTATGCCTATCTCTTTATATCGTAGACTTGATTTGAATAAGTTGACACCTACTGAAATATCTTTGCAAATGGCCGATAAATCAACTGCTATACTTGTCGGTATTTGTGAGGATGTGCCTGTTGTGGTTGCAAATGTTACTATTTTAAAGGACTTTGTTATTCTTGATATTCCCGAGGACGATAGTATGTCCATTATTCTTGGAAGACCCTTTTTGAATATTGCAGGGGCTGTTATTGATTGCAACAAAGGCAATGTCACTTTTCATGTTAATGGTAATGAGCATACAGTACACTTTCCGAGGAAACAACCTCAAGTCCAGAGTATCAATTCTATTGGAAAAATTCCAACGATTACTATTGGAGGTTTTGAATTTCCTCTTCCTACTGTCAAAAAGAAATATGATATTCTAATTATTGGGGATGTGCATATCCCCGTTGAGGTAACCTAGTGCTATTTGAAAATGCTCCGGTTTCATGCGATTCGGAATGAGTTTGTTAACAAGACTTGATCAACCTTGTTAGTGGATTCCTTTTGATGAGCATGAGATGGATGAAGTTAGAAAGAACAACTCTCTGTACCCTCCTTATAATTTTTGTTATTTAGATTAAATAAAGCAAAAATAGTATTTTCTATCTGTTTTCTGAATTATCCTTGCAATAAAAAAATACCCCGAAAATAAAAGTTCTCCAAATGCCCTGAAATTGAAATATGATTTTTTGTAGAATATTTAAGAATATCTCGCACTGAGAACACATCAGGGGAAGCCACCACCTGGCCACGAGAGTCCAGGGCGTGCCCCCCTGCCTCGTGGGCCCCACGTGGCCCCCCTCCACTTATTCCAGCACCCACACACTTCGTCTTCCTCCAGAAAAAATCACCACACAGCTCAAACTCGTGTTCTAGCTCGTTTTGCTGCGATTTTCGATCTCCTTGCTCAAAGCTCCACTCACAAACTGCTTTGGGGGATTGTTCTTCGGTATGTGACTCCTCCAATGGTCCAATTAGTCTTTGTTCTAGTGCTTTATTCATTGCAAATTTTTGCTGCTTAGATGACCCTGTTCTTGAGCTTGCATGTCAAGTTTATTTTGTCCCAAGTAGTTCTAATGCATGATATAGTCTCTAGGAACTTGTGGGAGTAGTTGCTATCAATCTTGTTGAGTTTAGTTCACTTTTATTTTGGGACACTAAAAATTTTAGAAATTTTCAGAAAAAGAAAATGTTGAAGAGATTGTTGAGAGGCTCTTCGAGCCGAAGCTCGAAGGATAAGCAAAGTAAGGAGGATAAGAAGCCCAAATATAATCCCCCTCGCACTGCGGAGGTTCGGCCGTGTGAATGGCCTTGTGATGAGTTCTTGAAGGCAGTTGGGATTCATGATGATTTTTATTATTTGGCTGAGAATGTAGGCCTCACCGACTTCCTCCGCGACCAGCGCGAACAGTATCTCCTACTCACTAACATTTTTGTGCAAAATTTTCATTTCCATGCTAGGAGATCACCACCTTCAGTGGAGTTTCATTTATATGATGAAGTTAAGGAGATGTGCCTATATGATTTTTGTCGGGTATGCAAGATACCCTTTGAGGGCAGCATAGAGGAACCACACCGTAATGATGTGGAGGGATTTATTAATGAAATTGATGTAGGGGAAACGAGGAAAGTTTCAGGTGCAAGAATTACTAGCATACATTTTCCTATTCTACGTTACTTTGCAATATTTGCTAGTAGATGCTTGATTGGTCGCGGGAACAATGGAAATCTTAGTGCTCCTGATATTGTTATTTTGCGCCATGCTTTGTTTCATGATACAACTTTCAGTTTAGGCGCTATTATTGTTAAACGATTAAGTCTAAACCGTACAAAGGGCCCCATCTTCGGTGGCATCTTTGCTTCGCGCCTTGCTGCACACTTTAATATACCTATTAGGCATTATGAGAAAGAAGAAAATTTGCTGCCCCCTGTCTTTCTAGATTATAAGAGTATGGTAGCACATGATTTTATTGTGAAAAATAAGAAGAAACTGCTTAAGTATAATTTGATATTCGATAAAAATTATTGTGAGTTTATTACCTTGCCTGCGCCCTCTTTGTTTAACATATTTTCAGGCACGTACCTCATTTTGCCGGAGGCCATTCATGCATACTTGAGTGCAACACCTGCTCCAGAGGCTGAGCCGGAGCCACCAGTTGACCCTTATCGGCAGTCTGTTTATCAGTGGGATCCGGAGGAGATCGCCAACCAGTGGTACCCCGAGGATCCTCCTCAGTACACTGGAGAGGACCACTTTGATCCGTGGGCATAGACCAACTGAGGCCAAAAGCCTAAGCTTGGGGGAGTACATATTTCTCACCGACATTACATTCATGTTCACACACTCATTCTAGTTGTCGGTGCTCATACTTTTTCATTGTACTATCCATGCTAGTTTATTTTCCTTTTTCTCACTTTCTTCTTGTGTGCTTGAATAACCTTAAGAAAAGCCAAAAAAATAGTTGTAGCTTTTAGCTAGTTTACTTTCCATGCCTGTAGTAGTAGTAATTAAAAGAAAACCCAAAAATATTTCTCGTTCTTCTTTTGCTTGTTGGGAGCTTTCCCGTGTAAATAGTTTTATTTCCTTCCTTTCTTTGGGGGTCGAGAGGAGAAGACCATAATGAAAATGTTGAAGTGGCTCTTATATGCATTATTGTTGAATTAGCCAGGAGCCCATATTACCTTGTCTTCTCCCTTGAATTAAATGCTTGCAGATTCCAGCTTAGTCCAATGCACGTGCATTATTATTATTATCCACACCGTTCGGTCGTGCAAGTGAAAGGCAATAATGACGATATATGATGGACTGATTGAGATGAGAGAAGCTGGTATGAACTCGACCTCTCTTGTTTTTGTAAATATGATTAGTTCATCGTTCCTGATTCAGCCTATTATGAATGAAACATGTTTGCAATGACAATTAGAGATTATAGTTGCTCATGCCATGCTTAATTAGCTAGGAGTTTATAATGGTTTACCTTGCATGCCAACATGCTATTAAAATGGTTGTGATGTGGTATGATAGGGTGGTATCCTCCTTTGAACGATTCGAGTGGCTTGACTTGGCACATGTTCACACATGTAGTTGAAACAAAATCAACATAGCCTCCACGATATTTATGTTCATGGTGAATTATATCCTCCTCATGCTTGCACTCATTGTTGATTAATTTTAATGCATGTTCATGACTATTGTCGCTCTCTAGTTGGTCGCTTCCCAGTCTCTTTCTAGCCTTCACTTGTACTAAGCGGGAATACTGCTTGTGCATCCACTTCCATAAACCCCAAAGTTATTCCATATGAGTCCACCATACCTTTCTATATGCGGTATCTACCTGCCGTTCCAAGTAAATTTGTATGTGCCAAACTCTAAACCTTCAAATGAAATTCTGTTTTGTATGCTCGAATAGCTCATGTATCAACTAGGGTTGTATGTATCTTCCATGCTAGGCGGGTTATTCTCAAGAGGAGTGGACTCCGCTCCTCACTCACGAGAAAATGGCTGGTCACCGGGATGCCAGTCCCATGCTCAAACCAAATCAAAATAATTGCAAACAAAACTCCCCCAGGATTGTTGTTAGTTGTAGGCACCCGTTGTTACGGGCAAGCCACAGATTGTTGCTTGTTGGTGGTGGGGGCGTATAAACTTTACCATTCTACTTGGGAACCGCCTATAATGTGTGTAGCATGGAAGATATCGAGATCTCTCGGTTGTTATGTTGACAATGAAAGTATGCCACTCAAAATATTATTTATCTCTATTTCAAAAATTGAGCTCTGGCACCTCTACAAATCCCTGCTTCCCTCTGCGAAGGGCCTATCTATTTACTTTTATGTTGAGTCATTATCCTCTTATTAAAAAGCACCAGTTGGGGAGCACCGCTGTCATTTGCATCCATTACTATTAATTTACATTGAGTATAACTATGGCTGGATCTCTTTTACCATGAATTACAATGTTTAGTCAGTCCTTGATCTTCAGAGCTGCTCTGCATTTATGTTTTGCGGTCTCAGAAAGGGCTAGCGAGATACCATCTTGTTATATCATATTATGATTGTTTTGAGAAAGTGTTGTCATCCGAGATTTGCTATTATTGCTCGCTAGTTGATTATGCCATTGATATGAGTAAACATGAGACCTAAATGTTATTGTGAATATGGTTAGTTCATAATCTTTGCTGAAAACTTGAATGCTGGCTTTACATATTTACAACAACAAGAGCAAACAGAGTTTGTAAAAGTTTTTCTTTATCACTTTCAGTTTATCAACTGAATTGCTTGAGGACAAGCAAAGGTTTAAGCTTGAAGGAGTTGATACGTTTCCATCGTATCTACTTTTCCCAATACTTTTGCCCTTGTTTTGGACTCTAACTTGCATGATTTGAATGGAACTAACCCGGACTGACGCTGTTTTCAGCAGAATTGCCATGGTGTTATTGTTGTGCAGAAATAAAAGTTCTCGGAATGACCTGAAACTTCACCAAGAATATTTTTGGATTTATAAAAAATACTGCCGAAAGAATCAACACCAGGGGGCCCACACCCTGTCCTCGAGGATGGGGGGCGCGCCCCCTGTCTGGTGGGCCCCCTGAGGCTCCACCGACCTCAACTCCAACTCCATATATTCACGTTCGGGGAGAAAAAAATCAGAGAGAAGGATTCATCGCGTTTTACGATACGGAGCCGCCGCCAAGCCCTAAACTCTCTCGGGAGGGCTGATCTGGAGTCCGTTCGGGGCTCCGGAGAGGAGAATCCGTCGCCGCCGTCATCATCAACCTTCCTCCATCACCAATTTCATGATGCTCACCGCCGTGCGTGAGTAATTCCATCGTAGGCTTGCTGGACGGTGATGGGTTGGATGAGATTTATCATGTAATCGAGTTAGTTTTGTTAGGGTTTGATCCCTAGTATCCACTATGTTCTGAGATTGATGTTGCTATGACTTTGCTATGCTTAATGCTTGTCACTAAGGCCCGAGTGCCATGGATTCAGATCTGAACCTATTATGTTTTCATGAATATATGTGAGTTCTTGATCCTATCTTGCAAGTCATTAGTCACCTACTATGTGTTATGATCCGGTAACCCCGAAGTGACAATAATCGGGACCACTCCCGGTGATGACCGTAGTTTGAGGAGTTCATGTATTCACTAAGTGTTAATGCTTTGGTCCGGTACTCTATTAAAAGGAGGCCTTAATATCCCTTAGTTTCCAATAGGACCCCGCTGCCACGGGAGGGTAGGACAAAAGATGTCATGCAAGTTCTTTTCCATAAGCACGTATGACTATATTCGGAATACATGCCTACATTACATTGATGAACTGGAGCTAGTTCTGTGTCACCCTATGTTATAACTGTTGCATGAGGAATCGCATCCGACATAATTATCCATCACTGATCCAATGCCTATGAGCTTTTTACATATTGATCTTTGCTTAGTTACTTTACCGTTGCCACTGTTACAATTACTACAAAACTGCTATTGTTACGTTTGCCACCGTTACCGTTACTTCCATACTACTTTGCTACTAAATACTTTGCTGCAGATATTAAGTTTTCCAGGTGTGGTTGATTGACAACTCAACTGCTAATACTTGAGAATATTCTTTGGCTCCCCTTGTGTCGAATCAATAAATTTGGGTTGAATACTCTACCCTCGAAAACTGTTGCGATCCCCTATACTTGTGGGTTACCAGGGGGTGGTGCGCCCCATCTACATCTCGATTGGGGCCTCTACTACCATCCATCTTCCCCTCCCCCGACGAAATACCAGGATTTCGCTTCTGTTTCTCCCCTCTTCGAAGTCCCTCTGCTCAGAATCAAAGGTATTGTACCGCGACAAAATACCCAACCCCTTCCCCAGGCGTGTGATTACATCTGTGCCTACTTCCATCTACAACCATGTTCGATGTTTTGTAATGCCAATTTTTGCATTTAGGTATGTAATGCGTAATCTACATAGTACTAATTGGTTCATGTGTTCATTGTGTGCATATATAGGTCTGCTCTTCATCTATTAGGTCAGATAATAATTAGAAAATAATAAATTTTGGGATAGCAAACATTATGTGTGCTTCCTACTCAAGAGATATGCCTCCCCATTTGGCGGCAATATTTGTTTTCATTTCATTTTAAAAAAAATCGAGCTTCCAAGCAAGACTAATGATGCACCCAGTTCACATTTTTCATGCTTCTGACTTGCTTTCATCCACAGGATGCTTCCAAGTAATAGTACTGATGTACCCAGTACACTGTCTCATGCTTCATACTACTCGTGCTTCCACACTATATATTCAATTTGTTTCATTCAGCTAAAATTTTGCTTCTTATTACCGTGCATCCATATTCTGCTTCCAAGTAACAGGAGAAATGCACCCAGTACACTTTTTTCATTAATAAATTCATTTTGTTTCATACAGCTAAAAGTTTGCTTCCACTTAAAACACTTTATTAAGGTTTACTAACAAAGTAATTTTCTTTATGTTTTTAGTTGACCCGCGACAATGAAAGAGGACGAACCCCAATGCATGTTGAAGAGCCGATATGCGGCTGGAAGGTTACATGATCTTGTCATAGGTATGGATGAAAAGTGGAAAGAACTCATCTGCAATCGAGGCTGGGCTAATCTTCTGAATGTTGGATCCTTCTCAGCTCCTGAATCTCTGCTTGAGTGGATAATAGATAGAATTGACCCGGTGCTATGCGAATTTAGGAATCACAGCAACAATACTAGTATTCTTTTCAACAAAGATATGGTTGACCAAGCTCTCGGCCTTCCTCCTGGTACCAGACCTGTTGTGATCACAAGTAAGCACCAAGAATCAGCCCACCGTGAATTCTACAAGATAGAGTATGATCATGGTAGAAGGGCGCCCATAGACTATGCAGCCGGTCTGCTCGAAAAAGAAAAAGAAGAAAGCCTGGACGAAGAGACCTTATTTAGGACCTTTTTCCTAGTAGCACTGGCTACTCAGCTTGCCCCTGGAACTGGAAATATGTTGCCTTTGAAGTTTCTTGGCAGCCTTGAAGTTTCTTCGGAGGTTTGCGAGTACACATGGGGAGAACTCATTCTTAAAAATGACATGTATCATATTGCTGAATTTCAGAAGAAAAATAAAAAAGCTATATTGGATGGAACCTTAAAAAAATATGGGTTGGAGCTGCTTACCCGTGGTCGCTGTACGCTCACTAATCTCTGCGGCTTCATTTGTTAGTCCCCTGGCTACTTTCTTATTTTTAATTCTTGTGTTTTCCCAATCTTTCTTACGCAGATTATATACATGGACCACCTCGACTTCCCTGAGTCATCTTTGTCGTTGCATCGCATAGACTAATCGCTTCCCAGAGCATCCCATGTGACAGATGATGACTTCAAATTTGTCATCGAGCACGATAGAAGTAGACTTGATGTCAACTCCAACACATACGGCGCACGCCCAGTAAGACTAAATAAACCATGTTTCCACCATTTTATTAGCTGCTTCATCATGCTAATCAAAACGATGACGCCAAGTAATTGATGATTTGCTTCACACATATTGTATTTTTGCTAACAACTCGTTTTCGCAGTTCCGCCCATTCCATATGACCCCCTATGCTATCCAACCGGCAATATTGGAAGACCAACCACATGAGCCGCATGTTATACCGGAGCATCCACCGGCGTCTACAAACCAACTGCCAGAGGTACCCTCCGAGAATAGTACTCATTTTGTAGCTTTCAACCTGTCATACTTTGTACAAACTGTAATCTATGTTTTCTAATCATGTTTTCGTGCTCCATGGTAGGACATGCATGGCAAAGACCCAAAATTTCCTGGCACCCATTCTAATGTATGCCACCAGTATTTCTCAAACATACTTGTTTCTACTCAACAATTTTCTGCTTCGGACTTCTATGATGTCAAATTCAATATTGTATGTTTTATGATTTCATCAGACCCCTATGATTTTTGTTCACCCTTGTGCTCCCCTAAAACAAGTTTCTTAGTTGTCATGGCTTTTTGTACCATGCTCCCAGCTTTCATTTCTTTTGCATTCAAAAAATCCCACGATATCTTCACAACAACCGTTTCTATTTATTATCTCCAACAAAACACTATTCTAGACATGTACTTATGCTTCTTCCTACAATCATAAATGTCGCAATCGTTTACTTTATATGCTTCCATGAAACAACCACCATGCACACACGATGCTAATGACAACATCATCATGTCCTCATGCATGAGCTACCTGAATTCCTAATTCCAATTTTCGAGAAACACAAAGTTTTATGGGCTCAAGATATTGCAAGAGCCACATCATAGCTCAATAAAAAGCATGCGAAGCGCATGTCTGACTTCGCGCAAGATGCTATTGCTGCTACTAAAGACCAGGCTACAAACATTGCTGCCTTTTCATCACCCCCTCCCCCCGGGTAGTCGATGCTTCTAATGTTGAAAAAGCTCAAGGAAGTAGTTCAAAGGTGACACCCAACACTAGGTTTTGGCAGGAAGCTACTGCATATGCATACGAGGTGGAGCAAAGTAGGGGGAAAGCAACCCACAATAACCAGGTCACTTATTCAACAACAATGCCTTGTTTGAACCAAGACACTGCTGCCCAGGAAAGAAGGCAGAGGCTCATAGATGCCATGGAAGTTCCATCTTGCAGTCTTCTCCAACCTGGTGAGACTTGGACCCAAATAGCACAACAACCACCTCCAGCTCGCGAAGCACAAGATATAGATGTCCCCACACCAGATGCACAAACCACAACAACAGGTTAGAACCAGGCCAACACTATGTATCATACGAGGACTTCCGGAATTCACTAAAGCCTCGTGGCAAAATTGACACCCATGTCATGGAGCTCTACATTCGACACTTTAACCTTGTTATTTTGTGGACACCAAGTGGCTCACCTATCCCCACCAAATATGCATTCTCACAATTCTTCACTGTAAGTACATTCCATCCTCCGTTGCTATATATCCTCCCTTCCCTTGCACTTGTCTCACTTGTTGTGTGACATGAACTTTTTCGACCATTTGAAAAGTCCAAACTAGCAGTACCCGAGCAAGATTTTGGCCCAAACACCTGCCTTCGAGAATTCAACAAAGAATACAAAGAGGGGTCACTGAAATCAAAGGATCTGGTAAGCATACTCCATGTTTTCCATGCTTCTATACTAAAAGAGGTTACACATTATTATATATGCTACAACTATCCAAAAAAAACAATTTCGTAGTTGCACCTAGTTGTTCATTGTTCCTAATGTGTTTATTGTTCCGTCATTGGAATTGCAGCTGTACTTCTCATCCCTCACAAAGACCATTGGATCCTATGTTGCATCAACCTTCTTCATAAATAGATCAACATCTTCGAATCCAACAAGAAACTCAAATCTGATGAAGCATACGAGATTTCAAATAATCTGGTTAGTTTCCTTGTGTCAATAAATCATTTTTAAGTGTTACGGCTTACCAAGTTTTGAACATTCTCATGCATACGTGGCTTCAGGTCACCAATTTCGTCAAACTAATGACCATGTCAAATGCTTTCCCCAAGAAGAATTTCAGCGAATTCACGTGTTTCAACCCTCCTGATTGTCCTCAACAGAAAACAAAGTAAGTTTGGTAAAAAATAATTATGAAATCATAATCACACAATCTGTGCTCATCATGCATCCTGCTTTTGCTAGCTTTTATTGTGGAGTCTTCGCGATGCTCTTCATGAAGCATTGGGATGGGAAGAATATGACAGACTTTTCCATGGTAATGCATCGCAACCTGACTTCACATGCTTCCACACCTGAAAATGCATTTGCTTTAAACTCACCGTGTTTGTTGCACGCAGGACACCTACAACCATCGCGTACATCTCACGCAAATGATCCTTACTTCCGAGTTCAACAAACAAGATCCAAGATGGGTGTTGAAGAGGAAGAAATGAGATCCTCACTATGGGTTGAAGAGGAAGAAATGAGATTCTTGCTTGCTGCCATCCAGGCCCTACCAAATTCGGTTCATTACATAGCTGTACCCGCTATGTGTGTTTCCACTATGTAATGACATGCAGTGATACATGACTAGTATTTTTGCTTCTTCTAGTGAACCGAACTACAACATCTACTTTGTTTAGCACCATCAAATGTCTACTGAATCATCAGGTTTATACATTCAACTAGTTCTTTTTTTCACCTGAAGTCGTAATGTATCGTTCACTTTCCATGCAATGCTCGCACATGTTTCCATGTGTGCTTCTGTGACCAATACTCCATGCTTCTCATGTCTAAACTAGTGAGCAGTTCACAAACATATGAAATGCTCCAGTACCCTATTACACAAGCATCTCTATAACACTAACTTTGCTTCCAATTCCAATGCTACATGCACCTGAATACCTTGATACTACATAACCTACTATAGAACACATGCTATTTTTCAGGACACCCGTAGCTTGGACAGGTTCACATACTTCGCCAATGGCATACGTAGTGCCGTGTTTCCAGTTCTCATCCATACATGATATTATAGCAATCTAAGCATTGCACTAGATTGCAGTGCTTCATAAACATTTGGTACTAACATCCAACATACATTATCATGCTTAACATTTGAAACACAAACATGTCAAAAAATCTGGTATTGGATGATATCAAGTACCAGTTCATCAACCAAATAGTTCACATGTTCTTACAAATAAGGCAAAAAGTAAGGCCGTGCAACACTTATTACCACCTAGACAAAAACGATTATGGTTCATCGGTAGCTTAATCAAAGACCCTCAGATAACTAGTTTCACAAGGTGAGATCCGTCTCTCGTCTCAGCCTCTCCGCTTCTTCCTTTTGCTGTTGGATTTCGAGCACCAAATATGGGAACCTAGCCTTGTTGTGCCAATCCTCGCGACAGTACGAGCACAAACTCTTCTTCTTTGCTTCTTTCTTGGCATTCTCCTGTCGCAGCTCGACCAACGGCTTCCTCCTCTTCTCTTTCTCTTTTGGTCTCCCCTTTTTCGCAGATTTTGGAGGATTATTCAAATTCCTGCAGGCTATAGCTTCTGGTTGTGGCGCTTCTTTCTCAGGCAATCCACCTGACAACCTAAACTTCCACACTAGCATGCTTAACTCATCCACCCCACCATCAACAATCTTGTATTGTTTCAGAACCAAAGCATGCATCTGATGCAAGGGTAGCCATCTTTACGCACAACTCGTTGTATCGTAAAGTATTTGTCTCTGGCACATCTGAACAAACAATCTTGCTTCTAACAGGCCGAATGGTAGCCTCCTCAGACCACCTAAAAATCAAATATTTTTCTGGAATTGCTTGCACATTTGTATGAATCATAACCTTCAGAATGTGATGGCACAATACCCCATTCATGTGGAATCGGTTGCAAGAACAGTCATATGAGCTACCATCTGGTTCAACAACAACAACTCGGACTTTTTTGCATCTAGGATCACTACGACAAAGTTCAAACTGGTGTGGATTACCTCCGACGGGAGTAATCATCAGTGCTGTTATCTCCTGCATCATTTGCTTGAACTTGTCAAATACAGCCCTGGTGTAAAACTTGGACGCTTGTTCCTCAATTTTGTACCTACACAATGGCTTACAGGACGCAAAAAGCGACTACCCCTACAAAATGAAGCAATCAATTTACATAACACAAGCAATCAAACAACATATCAGAAGCTAACTCTGTACATATCAGAAGCAAGGTGATGGTAACGTGTCGAGAATAACTGTAAACTCCATACCTGGACCATAATGGTGCACCAGTGGCCTCCCCAAGGAATCCAACATTATCCTCCCGGTCTAGCCTCGTTTCCTGTATGAAATCGTACTACTTGACAAACTGCCAAACTAAGTCATGTGGGTGTACAAGCTTCTTGAAGAACGAGTTCAATCCCTCAGACCTACCCGTTGTTCCAGTGAACGGGAAGAAGTTTTTGTTGGAGTACACTGGTGCCCATGTGTCCCTGCAGCTCCACATGTTATTTACATGAGTGTGCTGGACCAAATCATGCTTCAACACCATCTCCTGCCATGCTTTCTCAAATTCCTCAACCGTGTCAGTCACGTTAACACAATGATAGAATTCCTCTTCAAAACCATCCCGGGTCCTGAACAACATACCAAGTTTTTCCTTTGCAATCTTCAGTATGTGCCACTTGCAACATCTATGAACCGTCATAGGCATCACTGCCTTTATAGCTGCTGCCATCTGTTGATCCTGGTCCGTCAATATGCATCCGGGTTGTACATGACCCATAGCATCCATCCACTTCTCAAAAACCCACTTGAAAGTTCCAATTTTTTCATCCGGAAGCAATGCACACCCCAACATTATGGTTTGCATGTGGTTGTTGATCCCCACGATTGGGGCAAAAGCCATATCATATCGGTTTGTACAGAAGGTTGTATGAAAAAATACGCAATCGTTGAATTTCTTGTATGCCTCTCTGGTCCGTCCGCCAACCCAAAAAAAGTGCTCTCATTGCTTCATTACTGTTTGTTTGCTTTGCATAGAAGAAACGTGGACTCTCAGCATGAAGCTTCTCAAAATATTCACACGTTTTTGCCATATCTTTCAGAGACACCTCATTCCTCCACTTAGTTCGAATGTTCGCAACATCTCTATCAGTATATGGTAGGTTCCCATGACCACCATGCAAATCTCCAAGTGTAGCCATAATCAGAGAGGTGGGTATGTTGCGGTTATGTAGTGTCTTCAGAAACATGTAGTCTTCATACAGCACTTTCCTGTGTGATGTGTAATACATGGTCCATTCATCCCTACTCATCAAGGGGTGTGTATGCTCTTCTTGGAATACCGTCACTTCCCATTTTCCACCCCTGAGCCCAACTGCCATTCTCGCTTTGCAGTCATGCCTATTTACCCTGTTCCTATTCCTTTTTTGCAGCAATTTTCTTTCTACCAAAATCTTGCTCCTTGTTACATCCTTCTGCTAAAACATCAGCTGCATCCTGCATCTCAGGATCACATCCTGCATGCTTGCCTCCTACATCACCATCCCCCTTTCTTGCATGAGCACACTCAAACTCACACTCAAACTCCCTTCTGATTTAAAGTCACAACCCTTTTTCTGGGTCCTTTTTGTGCCCGCAATCCTTGTCCCAAAACCTTGCTTCTTGGCATATTCATTATAAAACTTCTGAGCTTCCTCGACAGTGTCGAACACCATACCAACATAGGGCGCTTTTTGGTCTGACTGATGATGCATCTCCAGAAGCCTGTACATTTTCGTCTTCTTCACCGTCTTCCATCACTTCATCCTGTCAAAAAGACATTACAATACTGTAAGTGCACATACACCACTGCCCTTGCATGCTTCATTAGCTCAAAACGGATGCTTCTAACACTATATACAAGTGCATCATGCATTTCCGAAGACTAAAACTGTAAATATTGCCCATTTTCAAGCACACATGGACACTTCTCATCGCAAGTTTAACAACCATCAAATGTGCATCTTGCTTCTACACAAAAGTCTAACGGATGCAAAGCACAAAAATTACTTTATGCTTCTGATAGAATAAAATAACACATTCATAGCTTCCACCTACTTTCCCTACTGCATCCTTGGTTGTTACATATGCTTCCACAAAATTATTTTTATCCCTTCGTCAACACCTCATACGTGAATCCCAGAAACCATATACATAATGGAAATCGATGGAAAATACACATGTTGGCATCATGCATCAGCCAATTCACGTCCGAAACCCCCCAAGTAAACCCTTTTTAAAGGTACAGACTAGGATTTTACCTGTTCGTCGCCATTGTTCACAACTGGCGGATTGACGAACTGACGACTTGAACCACTTGCAGAATCACTTCCTGCTTCGAAACTGATGCCAGACCAGGAAGGATTTGGCGCACTGGAAGCAGGATGACGATCTCCATCATGAAAACCACAATACTCGATCTCACGGGTTAAGTGCGCCATTTTTGCTTCGTCGGGAGAGAAGCATTCGACCAGGAAGCAGTGTTTGAGGGTGGAAGAAGGGCGTCTAGAGAAAGAAGCCATGGAGTGGGCGTAGCTCGCGGGATCAGTTTCTTATATGGAAGCACTCAATCATCGCGCTATAAAAGGGCTCATCTAACGTGGGGACTAAGAAGCAGATCTGACGTCCATCTCGTTTCTGATCCCAACGGCCAAACACTGGTCTGATAGGATGCAAAGCATCAGATGTCTGATGGGTAGTGGTTACGAAGACAAAAACGCCGGGACACGAAAGAGCAAATCAGGAAGAAAAAAAAAGCGACCACGCTGGGACTCGAACCCAGAATCTCCCGCTCCGGAGGCGAGCGCCTTATCCATTAGGCCACGCGGTCATCGTGTAATTACCGGTAGCAAAGAATATAATAGGCAGATGGGAAAATTCATACTGCAAAAATGGCTAAAATACTAGAGAGTCTTTGCACCCAATTAATCAATTTCCAGGACATAATTTACCAAAAACATGCAAGAAGATTATCCTGCCAGCTACTCATATTAATTAAAGACTATAACAGTCACAAGTCCCAACAAAATTACAAAGCCACAAAATTTTCTATGTCAAAGCAACTGCAAATTCCTATTTTAGAAATGTCCATTAAAATTTACCAATTATTATATCCTGAAATCCCTGTAAACTAGAAAACTCCCATTCTTGTGAGATGTGTAAGCTTAACTAAGTGGAGTAATTTTTCCTTTTTGTTCAGTATACGTATATATGATCCATGTCATGAAGAAAGGTATGGAGATTTTTCTTTTCAAAATAAGTCTGGGGAGCGAGTGTGTGTCTTTCAAATGTGCTGGTCTTCGGTGGATCTATTTGGATCCAGTTTTTGTTTATCTTCGTTTGTGTGGTTGCCGCTTTGGTGTGCCGGTCCTTTTGGGCCTTAACACGACGACTTCCCGACTGTTTACTATAAGAAGGTTTGCTCGGCTCCGCTGATGGAGGGGCGATGACCGCGACGCGCCTTCGGCTCGCTTCAGTGCTTGTAGTCGTCGCTAGGTGGTCCATAGACATAGTTGTAATTTTTATTACCTCTTGTATTCTTTGTACTGCCATGATTGATGAATAGATTAAAAATTTCTCTCGCAAAAAAGAAAGAGAAATGTGAGTGTACGTGTCTGGAAAATAAAAAAAAGTGCGAAATCAACTGAGCCACGAGGCCCGGTACGGGTAGCCCGGGCCCACTGGAATACGCTCCGCTCAACCACGGCCCGTCCAGTCATCAACCCTCCCCCAAATCCCACCGGAATCCTCCGCCGCCGACGGCCACCGTCGACACCGCCGCCCGTATACCGCCTGGCTTCCGCGACCCCGGCCCCGCGGGAGGAATGCATCGGAGTAGGAGACCGAGCCGCCGACGAGGGCCAGGCGAGGGTAGGGATCGGCGGGGGCGTCACTGTTCTTTGCCGTGGAGGAGCGGCGCGTCGAGGGGAGGCTCCGGCGGCTGGCCGCTCGGGTCTGGATTGAAGGGCAGCTCGGCAACTACGCAGGTAGCAAGTTTAAGCTTCAAATTTGCCCTGACCAGGACAGGAGGGTCAGGTCACTAATCAAATCAACTCCACTACTTAGCTCTTTAACCTGTGAAATCTGTACGATCCATGGTTTGGTTATGTAGTATGTACTGTATGTATGTACTAATCTGTCTATCTATGATCTTGATCTTGTAGCAATGTTGAAGGTTGATTATCAGTATGTGTGCAGAATCCATCATCAGGTCAGGCAGGAGTTGAAGTATTCACAAGATAATCTAGACCTATATATTTTCTCAGCTTGGGGAAATGGTTTGGGTATTGCTGGTACAACCATTTTTTCCTTCTGTACCTCCCCCTTCCCAGCGTTTTCACTTTTGGCAACCTAAGAAATAAACCACTGGGGACAAAACTGGGATTAAGTAGTGCTGGTCTGTGCCTAAATGTGCGTTGGTTGTAGCACGGCTTAGGTTTCCTGAAAATCGAGAGAATAAAGGTCCAGTGCTTTGTGTCTGCTCTGCATTACCCATTATAATCTGTCCAGCTCAGCAAATCAGCAGGATTCTCCTTTTGGATAGTTTATTATCTGCATATTGCTTATGTTTTCTTGCTTGTCCAAACATCTTTATTAGTATGAACATTGCATCTTTTGCTTGAGTCAGCACGTTTACACAATGTATCTCTGTTATTCATTATTTTTTATTTTTTATTTCATAATTGTATGATGTGAACAAGTAGGCATAATTTATTCAAATGGATCTGTGTAGCTTCCCCTAGCTAGTGTAGTACTTCCTCTGCCCCAAATTATAAGACGTTTTTGGTAGGCACGTCTTATAATTTTGGACGGGGGTAGTACTATTTGACAATCAGGCAGCTGTTGGGTTGATCTAGCAATTTCTCATCCTGAAAACAGTCCTAATACCTGCATGATCTGAGTTTTAACTAATGTACCCCTTTCCTTGGATAGGGGAATGGAAAAATATATGTGAAATCTCAGCATATCAAGTTCACTGCTCTTTTCAATGAACAATGAATTAAGTATTGTGCAATGCTGTACTCTTGTGAATGTTTACTTATGGAATGGCACAAATAGCACCCATCAGCAATTTAGCAATGTTCATGGTATGTGCGGACTAACTGATGCTTAAAGCTGATAGTTTGCCATTTGCCATGGTGGTTCCAACTTGCTTGTTTTGTTAGTTTGTCCTTGGTGTGTAGGATCCAAAGGAGTACTAATCAAGAATGCTCCTTTTTTTTCCTTTAAAAAAGTAGTATCGTTTGAACAAGTATGCTTGATTTGTTCAACCATATTGTAGCTGTCTTAACATAGAAGAAGTTAGAAGATGTTACAGCAAATAGATATAAGTACATTATTCATGACGTGGTTTAACGAAACCGCTGCTGCCTGGCCGGTCGCTGCTGCCCACAGCTGCCTGGTTCAGCTTTTTTTTTGACGAAAAGTAGCCTGTACATGAGGATATGTAGTACTTCCTCTGTAAACTAATATAAGAGTTTACGGAGGGAGTACATCTGTATCAGAGTTCAGAAATAGATAGAAGAAATTTAGAAAAGAAACCACCATCTTCAGCTCAGTTCAGACTCGTCTCCGCTCTGTGTCGTCCCCGTCCCCGGCTTGATCATCATGAATCACGGATGAATCGCCCGACCTAGAAATCGTCTGCAGTTTAATGAAAACGGGGGCGACTGCATTTTAGCTAATCTGCAGAAAATCTGAGTTTCTTACCTGGAATGAAGCTAAGGAGTCTCTTAGCTGGAATGACTTATTCCTGGCGTTTCTCTTTATGCATGGTATAATAGAGTTGATGCATCGTGACCATCGCCGATGCGAGGATGGTTGGCTTTTCGACATCCACCACTTGTGCTCTCCTCCTCCTGCTCATCTTCTTCTTCTACCTTCCTACTGTTGCTATCGCCTTGTCCTTCAACTACTCCACATTCAGCTCAGCGGACCAGAACGCCATCAAGATCGAAGGTGACGCATCCTTCAGCGTTGGATGGGTCGACATCAGCGCCAACAGGTACGGCAGCATAGACTACAGCAATGGCCGGGTGTCGTACAATGCCCAGGCGATGCTGCTATGGGACAGGGCAACCGGCAAGGTTGCCAGCTTCACCACGCGGTTCTCGTTCGTCATCTCCGGCAACATCAGCAGCAAGGGGCAAGGCATGGCCTTCTTTCTCGCCGGCTACCCGTCCAGCCTGCCAGCCCGCTGCCCTGACTACAACCTCGCCCTCACCAACCAGAGCGCGGATGCCGTGGCGGCCGGCGACAGCCGGTTCGTGGCGGTGGAGTTCGACACCTTCAACAATACGGTGGTGTCTGACCCCCACGATACCTTCGACCACATCGGCATCGACATCAGCTCCCTCCAGTCGGTGCGCACACTGACTATGCCAAGCTTCGAGCTGACGGGCAACCTGACTGCCGACATCAACTACGACAATGTTTCCAGCATCTTGTCAGTGACGGTGTGGCTCGGTGATGATAACGAAGGCAAGCCAAGAAACAGGAGTTACAACCTTCGCTCCAAGGTTGACCTCAAGAGCGCACTGCCGGAGCAGGTCTCGGTCGGCTTCTCCGCATCCACATCCAACGCCATCGAACTGCATCAGCTACACTCTTGGTCCTTCATATCTTCGTTGGAACCGCCGCCGCCGCCAGCAGCAGCAATATCTTCCCTGTCAAGGCTGGGTCCGGGAGTTATAGCCGGGGCAGCTGCTGGTGCATCAGTGTCCCTCGTGCTCATCTTCGCCGCTATAGTGGCACTTGTTGTGCGTCGCCACCATCAACAAAAAATGGTGGAGACGGATGAGTACCACACTGACTCGGAAGGCGAAGGTGACCCGATGATGGAGATCGAGATGGTGAAGGGGCCAAGGCGGTTCCCATACCACGAGCTCGTGGAAGCGACGAGGAACTTTGCCGCGGAGGAGAAGCTTGGGCAAGGTGGCTTCGGTGCGGTTTACCGAGGCTACCTGAGAGAGCCAGCTGGGCTTCCCGTGGCCATTAAGAGGTTCTCCAAGCATGATTCTTCCCTGCAAGGAAAGAGGGAGTACAAGTCAGAGATCAAGGTGATAAGCAGGCTGCGCCACCGGAACCTCGTGCAGCTCCTCGGCTGGAGCCATGGCCGCGAGGAGCTCCTGCTGGTTTACGAGCTCATGCCCAACCGCAGCCTCGACATCCATCTCCATGGCAAGCAGGGCACCTTCCTCACATGGCCGATGAGGATGAAGATAGTGATGGAACTCGGGTCTGCGCTGCTCTACCTCCACGAGGAGTGGGAGCAGTGCGTGCTGCACCGGGACATCAAGCCCAGCAACATGATGCTAGACGAGTCATTTGGAGCTAAGCTGGGCGACTTCGGGCTCGCAAGGCTTGTCGACCATGCCGCCGGGACGCAGACTATGACCGCAGTCTCAGG